>NW_028317948.1:2500-310862 GCF_062004578.1 Staurois parvus | reverse complement strand
AGGATAGAGTCTCTTACTACCCCTCCCCTCACCCACAAACTCACTTTCCTGGGCTCCCAGCCACTCTGATGGGTACCAGGAGCATGTGAACTCGCACCCATGTGCCCAATCACCATGCATGCAATCGAGGTGGATGACGGAATACTCCCTGCTGCGCAACTGTGATCTCAGAACACATTGATCAGCGCTGTAGCCAAGTGGCTGCATGCGCTGATAGAGTGGAAATTTTCCATCATTCCCATAGAAGAGAAGCTGTTCGTTATATTAATTGTTCTCCAGCAGAAACATAGAAGGATCAAAATTTGGTGAGTCCCTGCTAAACCAGCTGATTTTATATCCATCTGTATGGCCAGCTTTAGTCTTTTTAAAGCGGATCTTACAAAATAGCAGGATTCCCTTATTTAGTTTAGCCCAGTGAAAACACTGATCTGAAAAAATTAAAAGTAGTAAAACAACTACAATAAATAACACCTCTCAGGTTTTATTGCTGTCTATAACACCCATTAGTGAGATTCTAAAAATGTGTTTCTATGGATATAGCTATAGAGCCTTCCAAGAGGCACTTTTGCTGTTGTAAATTCCAGATTGTGTTCAGGGACATCTATGAAGACAAATTATCTGAATTCTATTTGTTCAAAAGTGGACAGGAAACTACTTTCAATCAAAATAAACTGGACACCACACAATATGGAACAGAGGTATTAGAGAAAGAACATCCTAACTTTGCTTTTTGCTCTTGGCAATTTAACTTCTAGCTGCTAAAAGTAAAACTGCACAGATGGCAGATACACAGTCAATGGTTATACCTTTAGTATTTAAAGGACAACTCCAACCAGACCTAAAAATAACTGCTTTTAGATATGAAACACTGTTTTCTATAATAAATGTGAATTTAATCCAGATAATTTGACATGGTAGAAAAGGTTTAGCCATATTAGAAAAATTTCCAAAAAATGATGCTTTATTAAACATTAATGATAGACAACAGGGCAATCACCCTGGTTTACCATCACCTTAGTATGAGACAATACACACAGACCTAAAACCATTTAAAATCACACCAAGACCGGTCTGGATATATACAGTATGTGCTGCAGAGACAGTGACAAAGTTTGTCTAAAGCATTTGCAGCACCGCACATAGGTTACACTCCCTGTAGGAGGTTTTTCAAAAAAATTTTCAAAAAATATAATATGTAATTATCACATGCTATGCATAATAGCTAATACAGTTACCATGTGGAGAGAAACATAACCTTTAGCCTATTCAAGGCAATATGGGTAAAAAATTGCATAAGAAGGGGGGATATACCCCAATAATATGAATATAGATTCATGCAGTAGAACCCTATTGAGGCACATGTGATTGGGGCCCATCTACCCTTGGTAGATGCAAATAGTTGCAAAAATTCTTATAGATGAAGGAGTCCCTGTTGATGTCTTGATGGAATAATAAATGAAGATAGCAGAGCCCTGCTTTATATGGTTTCTTCACCACAACGTGTGGACTATAAACCACTTTGATATACGTAATGGAATGAGGCCCAATAGGTCTTCCGTTTGTTGCAATATACGCTGTATGCCTTGCATCTAGGTAATGCATCATAATGTCCCCATCCTGAAATAAGACAAATAATATAAGGACAGTCAATCTGGGTACTTTCACTCTGATGTATATAGTAGATAACAAGAAGCCTTCTTCGTTATTCTTGTAACAGTCCACTCACCACCTGTGCCATGGGTAGTAAATAATGAAAATGTCCTTCACATGTACTGCCGTATTGATCCAGGGAACAACTGCTTACATCAGCCGACATCTCGCGGGTTCCTTTCCGTCCATGGCACCTGTACAGCTTTGCATGACTCATGGCATGTGAAAATGGCCGCCTCCTTGTAGGTCGGCGTGCATAACGCCAATGCGCATGACCGGAAGTGACGTATCTGACGTATAACGCGGGGAAATTTGTCATCAGACACTGAAAACAATTTTGCGACTTTGCTCAGTGATGTGCGAACTTGGTGCTCTATTTTAAATTTCAGTGCTTTTGATTTTGGTTTGATTATATTATTGAATTAAATGTATTATTATTATTATATATATATTATATATTTTTATTATTATATTATTATTTTTTAAGATTATTTAATAAATTATAATTTATGATTTCGTGCTTCAAATTTTAACATGTTTACTAGACTCTTGTTCGGACAGATTTCAGTGAGTTATTCTTAAGAATTACAGGCCTACAATAAAAAAAAGACATTTCCATGCAAAAAAATGTACCGCTTTGAGCACAGAAATACTGACATAATCATACCGCTAGGGAGGTTAACGGGGAAGCACTGATATAAGGAGACTCTGATCTAATGGGGAGTCTCTAACAAGGGTGCTAACATGAAGAGATTCTGATCTAATGAGGGGGGCTCTCTAGTGGGGGTACTAATATGAAGGGACTCTGATCTGATGGGGGTCTGTAAGGGGGTGCTGATATAAGGTGACTCTGATATAATAAATGGTCTTTAAGGGGGAAGCACTGATATAAGGAGATTCTGATCTAATGGGGGGGTCTCTAAGGGGGGTGCTAATATGAAGGGACTCTGATCTAATGGGGGTCTGTAAGGGGGGTACTGATATAAGGGGACTCGGATCTAATGAGAGGGGCTCTCTAAGGGAGGTGCTAATATGAAGGGACTCTGATCTGATGGGGGTCTGTAAGGGGAGTGACTCTGATATAATATATATTTATATCTATTTATCTATAAGTCCCAATACAAAGTGTGTGTGTATATGTATACATATATATATATTATATATATATAAAAAGGAAGTGGTTGAAGACACAATAAAGCATCTATTTCATGTTCGGTTTACAAAACGTGAAGGAAAAGTCACCTGGATCCACACCAGACACTGCAGAACTGACTACATGAAAGTATCTCTGTGTTTAATTTGGTTTCCTCTTGGAATCACAGTCTGGTGTATACTCGCGACCCCTGGTTTCAATTGCTTTAATAAATATATTAGTAAGGGATACATGTATATTTAATGTGATTTGAAAAGTAGTTCAGCCATGTTATAGTCATGTTGTCCTTTATATGTCTTCCATTTTATGTAGAATTGTCTGTGTTTAACTATGCTGATAAGTCAGCATGTCCACAGCATGTCCACAGCTGTATGCCTTACATCGATGGCAGCAAGGAGTTTTGCACACATTCCAGCAGCTGCTTGTGGTGTGTATGCACTCCACATGCCAACTGTTGGCTTTCTAATGTAAGCAATCCGATGTCTGTACAGGCGCCTGATCGCTTTCTGTGACCCTGGAAGTGCGCTCCCATTTCCCCTCCACCATGCTGCCCAGGCTCCACTGTACCACCTGCGGGTGAAGCTGGGTGGAAGGCATGGAGACTAGTAAATAAGCATTTGCTGATCTCCCCTAAATAGAAAAAACCTGGAAGCTATGTGTAGGATGTCATTTCCAGTGAAACTTTAAAAATGATGAATGCAAATGTTGCATAAAAACAGGAATTTTTAGTTCACATGCATTGCAATACATGTTTAAGCTGGCCAACTGCGTCAAAGTAATCCCTCTCTGGTCAGTCCCTTAACAAAATGGCATGAAATGACTCCCAAAGTCCATACCAGACTCTAAGTTATGCATGCAGCCTGGCAGGCCAGGAAAGAGGTGGGGATGAGCCCCCTTGGAATCTGGAAGCCCTTTCTCATTTGAATATGTAAGGGGTACATACTGTACCCCCCCTGATGTTTAGAGCATGTGGACAGCGGCGCCATTCCCCTTATCCCGTGCAGATGGAGACACTTCCCGGTAGGACCCTCTGTGGTTGTTCTGGTAAAAGTGAAAATGAAAGGACTAAATATCCGGCTTATAAGAACAGTCCCAATAGGTATAGATATACATGGAATATAGATCCACAGGTATAGTTCCACCACAAGAGAGGAGAGCAACTAGTGAGGGGCAACCTAGATACCACCAAGGGGTTTTAACTCAGTTCATAACTGTAGTAGGTATGCCACTATGCTGTATAACTTCATGACCATCACTGCAGCCTGTCTATCGATAATCTGGCGGGCATAATACAGGTCCAGCCTACTAAGCAGGTAGCTGATTGACTCTGTATGCCTGAATGCCGTAATGTACAGTCCTGCACTCAACAGTGAAGATATGAAATGGTCTCACCACGTGGAATCAGAAGATTCCACGCTTGTATTCTCAAAAGCCAGAAAGTGCGAATGTCCTTCAAAATGCAACTGTATCCATTTGGAAATCCTGTCGGCACAACCTTGCAGAGTGATCTAGAGAACCGGCGTGCACTCCAACACCTCACCGGGGGGATTGCACGTGGAAGGAGGACGTGATCCTATCCGCCTATATGTTATGCCCCTCCCACTGAGGACAAAGTGCTTTACCAGGGGAAGATCCTTCTCAGCAAAGTACACCCCCCCACATGATGAGGTCATGTGGGCACCAACTTTTTGCCATTGCAAGCAGTTACAAAAAGTTGTCCTTCATGACAGCTATCATGTAATGGGCTTTACCACTGGTGTGACATGAGTGCCAACCAATCTTATACATGGATGATCTTTGTTTTCTTTAATCTGATTTCTCAGTCTAGTGACTACAGTCTGGCCTTCATGAGGAATGAGGAGAGACAGGCTTTCTCTTTTCAATGTCAGCCTTGTCCTTCATGCTAAGTCCCAATTCTGGAATCCAGGCTGCATTGGGGTTGAATCTCTTAAACCCCTTCTGTGGGATGTCATCCTGGTTATTGTCCCACAATAGTCTTATTCTTTTCCTTGGATGCTGGTATACAAAGTTCTTCTATGGTATGTGACCCTGGTTGTTGTCCCACTATGGTCTTATTTTTTCCTTGGATTCTACTTGTTGTCTGTAGTTGTTGATTTCTCATTTTCTGTCCAGTGGACTTCATCATCTGGTTAAAGTTGACAACTCTCATCTCTGATGATTTTTACAGGCATTTGAAGAAATTTGGTAGTGATGGAGGTTTGCATTCTTTGGGAAATTCGGTAAATGTCCCATTTTCCAGACACTTGATGAAATGAGGTCTTAATAGATGGTTGTTGTACGTACACTCTGGATTGCCTCCAGGGGTCAACATCTCAAACATATTGGCAGCTGAGTACATCACACAGTTTCTATCAGTAACTGCTGCTGCACATATTGATATTGAATGTGATTTAGTGGGTCATTCAGATGAAACGTATAGCTGTTTTTCATCTGCTGGAAGCTAAGTGATCTATAATCAATAACAAGATTGCTGTCTGCCATCACCACCTTTTTGCCACTATAGGCAGTTACAAAAACATGTCCGATATGCCAGTCGTAGTGTAACTGAATAGTTGGCTTTAGCACTGGTGTGACATGCCTTCCAACAAATCTTATACATGGATGACCATCGTTTTGTTTAAACTGATTTCTCAGTATAGGGACCACAGCCTTGGCAACATGAGGAGAGACAGGCTTTCCATCTTCAATGTCAGCCTTGTCCTTCATGCTAAGTCCCAATTCTGGGAGCCAGGCTGCATTGGGATCAAATCTCTGAAACTCCTTCTGTGGGATGTCATCCTGGTTTTTGTCCCATGATGGTCTCATTCTTTTCCTTGGATTCTGTTGATCTTCTTGGTTTTCAAAGGGATGTCTTTTCTTTGTAGACCATCTTGTCCAAGCTAGAAGAATACGCAATAAGAGAAAATATTAACCACAGCAGAAAAATAAAAGTAAAATGTTTGTTTGAATGACAGTTTGTTCATAATATTCATCAATAAACAGGTACAAGCCCCCAGATTGTATCAGATTTGAGGATTGACCTGTCTGCCCATCCCATAAACAGTCCTTGAGTCAGGGCTAATTCACACGGGAAGAGAAAAACACTGCGCTTAGATGCGTACAGTGTATAGTTTTGTGCGCAGCTAAACTCAGCACTATAGTATTTAATGAGTTCATACGCACAGCTGCATCCACAACCCAAAATGTGTACTGCATTTTAGGCCGGTTCACAGTATGCCCCGAGCTGAATTGCTCAGGAATGTGTAGTGCGTACATGTGCTATTCACCGCAGCTCTGTGCAGTGTGATTTCAAGCCCATTGATTTGAATGGGCTGAAACTGCACCACACTGCACTAAAAGTAGCGCAGCAGTACTTTTTGAAACGCACAGCAACCACATCGCACGGTACTTTCTACCATGCGATTTGGCATGGGCCAGTGTGGACAAATGCAATGCGTTTGCAAGCTACGTTTGGGGCATTGTTAACTTTTAACTGATCCCCACAGCAGATCGCAATGGCATTGTGAATGGAATGTGGTGTGGGAAGCCACAGTGTTATGGAAGACCAGGATGCTTCAATAGGGGCCTTCAGCTCTTCTGCATTGTTCGGTCTCATGTCTCTCATCTTTCTCTTGGCAATGCCCCATAGATTCTCTATGGGGTTCAGGTCAGGCGAGTTTGCTGGCCAATCAAGCACAGTAATCCCACAGTCACTGAACAAGGTTTTGGTGCTTTTGGCAGTGTGGGCAGGTGCCAAGTCCTGCTGGAAAATGAAGTCAGCATCCCCATAAAGCTCGTCTGCGGAAGGAAGCATGAAGTGGTCCAAAATCTCCTGGTAGATGGCTGCGTTGACCCTGGACTTAATGAAGCACAGTGGACCAACACCAACAGATGACATGGCTCCCCAAATCAACACAGACTGTGGAAACGTCACACTGGAATTCAAGCATCTTGCAGTGTGTGCCTCTCCATTCTTCCTCCATACTCTGGGTCCTTGGTTTCCAAATGAGATGCAAAAGTTGCTCTCATCAGAAAAGAGGGCTTTGGACCACTGAGCAACAGACCAGGTCTGTTTTTCTTCAGCTCAGGTAAGACGCTTCTGACATTGTTTGTTGTTCAGGAGCGGCTTGATAAGAGGAATATGACATTTGAAGCCTATGTCCAGGATCCGTCTGTGTGTGGTGACTCTTGATGCACTGACTCCAGCCTCAGTCCACTCCTTGTGAAAGTCCCCAACACTTTTGAATGGCCTTTTCCTGACAATCCTCTCCAGACTGCGGTCATCCCTGCTGCTTGTGCACCTTTTTCTTCCACACTTTTCCCTATCACATAACTTTCTTTTCATGTGCTTTGATACAGCACTCTGTGAACATCCAACTTCTTTTGCAATTACCTTTTGAGGCTTTCCCTCCTTGTCAATGATGGTTTTCTGCACAACTGTCAGGCAGCAGTCTTTCCCATGATTGTGATTCCTACTGAACCAGACTGAGAGACCATTTAAAGGCTCAGGAACCCTTTGCAGTTGTTATGGCTTAATTAGCTGATTAGAGTGGGACACTTTGAGCCTAGAATATTGCACCTTTTCACAATATTCTAATTTTCTGAGATTATGGATTTGGGGTTTTCATGAGCTGTAAGCCATAATCATCACAATTATGACAAATCACGGCTTGAACTATCTTGCTTTGCATGTAACGAGTCTATCTCATATATTAGTTTCACCTTTTAAGTTGCATTACTGAAATAAATGAACTTTTGCACGATATTCTAATTTTTCAAGTTTCACCTGTAGGTTCAACCCAACACCTAACAGGAATCTTCAGTTTTGGGGTAACATGTTAACGAAGCACAAGTCATGACAACCTGGAAGTGTCAAAATGCTTGTTTTTTCTAAGTTTATTCAATTGAGGGACATTTGGTGAACTGATGTCCTCTGATCGCCATTCCCTCTACCATGGCCATCCTGGGCCCACAGGAGGGGCAGCAAAGCTCAGGATAAATGGCGGTGAGGGTTGCTATATAATTACTTTACAGTCATTGCTTCATGAGAACAGGCTTGGCAACCAATAGTCTACCTCCTAGATCTGTGAAGTGTTTGCTGGCTGGCTGTGAATTGGGGGTTTGGGGTGAGGCTTATTTTTTAGTTTGAATAAGTAATACTAATACTAATAAATACGGTGCTGCGTTACTTTAACTGACAAATGCGCAGTCATGCAACGCTGTACATAAATAAAATTTATATAATTGTTTCCCCACAAATAGAGCTTTCTTTCAGTGGTATTTGATTATCTATGAGTTTTTTTTATTTTTTGCGCTATAAACAAAAATGGAACACCAATTTTGAATAAAAATACAATATTTTTTACCTTTTTGCTATAAAACATATCCAATATAAAATTTAAAAAATAACATTTCTTCATAAAGTTAGGCCAAAATGTATTTTGCGACATGTCTTTGCTAAACAAAAATCCCAATACGTGTAAATTAATTGGTTTACATGAAAATTATAGTGTCTACAAATGGCAGTATATATACTGGAATGATTTTTTTTTATATACTAGTAATAGCATCGATCAGTGACTTATAGCGGGACTGCGACAGGCATTCCGACACTGGAGGGGAGCTGAATAACTGCCACTGACTTCCCCAGTGACACTAATACAGTGATCAATGCTAGTAAAATGCACTGACACTGTACTAATGACACTGGGCAGGAAGGGGTTAACATCTGGGGCAACTGTTAACTGTGTGCTGTTTTACTATGTGTGCTGTGTGTGTTTTATTATGTAGGAACACTGCTTCGTATTGCTCTGCTATGCAGAGCAATACAAAGCAGCATGCTGGTGCTGACAGGGGAGAGATCTGTGTTGTTTACATACAGACCTCTCCCGTCAGTGTTCCTCGGCGATCACCGGATGCTGGCAGGGAATCTCCGGCTGGGACCCGGTGATCAACAGCTGTAGCCGCCAATGGCGGCGCAGGTAGGGTGGCATGCGCACGCACCCCCTACCTGGAAATGTAAAATCATGTATATATAAATGATTTTGCACAGCCCTGCCACCCTGTAGCAGTAGTTCTGCTGTAGGGCAGTCGGGAAGCTGTTAAAGAAACTGCAGAACCTTCATCTAGGCTTTATGTGCATTGGTGGTTATTTACAAAGTCAGGAGCAAGGGCAGCCGTAACAGGACTGTAGCAGTGTTAATTATTAGAAACTAAAGCCTAGTACACACAATAAGATTGTATAATAATCTGATCATTAGTACACAGCTTTTGTCCGAAATCATTAGAAGGGACAAACACGAACATTTTTCTCATACGATACTAGACCGTACAATATTCGGCAGAAAAATAAAAACCGGAAGAGCAAGACCACAAGTGCTTAGAAACAAAAGAATACATTACAATACAATACAACACATTACATCACTTCCAAAGTTCTATTCTGTTGTACAAGAATTTTCCAAACTTCAGCCATGTTGCCATATTAAGTCAATGGTGTCATGAACAGCCCTGCTCCATTGTGTATGTGCAGCTGTACGGCAATAAATTATGTGGCTGCAGCTGATTGGCCAGCAGTGACAGCTTCCTTCCTGAGTTCAGACCAAACCCAAGCCAAACTCAAGTGCTAGCTGTTCTAAAACCGCGATGTGAAGTGCGTAACAATGCCACACCCAGCTGCACCCTGCACAACAATTTTCCAGCTAATGGATACAGATCGATGTACCGGCAGCCTGAGCGATTGTTACTGGTTCAGGTTAATTACGCAATTAACCCTTCACACTGCCACCACCACCTTTTTGTACAGAGAAAGAGGAAACTCGGCATTATCAGCTATAACACTATAATGATTGAGATAATCGTCTGTATAAAATGGTCCGCATGCCGGTTATGCAGAGGTTTAAACAACCACAGTAGCGTCTCTTTAGAGGCAGGAATTTGTGAGTTGCAATACAGAGCTATAGAAACAGTTCAACACTTTCAGAAAGAAAGATTTATTACTAAAAGGTCAAACAGGAGCAATAAAAATATTTACAGAACAAAGATGTAACTAAGATATATATATAAATATACAAAGAACCATAGCACAGCAAAGAGATATCAGAGAGAGGTGAAAGGGTTAAAGTACTTGCCAAAGTCCTGGGTTAGCAGATCCAAGTTTCAGAGCAAAAGGGTGCTTCGATCTCCCTATGTTATGATGGAAAAATTGGAGAATTCTTCAACTTCCTCCTCTTAGGCCTGACAGCCTGTTTTAAAGTCCCCAGCAGGGGGGTGGCTCTGCAGTCAAGGGCCAATCTCCACGTAGGGCGTGGAAATATGGGTGGATGCCTGAACTAGAGCAAAAATCTCCCATAACTCATATTTGCCTATAACTTTTCATCTGCACAAGTGACAGTCCACCCGTGGGTAGATTATTATGCAGACAAGTCTGAGGATTAATTAGATATGAATTATGAAATGATATACTGCATGGTTCATAAGATCTATGTGTCTGCTTCCCTGAGTGTCCAAGACAAGGCGAGTGACCCATCAAACTGTTTGTCTGCTCATTGGCCATCTGACAAGGTGTCCGGTTTTTATGTACATCTCTCATATTCCAAGATATGAGACATAGGGGAAAAATGGATTTGCCAGAAGTTATCTGATTCTGTCACCTACACAGAGTTAGGTTTTATGAGGTTAGAATCTCTTTCAACTCCTGGGAAAGCTTGCCTTATCTCTTCTGAGGTGTGAGATGGTACAGCTTTCTGAGACAGCTAGGCACCTAGCTCAGAGATGCCTTGGCCTGCCAGTGACCCACAACCAGCACACACACACACGCTGGCCAAATGTCTCCTCTTGGAGAGGGAGGGGGAGGGAGTGAGGGGAGAAAATGGATACTCTTAACAAAATGGAGTCAGCGTCCTTCACTGTGTGTTGCGTACGTTTGCGACAATCCCTACTAGGGATAAATTTGCTATCCGTTAATGACAAACCTGTGCTTTGCCCATGGAGGCCAAATCACCAGGTTTGCTTTACTGCCCCTCGCCCAGCATCATGTGTTCTTTTCTTTCACTCTTCCCACCCCCCTCTCCTCCACTCAGCTACTGTGAGTGAAGAAACCACCTGGTATGGAAGGGATTAGGGCAAACGCCTGGTATGGAAGGGATTAGGGCAAACGCCTGATATGGAAGGGATTAGGGCAACAGTTCTCAGCATGTGGCTCCCTTTCCTCTCATGTGACAGCTCATGTGTTACCCCTGACAAAAGCAACTCAGGACCTAGACAGGGCTTCCTTTACTCACTCCTGGAAGCTGAATGGAGCAGACAAATATTCTGAAAATTTAAATTTTTTAACAAAACTCTACTGGTGTATGGTCAGCTTTATATGTCCTGTTTATAAAAGGTTTTTATGGAAAGACATAGAGCCTGTGGCACAAGGCTTCTGGTCATAGAACGGCTTTCCCCATTTGAACGGCTTCCCCCATTTGGGAATGCAAAAGCAGCTTAAAATGAAGTCAAATGTGTGACAAGGCCAGAAGAAGGTCAGTTTCAGATCAAATGCACCTGTCAATTAATTCTAAATGATCTCAGAGTCTGATCTCAAATGCAAGTAGAATGCCTTTTAAAGTATTTGCACACAGACACAAATACTGTTTCCACTTACTTGGCTGTTTGAAGTGTGAGCCCTTACCTGACACCAGCCCTGCTGAGAAGAACTAGTTGTTAGGGTAGGTGCTGCCATTGATTTTCCTAGCCATGAATAGGTATCTGCGACAACACCTCAAAAAACAGCCAGTCCACTACAGTACCACTGATGAATAAGCCACAGTAAAGGGCCTTTTTATAAAGAGTGGAGAAAAGAACATAGAAACACAAGTGTAATTGTTGTTCCCTGGAAAAATCAGTAAGGGATTTTCTCACTATTGGCAATAACTTCAGTTTTATTGCTGTAATCTTTTCTTTTTTTCTAATTATTTCAAGCTGCAGTTTCCCAAAAAACAAAATATTCCTACTAATATTCCAGATAAGCAGTGGACAAGCAAGGTTAGCAAGAGACAAACCTTCCATTTAGCAATACAGAGAGATCTCAGGCACCTCAGGTGTTCATGTCTTAATTACAGCACATACCCTACATACATTCAGCCCTGGTTCACACTGATGCGGTGTGGAATTTGCAGCGTTTTCAGTGCGAATTCCACACCGCATCAGAATCGCACCCCATTCATGTGAACCGTTGCCGGTGTGTATGTTAACAACACCTCCAAATCGATTCGCAAAACACGGTGCGATGTGCAGAATCGGATCACATAGGTGTGAATACCCATGCGATCCAATTCTATTATGGACCAAAAAAAAGGGTCCTGCACATTTTTGGTGCTGGTGCAGTGCGATTAGAGCCATACAAAATTTATGGCTCCAATCGCACCGCACACAAATTGCATGTGATTTGCACAGGGATGTGGTGCGGTTCCTTTGCGAATCACATGCGATTGACCGCACCGCATATATGTGAACCCAGGTTCAATGGCAGTTTTCACTAATACATGCTAGCTATGAACTGTGTTCAGCGCTTAGCAAAGAGATCTTTATAGATAGTTGGGAGCCAGGCAAAGTCTCTAACAATTTATTGTAGTATTCAATTGAGAATGCAGTGGGTGGAACGACAACCTTGTCTGACTTGAAAAAATGGCCATTGCAATGGCAATGGCAGGAACCCTACCAAGGAGTTATGGGTAGCTATTTTCCCAATACTCTAACTTACAAAAGAATAGAAATATCTGAGTGGACAGAGCTACTGCTTTATCTCCAGAGTAGGTGGTATTTGCTACATCTATGGGATTGCAACTGCATGAGAAAAGGCAAGCTTAGTTAAGCTAAAGCAAAATATTAAAAATAGAAAATGTACAAAGACATGAATTCATTTGTAGGCATTTCAGCTTAAAGTGAAACTTTATCTGAAATGTTTTGATTTGGAAAAAGTGAATAAGGGTCAGTACCTCTATCAGGCTTTAATTGTTGTCTGTGTCCCCAGTTGGGAGTAGACTTGATCTCCAAAATTTGGATGACACTTTCATGATTCTGAATATAAAAATCCTGACCAAATTCCCAATATTCATATTAAATTTAGCAGTTTGGATTTCCAAATGGTTTCAGGGAGAAAGGGACCAAAGGTTTCTGCTCCTGTTGTTGCATGGATGACCTTCGCTTGACTGTCAGTGCCACCAGGTCCCACCCTACCATCCAACTATTCCTAGTGGAATTTATAAAGAAAATGGCTCTGGCTGTTTGCCATAAAGTGCCTGCATAAATAACCATTGCATTCAAAGATACACAATTATTTAAAGACCCAGTAGAGATACTTTACTCTGTTAGGTTTTTTGTTGTGGATTCAGCTAATACAGAATGACTTGGCACCCACTGTTTCACATAATTTCTTTCATATGTTTCTTCTCCACTGTAGGTGTCTGAGCTGAAGGGTTTTGGTGGTGTGCCATTGTTTCCAAAATTACTGTCCACTGGGCTCCCACATTCAGAATCACAGAAGTCCATATCTAGGCAAATCCTAGGATAGCCAAAATCAGCACTATTCTCTGAGTCTGGAGATAGGGCATTATAATTGTCATTGTAATAAACATTTCATCATCATCCTGGCTTGGAGAATCTTGAAACTCCCATGCATTTTGGTGAAGCTGGCACCAGGTCCAATATTTTATACTGGATCCCAGGAAATCTTCTTGCCGATGGAAGTCAGAGTGAACTGAAGAGTCTGTGCCAGCTTGAGAATCTGATTCCTGGTCAAGCATGGGGTTCAACATGTTGCTGTTGTCGCTGACAAGGTTAACATAAGGGTAGCTATCATCTCCTCTATCATCCATGGGAGCTTCAAGACCATCCCTGGTATTGAAATGAGGACAAGGATGAATGCCCATGGGTAGGTCTCGACTTGGGCATGACTTGGTAAGTACAAACTTCTGTTTTTCCAAGCTAATGAGATCCTGCCTGGATGCATTCTTCAGCAAACCTTGGCTGTAGACTTCAAAATATTCTGAGATTGCCATGCTATCAAATGGTGTTGCTTGGTAGTAAGAAGCACCCAGCCAGCTCTGAAAAAAATAAACAATTGATTATGTGGCAGTAGAAGACACTTTCTGGTCACGTCTGTCAGTTCTAACTATTTAGCTCATGAAAAACATTTTGTAAGTGAAGGTAATTTTTAGATAATCACAGATTTTGGCTGACGAAATTTAGTATGAAAACCTAAATTTAGTTAAATTAGAAAAAATAAATCAGCAAAAGAGACGTTACTTATGTTCAGTGAGAAGTGTTCCTTGTTCTAGTGGCTACTGAATTCCTCAGTCCTCTGCCCCCCCAATGGCTTCTAGTGCTGCGGGGGTTAATATGGCCCATGGACCTGTCAAAGGTACGCTTCAGGTTTCTGCTCCACCCCCCCCCCCCCATTCATAGAGGCTGTACTATAGCTTCCATCAATGTAAAGAGCTCTATGAGTGGAGGAAGTGAACCTTTCATTCATCTGTCTGTTCTCCATTTATAGAGTTGTTTTCATTGATGGAAGCTATAGTACGGCTCCTATAAGTGGGGGAGAGGAGCACAAAGGGCAGTCATAGATGGTACTCTTGATGAGTGCTTATGGCAGGACCAGCATCTGCTGTGGGTGCCGAAGACTGAAGATTTTAATGAAGACAGCAGTCACCAGCGCAGGGGACACTTCTTGAATGTAAGTACTGTCCCTTGTAATGATCTTTTTATTTAACTAAATATAGGTTTTAGAGCCAAGGCCTAAACATATAATGATTCTGTAGATTGAAGGATCCAATAGATTCATTAAATTTTTGTAATCTTAGCCTGGCAAATTTTCAAACTTCAACAAAACAGGCATCTTGGTGCTGCTGCCGTAAGAACCTATGGAGTGTAAGGACATACATATAGAGGAAACGCAGTGAAATTAGGGATTTCACCTTTTTTTGGAAGTGCATACCTACATATCAAAGAAGCATATACTGTACTCTATGGCCACATTCACATGGGGCATACAATACCATGCGCTTGTGCAGGGCCAGGTGTTCCATGCAGGCAGCCCTACTATTGGAACAAAATGGCTTTACAGACACGGCTGCTGTGTCCCAATGTGACAGCCATGTGGGTGTGAGTATGTGTGTGTTTGTTCGGGGACACTCACCCATACCCACATGAATGTCATATTGAGACACAGCGGCTGTGTCCGTGCAGACACTGTATCCCAATAGACATCAATGGGCCTGCCTGCACGGAATGTGCAGAACACCAGTACATCCCCATGCAGGTAAACATGGCCCTGCATCATCATATGGTCTTGTATGTCCCATGCGAACGAGGCCTATATAAAAAAAATGAAGTACACTGCAAAGTTCATACCTCTGACCTGTAGATGTAATTTTTTACAGTTTTTACATGTATAATTTTGTCTATATTCAAGTTAGTTCCAGCTTTGCATCAAGTTCTAAATTTCATTTTCAATGCTTAACTGAAAGAGGAGCTCCAGTCAGTTTTCTGAAAATTAATAGTCAGCAGCTCCAAAAACTGTAGCTGCTGATTTTTAATAATCAGACACTTATCTGTACCAGGATCCGAGGGGTTGCCAGAGTTGGCAAATTAACTGTGGGCAAAAGGCTGTGACAGCTTGCGGCTTCATAGCTGGGTGCCCACTGTGCATGCGCAAGCATCACTGCTCATTGTAAATGGTCCCGCAGTTTTCTGGGACCTGTCATGTGTCCCAAAAGACTGCGGGGAGTGAGTCAGCTTCAGCTTCTGATCGCCTAGAAGTGACAATTCTTTACCAAAAGCAGAGGAGGAGGCCTTAAAGGCTTTATCAAGCTTTATCTAGAAACTGATTGGCTACTACGAGTAGCTAACTCAGAATCTGCCTACTCCAATTTTAGTAAATTCCCCCTAAAATTACTACGCCTCCCAGACTACAGAACGCAACAGTTACCAAAACGTGATTTTGTGATACCATGCTGGTGCACAATCTACTAACTTTACATTTTATCTGAGTTGCAGATCGGCCTCAAGAAAGAAAATTAGATATTTGCTTGGCCCTGAATCATACTTGTACTGCAAATTTCCTTTGTTCCCAAACATCTCTTTCAGATTTCCTCCACTTGACAACAGCGTATGATACAGTATATAGATTTTCTATAAGAGAAACTGATTTTGCCTTGTCATTTTAGGTCACCTTTCCTTTTTAAAAAATGACAGCAGTCCTCTTCTGTTTTTCTAATTGGCTTAAGTTTATAGGCAATTAAACAGCACCAATCACAAAGCATAAAGGGCATAGCTGTCAAAGCAGAAACTGCATCTGATTACAGAATCATAGTGATTGGGCAATGGAAATGTATTTTTTAACACTTTAAAACTGAATGAATGAATATATATATATATATGTAGTATATAGTATATATTTACAGAATACATTTTTTTCTATAAACAATGTTTTTCCTACAGCAGACTTCTCCCTTTTTGACGGTTACTTCCTCTAACTGAAACCCCTATGAAGTTGTACAGGGTAAGGTCTCTTGCATACGGATGCCTAAAAACGCAATGCAAATATGCGCATTTACTATACTACCCATCCTTGCCTTTTTACGAAGGAATTTACATACATGTATCAGTACTGTGGGCAAGTACCAGCAGTAAGGCTCATCCAGCCACATTTGTATTTGCTGAATATAGTCTATTCTACAGCATATTGTGAAAAACAGCTAGGGTTAGGTAAGTAAGCATACATAAAAACTAAGAGTAGTTAATACAAACTATTTATATATTGTATTTTGTATTTACCTGGCAAAATAAAAATTCAGATTACAAAAAAAAATATATAAAACCATTTAAAGCAATACACATAAACACTACTACTGTACATCTATCAAAAACTGCAAACAAAGGAAATATATTTTCATTGCTAGTCCCGCAGGTATACATAAGGCCTTTCATCTTTATTTCTGATAGAAAATAAATTCAATTGATGGTTAATGGTTACTCTTAGAATGTATTTTGTATTAACCTTGATAAACCACATCCTTCATGTGTGAAGTGACATTCTCAAGAAAAAGCATGTGGGTGGAAAATGTATTGCTTTGCTTAAACATTTTTTAGTGATTTGGTTAGTTGTTTTCACATAATTTAGTAGTTGCATATTTGAGAAAAAAAGATATTTGTTTAACCTTTTGCTTATTCTCATATTAGAAAGTTGACCCAAACCTCCAGTACTCGCCACAAACATTAGATGGCAGTTTGATTTGCATGATTGGTTTGACTGCCAAACCATTAATTTTTTTTTTTATATCAAAAAATGACTACATAATTATACCTTATATTAAAGTGGTCAACATGAAATACAAATCCTCCCTGTAAAAAGGAATGCTCTATACTTTACATTTATGGAGTCAAATGCCTGCTCCCCTGTTGCATGCTGTAATTGCTCCCACTTGCTAGTAGTTATGTAGAAGCTAGTGGAAGGAACCACTGCATGTTGGGGGGGGGGAGCAGGTATTTGGCACCCCTGGAGGTGCAGATAGCTACAGCCAATGGGGATCACTACACTGGGAAATATTTAAGCATGGGTCAGTGGAAAGATAAATATACAGAATTTCTTTTTACAGGGGAGCTTTACTTTCATTTTCAGCCTGAGTGATTGGATCACTTTAAACAAACAAGTCTATTAGGAGACACTTCCGGAAATAACTAAAGCTTGGTACATACAGATCAAAATTCAGCTGGTTCAACAGGGATCAGCCGAAGTTTGATCTGTGTATAGCCCTCTCTGTTCGTCAGAAGCCAATCACTGTATCGACTTCTATCAAATGGACCTGTTGTTAAGAGCAGCGCCTACCCAGCCATGACCCTGCCGAGCTCTGCAGTCCTGCACAGTGGCTGTCACACGCTTTTATCTGCACAATAATTCCTCATGCACACTGGACGTTTGAACAGCTGCTGTTTTTGGCTTTTGCCGTTTTTTTTCCACGTTATCCTATGTGTCCATGCACACATAGGCTTTAATCAGCGTTTTTTGGCTGGGAAAAAACCCCAGAACTAGTGGTTTTCTATAGGAGTTTTTTAGCTGTAAAAATGCTATAATGCTGAAAAACGCGGCAAAACATGGTAAAAAGCTCTAAAAAAAACTGCAAACGCGGAAAAACACAGCTAAATGCTAATGCAAAAAAGCTGAAAAACTAGCGTTTTTAACATGACTTTACACAGCTACCAGCATTATTAAAATGCCCAGTGTGCATGGAGCCTTAATGTGAGTGAAATTTTTCATTTTTCCTTTTGTTTTACCAATATATCTACAACTGGCAGCGCTCCCTGTTTTTTCTTCTTAGTGAGGAATCAACATAATGCCTTTTATGGAACTTTGTACTACGTCTCCAACCCCAGCCATCCCAGCACCTTACAACTACCCCAGTTGACTCCTCACTGCCTGTTTGAACCCCTAAAATCCACTTGCGTAGCACTGCTCACTGAATGTGACAGGAGGTTTTAATTCTTGATACAGCTATGATGCTGTGCTTGAGTACAGCCCCGTCTGTTGCCTTTGCAGCGGGAGCAGTTGGGGACTGTAAAAATGCATAGCAGCCATGTGTTTTTATTGCCCCCCAAATGCAAGTATAAACCAGCCCACACTACTATTGGGTTTATACTTTGATTGAGGCCCTGATAAGCTCCTTTTTCAAAGGAATGGGTAATGGTTTTGCACATAATTTATTTATTATTATTGTCATACAATTTAAAAGTGCTTTTCCTTTAGTAAAATATAAAATATTGCATATCGATATTTTGCATTCTCTGTTGATCAATCAGATGAAGCTTGGGGCTTTTTTTCACATATCTTGTTTGAGGCAGCCTGCATGAATGTAAGCAACTGCTGCTGTGCTCTATCTTCACATAACCCAAGGTGCTCTGGATACTCTTTGTGCACACAACACGCTCCCAGCACAGAGACTGGGCTTTCTCCGAAAGTCCCGGTTCTTGTACTAATAAGAAAAATTAAAAAAAAAAAATTACTAAATCAAGGTTTGATCTAGGACACTGCCAGGGTTAGTGTTATGGTCAAGGTAAGTGTCAAAGGTCAAGGTAGAGGTCAAAAGATCAGGGTCAAATGTTGGGGTCAGAGGTCAGGGGCAGTATATTTTGGGTATGATTTTTTTTTTTTAAATTAGTATCAGTGTCAGTGTGTTTTTGGCAGGATAAAAAAGCAAAATGCGTACCATTGTTTCTGGGCCATACTACGAGTACAAACAGGAAAACTTATTTTGTTGTTCGTTGTTGGTAAATTATGGTAATAGGAAGAAATATACAGCTAAATTTAAAAATAATATATTTTTTTTTACTATTTTGGGACAGTTTTCATGTGATAATAAATGTACAGTTTTACTAACACGTGTCAAAGTTGCAGAATTGTGTTCAGGCATTAACATTTGTTTTTCCCCGCAGTTAAAAAAAAAAAAAAAGAAAAAAACAAACCACCTTGGCCATTTGCAAGCAAAAAGAATAACCGCCACACTAAATGGACACAGCACCATTAATGAAATGACTCAGTTTTGCCATTAATTTTATGAAATAAGAAATAAAAAAAAGGATTTTATTTAAAGAAAAACTCAAAACAAATCATAATTTATTTTACTCATACAGTGAGGAACAGAAGTATTTGAACACCCTGCGATTTTGCAAGTTCTCCCACTTAGAAATCATGGAGGGGTCTGAAATTCACATTGTAGGTGCATTCCCACTCTGAGAGAATTAAAAAAAAAAACAGGAAATCACATCGTATGATTTTTAAAGAATTTATTTGTCTTGCACTGCTGAACATAAGAATTTGAACACCTAAGAAACAGCAAGAATTCTGGCTCTCAAAGACCTGTTACTGTGCCTTTAAAAAGTCCACCTCTGCTCCACTCATTAATCTAACTTAGCAGCACCTGTCTGAGCTCTTTAAAGACACCTGTCCACCCCTCAGACACAGCAGATCACCGATCCACAGAAAGAGCCGAAGATGGCGGCTCGGTCATGTGATCAGCTGTGTCCAGTCACAGCTGATCATATGTAAACAGGGAAATGCCAGTTAATCGGCATTTTTCTCCCCACGAGCACTGATAATCAGTGTGCCCTGATGATCTGTGTAGCCCCAGCAGCGCCACCTGTCAGTGTCCATCAGTGCCAGCTGTCAGTGCTCATCCATGCCACCTGCCAGTGCCCATCAGTGCCACATTTCAGTGCCCATCAGTGCCACATATCAATGCCCAGCTGAGCTGCCTTTCAGTGTCACACATCAGTGCCAGTCAGTGCCACCTATCAATGCCAGTCAGTGCCACCTATCAGTGCCAGTCAGTGCCGCCTATCAGTGTGCATCAGTGCCCGTCAGTGCTGCCTATCAGTACCATATATGAGTGCACCTTTCAGTGCCCATCAGTGATGCCTGTCAATGTCCATCAGTGCCACCTACCAGTGCCTCCTCATCAGTGCCACCTATCAGTGTCCATCAGTGCCCATCAGTGCAGCCTCATTACCGCACATCAGTGAAGGAGAAAAATCACTTATTTACAAAAGTTTATAACAAAAACTAAGAGAAAAACTTTTTTTTCAAAATTTTCAGTGGTTTTTGGTTTGTTTAAGAAAAAATAAAAAACCCAGAGGTGATTAAATACCACCAAAATAAAGCTCTATCTGTCACAAAAAAAACTGATAAAAATTTCAAATGGGTACAGTGTTGCATGACTGCGCAATTGTTATTCAAAGTGCAACAGCGCTGAAAGCTGAAAATTGGCCTGGGCAGGAAGGGGGTATAAGTGCCCTGTAGGCTAGTGGTTAAGTACCATTAAGACCATTTAGCAGAGTGCCTACTAGGGCTCTGTACTAACAGCAGATGGATTGGGGAGTGTGGAAGAAGGGGAGGAACAGAGAAGATGGGATCAAACAGCTTTTTTACACAAATTGGAGGATTAACCCCTTAGGTTCCAGTGAGTATAACAAGCATGTTTTACTGCATATACAGACTGATTTTACTGTTGTGGGTTTAAGTAACACTTTAACAGAAGCTGGATTACAACTGCAAAGGGGCAACCAAGAGCCAGTAATCTAATTTTTATGAAATCATTTCTTACAATAAGGCAGGAGAATGCAGTAATATTTTCTGTGAGCTTCTGAACTCTCTCTGCGTTGCTGTTGCAGAGTTTTCATTACAACCTGTTAGTTAAGGCACTGCGAACAGAAGATGAAAAATCTCTGTATTGGAGCCCCACATAACTATAAAAAGGAGTTCTAATCCTTCCCCATTCTTTCCAAAACTAAGAAAACAAGTTTTGACTGGACATACACTTTTAGAGCAGTATTAAATCCAAAATCAAAAATTTAATTGATTGCAGCTTACAAATCATTCAATGTGGTGGCTGCATCAGTTTTCTTTTCTTTGACTTTTTCCCGTTTTCACCTGGGGATCTGGCCAGTAACACACCTCCAATATTAGTAAGACACCACTCTGGAATAAGCACAGGAGGCACAGCAACATTGTCAGTTAGGGGGGAGGATAATGTTAAATGTATTATCAGATTTAAATACACTTACACATTGAAGCCAAACTCCAGCTAATATTTGATAAGCAGTTACAGCAGTTTTTGTTTCCTTTTGGGATAAAGGTTTTACAAATGCAGTCATCACATGTAAGGATTGGTAAGCTGCAATATAATAAATACCTGATTTTGGGTTTAATACCGCTGTAAGCAATGTATTCCAGTATTACACAAGGATCTGAAAAGAGTGAATTTGTGAGAGAATATTGGAATAAGTCAGTGAATAGTGGTTTAGTAGTGTTCGTTGGTGGGGCGTGTGGTATAATTTACTGGTATGTGCGCTGTTTTGTCATTGCAGAGGGGTGATGGCAGTGCACTAAGGTCCAGACCTTTGGGCATACTACTGAAAAATAATGGTACATTCTCTAAATACCATATACCTTCTCTGGACCAAACTCAATAAAATACTGCGCCAATTTCAAAGCTGTAACGGCGTCCTCTGAAGGCATGTGACCAACCAAATCTTCACTCTGAATGTCGATCCTGTGAATACAATGAGATTAAACAGAAGTCCAGTCTGCATTCTTTACACCTAAGACACTTGTAGTGCATACAGTGAGGAACAGAAGTATTTGAACACCCTGTGATTTTGCAAGTTCTCCCACTTAGAAATCATGGAGGGGTCTGAAATTCACATTGTAGGTGCATTCCCACTCTGAGAGACAGAATTAAAAAAAAATTCAGGAAATCACATCGTATGATTTTTAAAGAATTTGTTTGTCTTGCACTGCTGAACATAAGGATTTGAACACCTAAGAAACAGCAAGAATTCTGGCTCTCAAAGACCTGTGCCTTTAAAAAGTCCAGCTCTACTCTACTCATTAATCTAACTTAGTAGCACCTGTCTGAGCTCTTTAAAGACACCTGTCCACCCCACAGTCAGTCAGACGCCAACTACTACCATGGGCAAGACCAAAGAGCTGTCAAAAGACACCAGAGACAAAATTGTGGATCTCCACAAGGCTGGAAAGGGCTACGGGGCAATTGCCAAGCAGCTTGGTGAAAATAGATCAACTGTTGGAGCAATTGTTAGAAAACAAACAAAACATAGAGTACCCCTGGGGATCTTTGGTTATAATAGGGAAGCAGCTATTTTCTTTTTGGTAGATTCCCAAACAAATGTGCGTGAATTTATAAAAACAGTGCTAACCCACCCCCAACTCAATAAATGCTATAATTCACAAAAAAATCAACTGCAACACCCCCTATATCTACCGTGCTATTTATACCCCCCCCCCCTCAAAAGAAATGCAATTATTCGATGAATGGCATCTAATGCCCAAATACACTGCTCAGAAAAATTAAAGGAACACTTTGAAAATACATAAGATCTCAATGGGGAAAAAAAATCATGCTGGATATCTATACTGATATGGACTGGGTAATGTGTTAGGAACGTGAGGATGCCCCATCGTTTGATGGAAATGAAAATGATCAACCTACAGAGGGCTGAATTCAAAGACACCCCGAAAATCAAAGTGAAAAAACGAAGCAACAGGCTAGTCCATTTTGCTGAAATTTTCATTGGTTGTATGCATGCCTGACAGCGTCGAGGCATGCTCCCAATGAGATGACAGATGGTGTCCTGGGGTATTTCCTGGTATATCTGGTCCAGGGCATCACTGAGCTCCTGGACAGTCTGAGGTGCAACCTGGCGTCGTCGAATGGACCGATGATATCCCAGAGGTGTTCTATTGGATTTAGGTATGCCTGCATACTGCCGCAACATGAGGCCGGGCATTGTCATGCACCAGTCGGAACCCAGGACCTACTGCTCCAGCGTAGGGTCTGACAATGGGTCCAAGGATTTTATTCTGAGACCTGGCAGTCAGGGTGCCATTGTCTAGCCTGTAGAGGTCTGTGTGTCCCTCCATAGATATGCCTCCCCAGACCATCATTGACCCACCACCAAAATGGTCATGCTGAACAATGTTACAGGCAGCATAACGTTCTCCACGGCTTCTCCAGACCCTTTCACATCTGTCAAATGTGCTCAGGGTGAATCTGCTCTTATCTGTGAAAAGCACAGGGCACCAGTGGTGGACCTGCCAATTCTGGTGTTCAATGGCAAATCCCAATCGAGCTCTATGGTGCCAGGCAGTGAGCACAGGGCCCACTAGAGGACATGGGGCCCTCAGGTCACCCTCATGAAGTCTGTTTCTGATTGTTTGGTCAGAGACATTCACACCAGTGGCCTGCTGGAGGTCATTTTGTAGTGCTCTGGCAGTGCTCATCCTGTTTCTCCTTGCACAAAGGAGTAGATACTGGTCCTGCTGATGGGTTAAGGACCTTCTACGGCCCTGTCCATCTCTCCTAGAGTAGCTGCCTTTCTCCTGGAATTTCCTCCATGCTCTTGAGACTGTGCTGGGAGACACAGCAAACCTTCTGGCAATGGTACGTATTGATGTGCCATCCTGGAGGAGTTGACTGCCTATGCAACCTCTGTGGGGTCCAGGTATCGCCTCATGCTACCAGTAGTGACACTGACCCTAGCCAAATGCAAAACTAGGGAAAAACTGTCAGAAAAGATGAGTAGGGAAAAAAATGTCAGTGGTCTTCACCTGTAAAACCATTCCTGTTTTGGGGGTCTCCTCATTATTGCTCGAGTGCATCTGTTAATTTCATTAAACAGCTGAAACTAATTAACAACCCCCTCTGCTACTTAACTGACCAAATCAATATCCCAGGAGTTTAATTGACTTAATGCTATACTCTGATTAAAAAGTGTTCCTTTAATTTATTTGAGCAGTGTATATAACTCAAATATATAACTTGAACCCCTCTTATATAACCAGCGAGTCTGCAAAATATTAAACAAATGTGTGCAAAATATTAAACAAAGTGCTCCTGTACAATAAATATTCAAATCATGCAGTTCATATCACAAATTTAAAATCCACTGTGATGATTATATTGCGTGCTCCAACATATATAAAAAGTCCACCATAAATATTAAAAAAAAAACTCTATGTGTCTTCTTATCATGCACCACCAAAAAGTGTTCTTCCACCATCGAATAAATTAGATAAACTCACCAGGCACCCTTCTGAGAAACCCGCAGCAAGGAATCACTCCTTCTCTCAAACCTTTCTGCTGAGCCCTTCCTTTGTATCTCATACGGTCATATGAATCAGAAAGAAAAGAAGAAAAGCTCTCATCGCGTAGAACCATAACAAATCTTTATTGAAAAACATTCCATTAAACTCACATTTCTGAGTGTTGCCACTGACACAAGTATATAAGGTACATTCTCGCAATAGGATCGTCTCTGGCCGCTGCTTCGTGCCGCAAACTATGACCCGCCGTGCATAGTGACGTCACATCCAAGTCCCGCACTACGTGTTTCATCATTGGACGTCCTCCAGCAGGGGCATTGCATGATTTGAATATTGCACAGGAGCACTTTAATATTTTTCACACTCATTTGTTTAATATTTTGCACACTCGTTTGTAGAAGCTGCTTATATAAGAGGCGTTCAAGTTACATATTTGTGTTATATATTTGAGCATTAGATGCCATTCATTGCATGATTGCACTTTTTTTGAAGGAAATGATGGTATAAATAGCATGGTATACATAGGGGGGTGCTGTAGTTGATTTTTTTGTGATTTAT
The DNA here is from genome assembly GCF_062004578.1 of Staurois parvus. Taxonomy (NCBI): domain Eukaryota; kingdom Metazoa; phylum Chordata; class Amphibia; order Anura; family Ranidae; genus Staurois; species Staurois parvus. The sequence goes on along the minus strand of NW_028317948.1, from coordinate 285,843 downwards.
AGCATTTATTGAGCTGGTGGGTTAGCACTGTTTTTATAAATTCACACACAGTTCTATAACTGACTAAATTTTTTTTTATTACACTGAGCTGACATACGCCAACTAAAATCAAGAAGCTTGGGAAAGTAGACAAATGCCTGGTTTCTCTAAATGCTGTTTTTTATTATTGCTGTCGTGATATAGTATGGCAATATTAAATAAAAAAGTTGAATATTGACCTGGAAGCTTCTTCTCACTTAAGGTCTTCCACAATGGGTTGTAGATAAGTGAATTTAGAATTGAATCACCACACTGTGATAAGTCCAAATAAAACTTTTTGCAGCTTGTTTATAATTTATTCCAAAATGATGGGAAAAATAGTATTTGGACATGAATATCACAATGTGGTGCTTCAATTTAAAATTCACTTAACTATAGTACAAAAAAAAAAAAAAAAAGATCAGCTAAAATGTAAGCTGATCAGTGCAGAAGAAAACAACAAGTAGGTGGGTTTACAGGACGAAGATGGGTTTTGACTTCTGACCTCATTTTGCTGTATAACCATTTATGACCGGTATATATGTTACTGCAGTTTACCAGTGCTGATGTCATCTGCTGGGGTTCTCCATGACACCGGTGTACCCCAGCTATCCCAATGGCCTAGATATATATGGTCTTTGGTTTAGCCCGGACCCTGGCAACATATATAAAAATTGCTGCGCTGCTTCTCCCAAAAACGACTTTAAATAATTAAATAAATGAATGAACTCCATACTACACAAAGGGTTCCTACAAATGTGCATCTGCTATAATTCCCTGTGGGCTGACAATTATATCCCTCCTCCCCAGTGACTAAATCCCAAATAAACCAATTAGTAAATACAAGGTGCTTAGCTTAAACAACAATAGTGCTAAAAATGAAATTGTGTATGAAATTGTGTAAAACAATATATCTAATTATTATTATTTTTAAGTCCCAATAATTGTGCAAACATATAAAAGATAAAACAGTACTGTATCAAGCTTTTGTAAGTTACTTTTGTATTATGTATATCTAGGTTATGAAAATATAATATATCCGTGAGAATCTTCACTTAAAGCCGTAAAATCAGCGCAAAAGACACAATGCAATGTGTCCCTTGTGCTGATGGCTGAAGAATTAGAGATATTCTGTCCCCCAATAAACCCCTTCTCTGCCGCTGTAATCTTCCAGTGCCACTGTCTTACGGGGCCTATTATATGTACTCAACAAGAGTGCCAACTATGTCAGCCCTTTCCAACCCCCTCCTCTATTCAAAGAGTTTTACTATAGCTTCTATGGATGAAACACGATCTTTGAATGGAGGACAAGTGGATAAATTAAAGGCCTCCCTCCTCCATTCATAGATCATTCTATAGATCTAGGCTCATGTATACTAGGAGCCCTAGATGGATGATGACATCCATGGATTTATGTCTTCACACACAGCTCTTGCAAAGAAAACTAGAAAACTTAATATGACAATCAAGTGACCTCTACTTACTTTGCTAAAATGTATGAGATGATGTTTTTTTACTTTTAATCTAGTCTTTTTCATATTAATTGCTTTTATGGTGGCTTTGTTTTTTCATTTATAATTTACATCTGCTTTAAGCTGTCCCCTACTATTGAGGAGCCCTCACTCCTTTCTTAGGGTCCATTTATATTGTTACGTTTTAATGCAATTTTGCAATGTGCTAAAATACATGTCTCAATGTCCCCAGTATAAAAATAGTGTCTTTTCTTATCTAATTTTGAAAAATATGGTAAGTCTATTTTTTCAGGGTTTTTTTAGTGTGTTGGGAAGCTCATAGGAGTCAATGCCAGCACATCAAAATACATATACTGTATATGGCGGCATGTATTAACAGCTTTGGTTAAAGGAAAAGTTTCGCTTTTTACAAAAAATAAATGCACTTTTTTGCAGGTAAACATGCAGGTCTCCTGCAGATCTGTCAGTATATCTGCTTCCCCGTATGGGATGTATGGGCAAGCAGGTATACTGACAGGAAGAATCAATCAACTAACACGGAGCTGTGGAGCGCCATGGTAGTTCATTGAGAACTAAAAGCAGTCGCAAAGGCTGTTGGGACTTGTAGTTCATTCATTCACAGAACTCTGTAAATGAATGATGCAGCCGTCTGGATGTAGCCCCACATGGTTGCACTGTTTTTAAAAATTGATAGCTTGTACAGGGAACTTCTCCAAGTACTTCTGTCGCGAGGGGATCTGGCAGTGGCTGCAGCACTGGGAACATGTTACATGTTCCACCCTTTCCACCCTGAAAACAGGTGGAACATGTAATATGCTCCCAAAGGTGAACTTGTCCTTTAATGCAGTGGTCTCCAAACTGCGGCCCGAGGGCTGGTTGTGGCCCTTTGCTAGCTCTTATCTGGCCCTTAGGGCAGTATTGCTCCCACTGATTTGAGGCACTATTCCTAACACTGACACCAAATGCTGAGGCACTATTCCTCCCACTAATATCAATGATGAGGCACTGTTCCATCCTCACCAGTGATGGGACACATTCCATCTACTGACACCAGTGATGGGACACAGTTCCATCTACTGACACCAGAGATGAAGCAATTTTCCATCCACTGACACCAACAATGGGGCACTATTCCATCCCCGATACCATTGATGGGGCACTATTTCATCTAGTGACACCAATGGTGGGGAACTATTCTATCCACTGACAGCAATGATGAGGCACTATTCCATCCACTGATACCAATGATATCCTAGCATGTACCAATGTACATGATGTCCACCTTCAGTAAAATTACTGTGGGTGGGTCGCCAAGTGGTTAAAACATTAGCATACTATATGACACATTTTTGGCCCCAGCATCCCTTAAATGGGTCTTCCAGCCTGAGGGGCAGGACAGGCTGTTCAATCACATGAACACTGTGACTGGCTAATCCGGAGCCAGTCCTGCCAGCTCTTTATCATTACCAGACACCAGGAGCTAACTATGACATCTCAGTATCTACACTGGGAGTGTGCAGTGAGCGTTTTCCCAGCACAGAAACCTCGGCCATCCATGTATGCATTTATGTGGCATTTGGGCATTAAAGCCCAACCTTTTTGCCACGACACAGATGTCTTACATGGGTGATAACAGGTTAAACCATGTCTAGCTATTTAAGGAGCAGCATGATATAATTTGTTTATCTAGTCCCTAAATGCAAAATTCATGGGTCTAAATGCCAAATATGAGTCCCACAACTACTGTACATTTTATGGTTTCCACCTTTGTTATAAAATTTTATACATTTTACTGGATTCCATTAAACAAAAATACATTAAGGCTCCACCCACATTGTGTGCTATCACTTTCAATGAGCCATATTATTTTGTACAGTAAGCCAGCACATTGTAAGTAAGCCAGGACATACAATTTTCCAGACCATGCCAACTATTTGTTGTGATTCTACAGCATTCCCAGGCCAGATTAGAAATTCATCCTTCCATAGTAGATGACCCTTTCACTTAGCACACAGATTGAAGATGTTACTGAACTCATTTGTCTGATTAGCACAGCAACATACTAGAAGTGTAAGGAATGTCCATCAAAGGGTGATATGGGATGCTATTCAGACTGACTGGCACCTCAATGCACCAGCACGCGTAACATGTGTTGCTGTGCATCACACTGAAGCGGGTGTTACTGCATAAACATGATGTGCACTGCCCTAAGGACGTCACACGAGGTGCATTGATCAGCTAGATCAACACAAGCTCAGAGCTACACAGAAGACTTTTCTATGTGCCCTGTTCACACTGTACAGGTTCATTACAATGCACGGCAGCGCATCTCAACATGTTGTGCGTACATTTAACAGTATTGTTTTTGTTAGCAATAAATTAAAAAACAATATACACTGAGATGTGCGGTTACATTTTTTTTAATAAGCAATGTGCAGAAAGAGGACAAACAGTTGAACAAACACTAATCAACACAGTAGTTCATACTTATATTTGCAGCCCCAGTATTGAGATCTTGCTAGTCTGGCTTTTATAATCTGCAGACAAGAGTGTGGCTACAGAAAAGGATGGCAGTCTGACCCCCCCCCCCCCCCCTCCATCTCCCCCATCCTGCAGGCACTAGGAGATCTCATCATACGATTTCAGATACAGAGGCTTAGCTTGCTTCCTCATCTTGTCTTGTTTGTTCATTTTTTTACTGTGAGACAGTGGCAACCCCATGGGAGGTAGGTGGGTCTAAGAATACAAAAAAATTATATGTTATTCTTTGGAAAAGCACTCAAACATTTTTTTCATAATACTGAAGATGAGGTGACCATGCTTAATAATTTGTAATATTGAAAGTAAAAATCCAGCTGAATTTCTTTACAATTCTGAACAAAGTGGGGACAGATACAGCCCTTGACCATTTTTACTCCCATCAAAAGGTACAGAAAGTGAGGCAAAATCTCTGTATTAGGGTTGATAGAAAAAATACTGACAGACATTCTAAACCTTCCCAAACAATACAAAAAAAAAAAAAATTCTAGAGTAGCTTATATTAAACCAGCATTAAACCCAAAACCAAAAAGTTTAATATGCTGCAGCTTACTAAACATCAGATGTTGTGGCTGCATTAGTTTTCTTTTCTTAGGCTTTTTCCCCTCTGCATTCACCTAGTGATCTGGCCAGTAACACACCTCCTACCTTAGAGTTCCCCCACTCTGGATGAAGGAGCACAGGGACACCTTTGAACAGCAGCACTGTCAGTCTGGGGGAAGGGGAGAGTTAGATGTAGTTGAAGATTTAAAAAGCCAAACAAATTGAAGCCAAACTCCAGCGAATACTTTATAAGGAGTTACAGAAAACAGTTTTTTTCCTTTTGGGATAAAGGTACTACAGCAGCCCTGCTAGTGTTAAAAGGTTTGTCATCTAACAGATGTAACAGATACACTCTGCTAGAGAGCTAGAGAAAGTCTAAGAAAGAAAATGAATGGAGCCTCCACATCTACTGTAAGAAATGGTGAGCTTTAATATAGTAAATGTTTGATTTTGGGTTTAAGACTCAAAAATTAAAAGTTCCCCTGCTAAAATATACTTCCTAACAGCTGATCTCAAATAACAATGTACAGAGATGGTATTTCTTAGAGTTCAGATGGAAGTTCAAAGTTCTCCACAGGTGAAACCTGGTAATGTACACTCTCCGGCCACTTTATTTGGTACACCTTGCTAGTGCCAAGAAAAAATCCCCCACACCACCATCACCAGCGTGAACCGCTGATACAAGGCAGGATGGATCCATGCTTTCATGTTGTTTACACCAAATTCTGACCCTACCATCTGAATGTCACAACAACCGGTCTGCCCATTCTCCTTTCACATAAACACGGCATTTTCATCCACACAACTACAGCTTACTGGATATTTTCTCTTTTTCAGACCATTCTAGACCTTATAGATGGTTATGCGTGAAAATCCCAGATCAGCAGTTTTTGAAATACTCAGACCAGCCAGTCTGGCACCAACAACAGTGCCACGTTTAAAGATACTTAAATCCCCTTTCTTCCCCATTCTGATGCTCAGTTTGAACTTCAGCAATTTGTCTTCACCACATCTAGATGCCTAAATGCATTGAGTTACTGTCATGTGATTGGCTGATTAGCAATTTGTGTTATCAAGTAACTGAACAGGTGGCCGGTGAGTATAGTTTGTTTACTGAACTATTTTAAACCACACATAAAAAGATGACCACTTAGTAGGGTAGGCTATACGATGAAGATCTATCTGTTTTTTACAAACAGTGTACAGGAAGAGAACAAACAGTTGAACAAATAATACACTAATCATCACAACAAGCAAATTCTATCTGATTACAGTGAGCAATTTATTAAAGAAAACAATCATAGTTTAGAAGATAATATGATGTGAGAATATGTATTACCTCTATATTTTATATTATTTCTTAGCTCATCTTTCACTTTGACACTGTGGAAATCAGCCTCCTCCTGGTTCTTCTCCTGTGAGATCCTACATCCACCACACACACATTAACATACATTGGTCTTTTTCCTGTATCCCTTCTCTGGCAAGGGCACACACACAGGTACACAAATATTAGTCTTTCTTCCGTATCCCACAGAAGAAGCCTTATCCCATCAATTTTTCAACTTATCTGCATTAAGGTGTTACTAAACCCACAACAATAAAACTGGCATCGGCCAATGCTGCCACATCCACCTTGTAAAATATAGTGACTGCATAAACAGACTGCCAAATGGCTGCCTTACAAACCGCTAATATTGATGCCCAGTGGTAGAAAGCCCAGGATGCACTTACGTCCCTGCTTGAGTGAGCCATTTCTGTAAATGGTGGTTCTTGGTGCTTGATGGCACTCGCTTGTACAATGGTTTCCCGGATCCAGCATGAGATAATAGTCTCTGCTGCAAGACCCTTGGAAGCATGAACAGAAAGCCTGTCTTATGAAACCCAGCAGTGGCATTCAGGTACACCCCAATTGTGTGTAAGGCCACTTCCTTAGGGTAAACTGGTTTAGGGCAAAGAGATGGAAGCTTAAAGTCCTTGTCTCTTGTATGCAGGACAACTTTATCCTTGCACAACGATAAATATGGAGACTTGCAGGACAATGCCCCCAGTCCCAATACCCTGCATGCCGAACTGAAAGCTAGAAAAGCCACTTTCTGCGACAATGTTAGCAGTGGGATCTCTCTGATGTTCTTGAAAGGCATTTTGAGTCCCAGTCCCACAGCGACAACCAAGAGAACAACACACACACCTGCCTGAATGAAGGTAAGGACAAGTGGCAGCAATGCCAGTGAGCGTTGAAACAAAACCGACAATACTGACAACTGACCCTTAATTGTGCTTAAGGCTAGCTGCTACTCCAGGAGGCAAGCAACTGAAAAAAGGAACACCTCCCTAAAAATTCACACAATGCAATATACGGTCCAGTAGGAATCTCAGCTCCACTGCCCCATTTCTTGTTTCAAAAACCCTTGGCAACAAAGCAATGCCCTATCTCACATGCTCTCAGCACTACCTCCAGTGTTCCTGGATTCTATGATATAGTCTCTGCTAATAATTTAATTACATTTTGGTGTCTCCTTTTCAACCTTCATTGCACCCAGTTCCACTGACATGTTACCCATTTGTTTCAGTATCCTCTTCACCATGTTCTCAGTTTGTGGTGCTGCTGACACAATACCTACCACCATCACTGTCACAGAATTACCTGCTTCAATTGCAGTGGGCCCATTTCTTCCTCTGTAAGGCCTCTGTGTAAAGAGTTCAGCTCCCATGCACTTAGGTTTGTAAAAGGGTTGCCAAATACAGTTTTGTATACATTTCTCCACCTCTGCCATTTACCTGTATGATTTTGACCATATTTTTAGCAATTGTTGTTATTTACAGAAAGATCAGAAACCACCATTTGTGAGTTAAAAGATAAACTGTTCTTAGTGTGGTCATATCCTTCAGTGTCTTCTCCTGCACATAATGCTCACTGTCATTCTCTACTGCACAGGCTGCTCCCTGTCACTCCCACTGCACTCTTCTGCTGCACATACTCCCTGCTGTCATATCCTCCGCACTCCTCTGCTGTCATATCCTCCACACTCCTCTGCTGTCATATCCCCTGCACTCCTCTGCTACACATACTCCCTGCTGTCATATCCCCTGCACTCATCTGCTGCACATACTCCCTGCTGTCATATCATCCACACTCCTCTGCTACACATGCTCCCTGCTGTCCTATCTTCCGCACTCCTCTCCTGCACATACTTCCTGCTGTCTTATCCTCCGCCGCACATACTCCCTGCTGTCCTATCCTCCGCACTCCTCTCCTTGGCATATCCTCTGCACTCTTCTCCTGTACATACTCCCTGCTATCATATCCTCCGCACTCCTCTGCTGCACATACTCCCTGCTGTCATATCCTCCGCACTCCTCTGCTGCACATACTCCCTGCTGTCATATCCTCCGCACTCCTCTTCTGCACACACTCCCTGCTGTCATATCATGTGCACTCCTCTTCTGAACATACTCCCTGCTATCATATCCTCCGCACTCCTCTGCTGCACATACTTCCTGCAGTCATATCCTCCGCACTCCTCTGCTGCACATACTCCCTGCTATCATATCCTCCGCACTCCTCTGCTGCACATACTCCCTGCTGTCATATCCTCCGCACTCCTCTGCTGCACATACTCCCTGCTGTCATATCCTCCGCACTCCTCTGCTGCACATACTCCCTGCTGTCATATCATCTGCACTCTTCTCCTGCACATACTTCCTACTGTCATATCCTCCGCACTCTTCTCCTGCACATACTCCCTATTGTCATATCCTCTGCACTCCTCTTCTGCAAATACTCCCTGTTGTCATATCCCCTGCAGTCTTCTCCTGCATATACTCCCTGCTGTCATATCCTCTGCTGCACATACTCCCTGCTGTCTTATCCTCCACACTCCTCTCCTGCACATACTCCCTGCTGTCATATCCTTTGCAGTCTTCTCATGCACATACTCCCTACTGTCATATCCTCTGCACTCCTCTCCTGCAAATACTCCCTGCTGTCATATCCTCTGTTGCACATACTCCCTGCTGTCATATCCTCCACACTCCTCTCCCGCACATACTCCCTGCTGTCATATCCTCCATACTCTTCTTCTGCACATACTCCCTGCTGTCATATCCTCTGCAATCTTCACCTGCACATGCTGCCTGCTATTTCTTTAGCATTCTCGGTTATAGCCCAAAAATTTCAAGTTCTTTAAGGGGCACACTTTTGCTAGTCATAAGAAAAGTGAATTTCAATGTAGAAACACGTACAGGTCTGGGGTATGGGTTTCCATAATGCAAGCCAATCTCAATCCTTGCATTGCATTCTTCTATGCATTGCTGGATAGTTTCTTTGTGTGTCACCTAAAAAAAAAAGTAATAAAGTCAGCAAACAGGAGATTGCAAAAGAAAAGTAAGCATAAAAGACTCATATTCAAACAAGGTTTAGAGATATAACTTGATTCTGAGACATTAAGTGATATTTATAAGGCCAGTACGAGGGCCTCTAAAAGTTTAAAGGTGCACAAAATAAAAAAAAATATACACAGTGCTTTGCAGCAAATGTCTGCACCAAGACTTCATGTAGCTGGTCATAATTAGTTTTTTTCATTCATATGTGGTGGATTGAGGAATCCTATCCACATGAACATTGTATTCTGACAGTGGGACCCACTGCTGTCAGAATAGTGATCTGCAGCTGAAGTTTCTCATCAACAATAGATTTGTCAGATGTCCTTTTGAGAAATGGTCAACCTCTGCTGAGCAGGAACGGCCACACAATGATCAGAATTTTTCTGGTCCCTGCTGAATCACTTAAACTTTGATGAGTGTATGGCCAGCTTAAGAGGCACTAGTGTGTTGTAGAAAACGTAGATGACTGAGATGATGTAATGACTTTTACATCAAAAATGCAACTTTATTGTATTAGGAATAACTGCTATATGTGCTGCAACCTGAAGAGACTGAAAATTATAGTTAGAACCACAGTACATAGAGGAGCCTTGATGTAGGGCACTGCGGCTTACGCATATATTTGCAAATGTATGCAAACAAAACCCTGTTTTTAACGTGAATTGTTAAGACAGGGTCAGTTTGCTTCTTTTTTTTTTTTTTTGCAAGCTAGCTGGTAAGTGTGCTGGAAATTCTTTGTTTGTGGTGTTAGGAATAAAACAAGATAGTTGTGGGTGGAGGTACTTCACTATTTTCCACACCTTATCCCCAAATACGTTTAAGCGTAAAGAAAAAAAAAAGTATAACAGGATATTGACAAGTGAAACGTCAATACACCAAACAAAAGATATATACATAAAAAATGTATTACAAATATATCTCACTAAAAATCTACTCAATATAAAATATAAGGCAGGTTCCAATATACAAATCTATACATGAACAGTACAGAGTCTTCAAAAGAATGCAGCAATATATAAACAGAAACTTCAAAACTCTTTTCAACATAGCATAAACACAGAACAATCCATCAATCCATGTTCATGCTATGTTGGAAAAAAATGATTTTGATGAGGTGTGCATGATATATTGATGTATCTTTGGAGAACCCTTTACGATATTCTGGTTTGAGACAAATGTATATATATTTATGAAACTACTATTACTTATTTCTTTATTTTATATCGTTCACCTTCCATACACGCATCCTTGAAAAAGAAGATCTTGTTCCAGGAAACGTGTTGATTTACTGCATGTGTAAACACCTATTTAATTTATATGGAATAATGAGATGGCTGTTCAAATAATCATGACTATAGACTATGTTGCTCATCAAAAGATTTGTATGCTGGAACTTGCCTTTTATTTTATATTGAGTATTCCATTTTTAACAAGATATGTTTGTATTACAGCAACATTTTTATACACAGTATACTAACTTTCCATTTCTCAATATCCGCTGTTATAAACACTTTGCGGGATTTAAGAGTGGCATAGGCAAAAAGAACCTGCACCATTCTTCTTTATGGAAAAAATGCAGTAGATACTGCTCCTCATTAACAAAAGAGGCACAGGCTCCTACATTTGCTAGGATTAACAGCTGTGTATACCGTTAGGAAAAGCACTGGCACTTCATGGGACTTTGAGTTTTGGTTTGTTGAACCGATACACTGGATGACAGTATTATTCAAATGTGTATTTTTTGGACATTGTTTGCACATTGTGGGATACTTTGGGCACAAATATTATTTTCACAACTATTATATATATTTTAATGATTTAATAGAATTAGTGCTGTATATTTTGTTTGAGTCTGCCTGTGCAGTGTAATCACTAAATGGGCAGAGAAGAATGTGAGCTATCTGCAGACTATATCAATTGACGCAATCCTTTTGTTAATTAGGAATGGAACCTGCGCCAGTTTCTCTCCCATTCTGAATGAGAAACTGACACAGGTAGCACAGAAACCTGAAAAAGGTCTATCTGCCTAAATAATGTTGAGCATGTCACACTAGATTTCTGCAATATAATAATGGGGACAGAGTGTAATGTGTATGGTGAGCTTAAAGTGGTTCTAAAGGCTCAAGGCTTTTACCTTCATGTATTCTATGCATGTATTCTGTGTGTAAAAGGTGTTCTGCTTGGGGTGTCTTGATTCCAAGAGGGATGACTAATTCTTACAAGGGTTAGGTTTATTTATAAACAGGGATAAAACTACATAATATTTACAAATAAGGAATTGGGTAGGAAGAAGGATTGTGGAAAGGAAAGAGATCTGTAAGCTCCTATACACACATCCTCGCACATTCTCTTCTATTCTCTCATGCCAGGGCCCTTTTTGTCCAGACTTGAGACCCACACCCCCAGTCAGTGGTAATTGCAGTCAGTGATATCTTGAATTAAAGGTCATAAAGCTCCTTCCTGTCCAAAGCTTATTGCATTCCTGTTCAGATGTCCACATAATCTTCCAGCCCAGGAAGTAAACTGTCATTGTAGCCAGAACTGGGCAGTAATCCCCTGCAGGGGGTCATAGTAGTCAGAATGTCTACTCCACTCTTCCCCCTTCAGTAACCACACTGTCCAGGTGTGGGGGCTGGGGTCTTACTATTCAAATGTTAATGAACTTGTGTATTTACCTAGCCCCTGTTGAAGTTGGCTAGCTATGCAAATGTCCATATTTTAGTTCAGGGGTTAAAATTTTGAGTCCAGACCTACTAGCCGGTCACAAAATTTACTTTCCACCAGTTGCCCCACCCAACCTTGCCCAGGAACGCCCCAACCCCCACCCCGCCCCCCAACCATGCCCCCTTAAAGCTTATGAAATTATATTTTTCTTTAGAATAAAGAGTCCAAAATATAAAACTGTACACAGTAATGTATATCCCAGCTCCCCTGTACTCCATTATAGTGATGACATGTATACAGTAATGTATATCCCAGCTCCCCTGTACTCCATTATAGTGATGACATGTATACAGAAATGTATATCCCAGCTCCCCTGTACTCTATTATAGTGATATGACATGTATACAGCAATCATTACTGTATACATGTCATCACTATAATGGAGTACAGGGGAGCTGGGATATACATACTGTATACATGTCATCACTATAATGGAGTACAGGGGAGCTGGGATATACATTACTGTATACATGTCATATCACTATAATGGAGTACAGGGGAGCTGGGATATACATTACTGTATACACGTCATATCACTATAATGGAGTACAGGGGAGCTGGGATATACATTACTGTATACATGTCATATCACTATAATGGAGTACAGGGGAGCTGGGATATACATTACTAAGTAATGTATATCTTAGCTCCCCAGTACTCCATTATAGTGATATAACATGTTGTATACAGTACTTACTCCTAGTCCCTCCGAGTCCCCCGCGGCGGTGGAGATAGTGTCTCCTCTCAGCGTAGGAGAGCGGACCTCTCCTGCACCTGTCCCCTCAGCGGTAGTGCCGCAGAAGCCGGAAAACAGAAGTTGTAAACTGGAACTCGGCTTCACAATGAGTCTTGGAGCGCAGGTGTAGTCGCATCTGTGCTCGCTGCTCGCCCCCCAATCCTTACCGGAGTCCCCTCCGATCTAGCGATGTTCTCGACAGCCTCTGCTGTCTGGGGACTCTTCCTCCTCATTGGCTGAGAAAGCAGCGGGAGCCCATTGGCTTCCACTGCTGTCAATCATAGCCAGTGAGGAGAAAGCGGGGGCGGGGCCAAGCCGTGGCTCCATGTGTCTTTTGGACACGTAGAGTAACGGCTTAGGGACGAGCACGCAGCAGTGAGCGGCTTTCCCCGGAGACACTGCTTGAGGGGGAGGAGCCAGGAGCGCCAGTGGAGACCCGAAAAGAAGAGGATCAGGGTTGCTCTGTGCAAAATCACAGCACAGAGGAAGTAAGTATAGACATGTTTGTTATTTAAAAAAAAAGAAAAAACTTATGTGGATCTAAACTTTATCTGAGCACCACAAAGAGAAAACATTATGTCAGGCTCCGCCCAACTCTAGTGGTCCACGGCACGGGGTTTCCCAGGACGCGGAGTCTAAGTCCCAGTCTGCCTTTTCACCAGGGCCCCTGATGGTGGGGATGGACTTGGTGCAAGACTGAAACCAGGTCGCGTTCCGGGGCACCCCCGGCGGTGGCAGAGGGGTCCCGCTGGGGGTATGTGCCCGGGTTGAGCCTGCTGTGAAGGGGACGACAGATCCCGATCCAAGCGGGATGGATGGGATGACAGATCCCGATCCGAGCGGGATGGATGGGATGACAGATCCCGATCCGAGCGGGATGGATGGGATGACAGATCCCGATCCGAGCGGGGTGGACGGGCGACTGTCAGGAGTGGGCGAGGTCAGACTAGCCGGGTCGGTATTGTGCGGGCAGCGTGGTACAGGGGGAGTAAGCGGAGAATGGTCGGGGTCACAAGCCAGGTTCAACAGGTAGCGGGCAACGAGGTACCGAGGGTCAGGCAGAAGGATGGTCAGGAACGAGCCGGGGTCAGAGCAGGAGAGGGTAAGCATAAATCAGAACAGGCAGAGTTTGGCAACTAGGAAGCGTACTTACAGGACAGGAACAAGACCTTGCGGCAACCTGGAGATGCACAGGGCAGCTTTAAATAGAGCGCCCTGTTCTCCCATTGGTGCGGCCGCGATCGCTACTGCGCATGCGCGGCCGCGATCGCCGAGGACTCGGCGCTCGCCGGCTGGGACGGATCGGCAGTCTGCGCATGCGCGCACCGCCGAGGACCCGGGATCCCTGACACATTATTTAATTCATTTTTAATATTCAAAGCAAACTCAATCATCCTTCCATGTCTCCATCCCTTATTTTGTTGAGAAATCACTTTCAAAAACACTCATCCAGTCCTCTAGATGAAAGAAAAAAAATCCCCATGAAGACTCATGGGATGTATGACATTATTTTGGCCTGGCTAGAAATCAGGAAGCAACTGAAGAAATGAAAACAGCATATAAATATACCTTCTTACCTATTTACTAATGCTACCAGCATAAGGATTAAAATAGTTAATGTCGGTTGAGAAACATTACTTCTGCTTTAACTGCTTGCGGACCAGTGATGTACCTGTACGTCGCTGGACTTTGAGTGGTTATACAGGGACGATGGCGATACCTGCAGCTGTGGCTGTCTTCTTGTAGTTCTCAATGAACTAGCAAGGCTGTGATGAGCGCTCTAGGTAGTTCATTGATGCTTCCCATCATTGTCTATCTGTCTGCCTGTACAAGGTATGAGTAGACAGCTTACACCAACAGTCTGAAGTAGCCTCGCATTGCATCCTCGATCTGCTGATTGCTGGTGCAATGAATACAGGCTCCTAGTAAAAAATAAATGCACATTTTTTTTTATACATGCAAAACGATGTGCATTTATTATTATTTTTATAAAGGTGAACACATAATTTAACAATGTTGGTTTATAAAATGAAAGCGTACCCTTTGATCGTAGGAAAAACCTGCACTGTAACATTTAAATGTATTGCCCAAATGAAACACTGAGCTCTTCCAATGAAATTTATTTTTTGATATGGTTGCATTCTAAGCTGGTCAAACAGTGCCACCCAGTGGTCCAATAACCATGGTACAGTACAGAACACTGGGTTACAGCAAACTCTTGGGCTCCATGTACACAGGACACTTCTAAACTATGGAAACTGACTGCTGGAAAACATAGGTTAAAAAACATCTGTTTAGCCGCATATGCATTTAGAAGCGTTTGTTAAAGATAACCTCAGGAGACCTTCCAAAATGCCCAGAATGCACTGAAAAACAGTGAAAAATTAACTATTTCAGAAATTTTGACAGAAAGAGAGCAGAAGCAGAGATAGCAGTATTTATTGAGATTAGCTGTCTTTTTTTTTTTTTCTTTTGTGGTGTTTGGATGTGTTCCAGCTTATTTCTGTGCAGAAGTTATTGCAGCAATGTCTAACATATTTTCTTTCATGTGAAACCTCACAGTATGGTGTACCAGGTCCATTTGAGTACCGGGAAAACGCTTTGCATGTATTTTTCATGATGAAAAAAGGTTCTGGACAGCCTCTGGAAATGGAAGAGTTAAAAAAAATTGTCACACGCAAATGCTTATAAATGCAGTTAGCCGCATTTACAAGCGGTTGAAATGCTGATAAAATCTACTCCTGAATGCAAGTTTTCTGCGCTCAAAAAAACGACTGTAAAATCAAGTGCCCGTAAACGACATAGTGTACATGGACACATAGGAAACCATTAGGGAGAGTTCAGGGGCTGCAGGAAAAAACGCTGAACAGCTCCTGAATGTGAGTTTATCAGCTGCAGTGTACATGAGCCCTTACATAAACTGGAAAAGATCTTTTAAGCAATGAACTAAATAGCTAATTCATGCTATAGAAGAGGTGTTTTACACCATCTTGCGGAAGTCATCTCATCTTCACTATAGTGAAATCCCTGTGCCACAAATGAGATGACTACCAACAAAGCAGATTAACCTGTCAGAAGCATATTACAAATCATGATGTATACATAGGCCAATTATTTAGGCAGAAGAAATAATCTGTAATGCTTCTGGTGGGTCAATATAAAACCAAAATACTACATACTGTATTACCGATGTGTATTGCACTCCGTAAGTTCCCATCTTTGGCTAAATTTATGTATGGAAAAATGTTACATGGCAATTGAGTCTTATGTAATATTAGCAATTCCAGTCTTCCATTAAGTTCATATTTCCCCAACTCATCCTCCTCATCTAAAAAAAAATACAGTTGTGTTCAAAATAATAGCAGTCAGACATCACTAACCTGATCAATCACTGTTTTTGGTAGAAATCATATTTCTACATGGCAAATTATTTACTAGCAGGTGTAATAGAAGTCCAACAGACCCAACAGTCATGACATGCATGCTGCTGATTCTGTGTCATTGAATCACTAATTGAAAGGGGCATGTTCAAAATAATAGCAGTGTGGAGTTCTATTAGTGAGGTCATTCATTCTTTGAAAAACAGGTGGCAATTATTGCCCTTATTTAAGGAAGGAAGGCAGTAAATGTTGTACATGCTGATTACAGTGCATTTGTTTCTGAAATTCTGAGGAAAATGGGTTGTTCCAGACATTGTTCAGAAGAACAGCGTACCTTGATTAAAAAGGTGATTGGAGAGGGGAAAACATATAAAGAAGTGCAGAAAACAATAGGCTGCTCAGCTAAAATGATCGCAAATGCTTTAAAATGGCAACCGAAACCTGAAAGAAGTGGAAGAAAGCGAAAAACTACCATTCGAATGGATAGAATAGCCAAAATGGCAAGGACTCAGCCAACAATCAGCTCCAGGAAGATCAAAGAAGGTCTAAAGTTACCTGTGAGTACTGTTACAATTAGAAGACGCCTATGTGAAGCCAAGCTATCTGCAAGAAGCCCCCGAAAAGTCACACTGTTGAAAAAAAGACATGTGCTGAAGAGGTTACAATTTGCCAAAGAGCACATTGACTGGCCTAAAGAGAAATGGCGCAACATTTTGTGGACTGAAGAAAGGAAGATTGTTCTTTTTGGGTCTAGTGGCCAGAGACAGTTTGTCAGACGACCCCCAAACACTGAATTCAAGCCACAGTACACAGTGAAGACAGTGAAGCATGGTTGCGCAAGATTCATGATATGGGGATGTTTCTCATACTACGGTGTTAGGCCTATTTATGGCATACCAGGGATCATGGATCAGTTTGAATACATCAGAATACTTGAAGAGGTCATGCTGCCTTATGCTGAAGAGGAAATGCGCTTGAAATGGGTGTTCCAACAAGACATTGACCCCAAACACACCAGTAAAAGTGTAACATCTTGGTTCCAGACCAACAAGATTAACGTTATGGAGTGGCCAGCCCAATCCCCGGATCTTAATCCAATAGAAAACTTGTGGGGTGACATCAAAAATGCAGTTTCTGAGGCAAAACCAGGAAATAGAGAAGAACTGTGGAATGTAGTCCAATCATCCTGGGCTGGAATACCTGTTCACAGGTGCCAGAAGTTGGTTGACTCCATGCAACACAGATGTACAGCAGTTCTCAGAAACAGTGCTTATACAACTAAATATTCATTAAGTGATTCAAAGGAAAGCAAAATCTTCAAACATTTTTCAGTTTATATAGTGAATGTTTGAGTTTGTAAAGAAGAATACAAACACTGCTATTTTTTTGAACAGTCTAATATTCACTTTTCTTCAAATTTTTAGAGGAACAACACACATTTGATATATTTTTCTTCATGTTTTGATTTGGAATAGAATGTGTAGTGTTCCCAATGCATTTGTGTGTATGGAAATAAAAGCTATTAGAAGGATTTTGAGCTTTATTCACTTTTTTCAACACACTGCTATTATTTTGAACACAACTGTATTTAAGTACAGCTCTCTGGTCAGATTTGTGCAGATCTGACTGACTCAGGGGTCTGCAAGATTGAGACTTTTTGAAAATTTTAAATACACTGTGGAAACAAAACTGAACTAAATAAAAACTATATGCATGCTCAATAGTCAATACTTTAATAAAAAGATGTGACTATGTCATGTATAGGTGATAAGAGAATTATTATATGTAATGAGACATTTTTCAGTACTATAGAGGTGAAGAGAAACTGATCTCTGGACACTATACCAAAAGAAAAAGGCATGTAGAAGACAAAGACTAAGTCATCACGATTGGGATTGGCCATGATCTCTCTGCCGCTATCTTTTCCCCATTCACTGACATGACATGCATTGCTCTGTACTCTTTCCCTTTGTGGAACTGGTCATCTTTGTAGAGGGAAGACTATCCCATATCAGAGCCTCCAGCAAGCAGAACAGTGAGCAGTACAGTAGTTATTTCACCAAAATCACATCTCAAATCTCCTGACACTAGCAATCAGAGGCAGTAAGGCCTTAGATCCACATTACATATATACAGCTATGAGGATGTAGGCACAACCAAACAACAGGAAATGATCTGCTATTTTTGGGAGGATTTCAAGATAAAAAGTAAATCTGCTTAGACATGATTAACATTTCAAAGTGTTCACTATACCGTAGCAAATGTTCATTTTTTTAGTACAGGTCCACTTTAAGATTGGATTGGAAGTAAAGTTTTTTTGAACAATTTATAATGAAATGGAAAGAGATTTATTATGGTTTTTGAACTCTTGACTGGAATTTACATTAGGGTACTTTGGCTCTAAAAGGACAACTTCACTTACTATCAAGTTGCCATTTAAATAAAGCTCCACTCCCTGAGTGTAGCTAGAATAATTGAATACTTACCTTCATTCCTACTCCCAGGTTCTTCACAGGTCAGCACCATACTTACTGTGCATCTAAAATGCCCTGAACAGATAATCTGCTTAGTGCAGGGGTATCCAAACCATGGCCCTACAGGTGTTGAGGAACTGCAAGTCCCATGAGGCCTTGCAAGACTCTGACATCCACAGGCAAGGCACCCAGAGGCAGAGGCATGATGGGACTTGTAGTACTTCAACAGTTGGAGGGCCATAGTTTGGACACCCCTGGCTTAGTACACATGTGCACCTGGACCCCATTTCTTCCTGGATGATATGCACTCCACCGGATAACTGGGGTTCACCATACCATCAATAAGAATGAAGGCTATAATACACAAACACACTAGATAGGGTACATGGCTGGGCCTTCTTGGATGCAAAGATTGTGCAGGGCCACACAAAGAAGAATTCAGAGAGGTGTGGGAAGTATTTTACCATGCTGGCTACATTCAGGGGAATGGGGGCTAAAAGTAAAGATATTATTATTATATTATTATTATTATACAGTATTTATAAAGCGCCAATAGTTCGCTCAGCGCTGTACATTACAAAGGGGGACAGAACATGTGACAGAACAATACCAATACAATGCAAAACATGAGGGGATTGAGGGCCCTGCTCTTTCGAGCTTACAATCTAGGAGGGAGGGGATAGTTGTACAGGAGGAGATAGCTGTGGGGGATGGAGTGGTAGGAAGAGTGGAGGAGGTCGGCAAGTTAGCAGGGGGTGGGGTAGGCTTCCCTGAAGAGATGGGTTTTCAGGGTGCGCCTAAAGGAGAGGAGAGTAGGTGATAATCTGATTGGTTGGGGCAGGGAGTTCCAGAGGATGGGTGACACCCTGGAGAAGTCCTGGAGGCGGGCATGGGAGGAGGAGACCAGGGAACTAGAGAGAAGGAGGTCTTGTGAGGAGCGGAGTGTGCGTGCTGGGCGGTACTTGGATATTAGGTCAGTGATGTAGTTCGGGGCAGTATGGTGGACAGCTTTGTACCTCAGCGTTAGGATTTTGAATTTGATCCGTTGCGCAATCGGAACCCAGTGGAGGGATTGGCAGAGGGGGGTGGCGGAGACAGAGCGGTTGGAAAGGTGAATGAGTCTGGCAGCCGTATTCAGGATCGACTGAAGCGGGGATAGCCAGCGGCGAGGCAGGCCAGTGAGGAGGGAGTTGCAGTAATCGAGTCGTGATATGATGAGGGAGTGGATTAGCTGTTTAGTGGTTTCTGGGGTTAGGAACGTGCGGATTTTGGCGATGTTGCGGAGGTGGAGTCTGCACGAGTTTGTTAAAGATTGGACTTGGGGTTGAAAGGATAGGTTGGAGTTCAGAATGACACCAAGTACTCTGGCCTGCAGGGCGGGTTTGATGGTAGCGTTGTTGAATGTGATGGAGAAATCAGTGGGGGGAAGACAAGAAACTCGGTTTTGGAGAGGTTCAATTTAAGGAAGTGGAGCGACATCCAGTCTGATATGTCGCTCAACAGGTGTGTGATTCGGGCTGAGACCAAGGGGGTGAGGTGGGGGGTTGAGAGATAGATTTGTGTGTCGTCGGCATAGAGGTGGTAGTTGAAGCCGTGAGAGTGTATGAGTTGGCCAAGGGAGGAGGTATAGATGTAGAAGAGAAGGGGCCCGAGGACAGAGCCTTGAGGGACCCCAACAGAGAGGGGGAGTGAGGGGGAGGTGGTAGCATTATAGGTAACGCTGAAGGAGCGTTGTGACAGGTAGGATGAGAGCCAGGAGAGAGCAGAATCTCTGAGGCCAAGGGAGTGTAGTTTTTTTTGAGGAGGAGGGGGTGGTCGACTGTGTCGAAGGCCGCAGAGAGGTCAAGGAGTAGGAGCACTGAATAGTGGCCATTAGCTTTGGCGGTTAGCAGGTCGTTGGAGAGTTTGAGTAAGGCAGTTTCGGTGGAGTGTAGGGGACGGAAGCCGGACTGTAGGGGATCGAGGAGGTTGTTGTCGTTGAGGTGAGAGCATAGGTGGGTGTAGACTAGGCGCTCGAGTTTAGATGTAAATGGGAGCAGGGAGATGGGTCTGAGGTTGCTCGGGTCATTGGGGTCCAGGGAGGGCTTTTTAAGTATGGGGGTGATGTGTGCATGTTTCAGAGGGGAGGGAAAAGTGCCTGAGGAGAGGGAGAGATTGAAGATGTGGGTGAGGGAGCATAGGATGGAGGAGGAGGAAGGTCGTAGGAGTTGTGAGGGAATAGGGTCGAGGGGGCAGGTGGTGAGGTGGGCATCAGAGAGGATCTTGGAGACTTCCTCGATGGTAGTAAGGTCAAAGGTGCGGAGTGTGGGGGGAGCTTCAGTATGAGGAATGAAGGGTGGGGTGGAAGAGGAGGTCAGAGCAGTGGTGGGGCCGTGGGAGAGAGGTGATGAGGGGGTAGCTGAGTGAGGGTGAAGGGGGTTGGAGAGAGTTTGAGCAGCGACGAAGTCCCTGCGGGTTATGTCGAGGGGGAGGGGGGATAAGGGGGTAGCTGTGTGAGAGGGGACAGGTTGAGAGGGCGTGTGAGTTGCGGCAATGTCCTTGCGAATTGTGTCAATCTTGTTTTTGAAGTGATTGGCAATCTCAAGGGCAGTGAGTGAGGTGCTGGGTGGAGGTGGGGGTGGAGAGAGTAGAGAGTTGAAGGCAGAGAAGAGTCGGCGAGGATTGGAGGAGAGGGCCTTGATGAGGGTCAAAAAGTAGGCCTGTTTGGCAGCATGGAGGGAGGAGGTGTAGGTGCGGAAGGCAGATTTGTAGCGGGTGAAGGCTTGTTGGGATTTGGTTTTGTGCCATAGTCGCTCCAGGGCACGACTTTGTCGTTTGAGGGTTTTGGTGTGATCAGTCTGCCAGGGCTGGAGCGGTCGGGGTCTGATGTTGCGTGTGGTTAAAGGCGCTAGTGAGTCAAGGGCTGTTGAGAGCGCATTGTTGTAGGCGGTCATAGCCAAGTCGGGGCAGGACAGGGGGAGGATGCGGTTGTGGAGTTGATCAGCTGCAGGGTGGAGGGAGGCAGGGTTAAGGTTGCGGAGGTTACGGCTGGTAGTAGTGTGACATTTGGAGGGGTAGGTGTTGGAGGACGAGGAGATAGAGAAGGAAGGGGGTGTTAGTGAGGTTGTGGGGAGCGCAGCGATTGGAGAAGACGAGATCAAGGATATTACTGTCGGAGTGGGTGGTGGATTGTATGCACTGTGCAAGTGCAAAGGAGGAGGTTAAGTGGAGGAGACGGGATGTGTCTGGGTTGTCGAGGTTGACAGGGATGTTGAAATCCCCAAGGATGATGGTGGGTAGCTCAGAGGAGAGGAAGAAGGGTAGCCAGGAGGAGAAGTCATCCAGGAAGCGGGGTATGGATCCAGGAGGCCGGTATATCACAGCAATCTTCAGGGGGGTTGGGGAGAATAGTCGGACGCAGTGGGCCTCGAAGGAGGAGAAGGATAGGGAGGGGGGGTTTGGGAGGACTCGGAAGGTGCTCTGTGGTGACAGGAGCAGACCAACCCCACCACCTTTACGACCGTTAGCCCTGGGTGAGTGGGTCCAGGTGAGACCTCCATAGGAGAGTGCAGCAGGGGAGGTAGAGTCAGTGGGCTGGATCCAGGTTTCCATGATCGCTAGGAGGTTGAGGGAGCGGGAAACAAAGAGGTCGTGGATGGCGGTAAGCTTGTTGCACACCGAACGGGTGTTCAGGAGTGCACATGAAAATGGGGGGGAGATTTTAGGGCGCAGGGGGAGAAATACTAAGTTGCGGGGGTTGCAGTAGGACGTGGAGGCGGGAGGGTGTTGTGCGGGTGAGGGAGGTGGTGGAGGGCCAGGATTCGGGGAGATGTCCCCCGCGGCTAGGAGGAGGAGAAGGGTGAGAAAGGTGGCATGGGAGCGGGATGTGCAGGAGCGTGTGAAACTACTAGTGGAGGTGTTGGGGTCAGTGGGAGAGTGGAGTAATAGGAGGAGGTGGTGGGTGCTGTAGAGGGGTGAAGGAAGCAGTGAGGACACAATATACAATTGTTTGGGAGGAGCAGAGGGATATAGTGAATGGATTTTGGGAACGGAGGAGAGGAAAATGAGGAAGAGTGGAAGAGGCATTTTGCGGAGGTGAAGAGAGCAATAGTAGGGAGATGATAGCAGTGAGGGGGAGATGTACAAGTTTTGGGGTGGAGCAGAGGGGTAAAGAAATGAGATTTGGGAACAGAGGATAGTAATGATGAGAAGAAGAGGGGCGTATTATATAAAAGGTACACGGAGTGGGTCTCAGGTATGTAAGAGATGTTTCCCAGGGTGTTTGCTTGCAGTCTTCCAGCATGCAGTAGATATCATTTAATATAAGGGATTTAGTGGCTCAAGAACACCACTAGATGTGGATTCATTGTTAAAAGTAGCTATTACCTGTAAAACAGACAAAACAAATGGCTTCCCTATCCTGAAATCAATGCAAGTAGCATCTAGTAGACATAAATTGCACACAGTAAGAAGCGTCCTGGGATCATGTGCAAATAATCACTGCTACTTTCACAGCTTGCAATATTTGTTCTATCTTTGTAGCCATCAGTTACTATTCAGAATTTAAATGTTAGTGTGATATGTGCCATTACTGAACTACCCAATATCAACTATGTAGCACAGATCTCACGCAGACACTGTATAGCAGGTACCATAATGTGTCACAGTGCTGCTGACCTCCACAAAGTGCCTCTGGATTCTCCCAAAGAATCCAAAGCCCTGGGTATGAGAGCCACGTATGACCAACCCACAAGCCTGAATATTGTCACATAGCATGTGTGAGTAACCTTATGCAAGTGCAGCAAGCTTTTAATTTAAAGTGTAGGATACATACATGTTTATTTTTGTGAAACAAGTGCCTGGCCTCTTCCATAATATATTGTTTTTCTTTGATCGTATCTTCTTCCAGTGCAGACACAGACTTCCATTTTCTTGCTATTCTGAAAATCTTGCGGTACAGACCAATAACTTGCTGACGTGTATTTGCCGTCATCTCAGCAAGCCATGTATACCTACAGAGAGATGAACATGAATGTATCACATTGAACACATTTTTACTGTATTGACAGTTTTCAGAATTTTCTTCTACACTTATTCTATATCCTCCTAAAATTAGTTTCTACCAGCAGGCATCACAAGGCGATTACTGTTATTATGCAGAAAACCCTCTGATCCTGGGTTTATTCTGTTTCAAAAGGCTTGACATTGGAATGAAGCCCACCTATTGTCCGATTGACTAATCTGACTGTCCTAAATAGGCCATGGAAAAGTTCTGGCTATAATCTGTCAACATAATAATGCAATGCAGCAGGCGCAGGCTGTGACCAATCCATAAAAATGATCAGTTCTTTGGAGATTTCTTTAGACCACATCCATAGGATCTCACAAATCACCATAACAGCATAAAAATATTAGAGAAATACAGCCAGTGTGCTCATGACTACCTACAGTGAGGAACAGAAGTATTTGAACACCCTGCGATTTTGCAAATTCTCCCACTTAGAAATCATCAAGACAAATAATTTCTTTAAAAATCATACAGTGTGATTTCCTGAATTTTTTTTTAAATTCTGTCTCTCAGAGTGGGAATGCACCTACAATGTGAATTTCAGACCCCTCCATGATTTCTAAGTGGGAGAACTTGCAAAATCACAGGGTGTTCAAATACTTCTGTTCCTCACTGTAGGTAGTCATGAGCACACTGGCTGTATTTCTCTTGACTACGGGGGCAGACATGGCTCTTTGCAGATCAGTAGTGGTGGCACACATCACACAGCTGTGTCATGTGCATGCACTGTTTGTTTCCTCTCACTGTATGCTGGAACTGGCTGCATGACACTGTGCCTCATCCAACCTGGAAGTGATGAAGTGTGTAAGTCATTAAAGGAGTATTAAACCCTCAGCTTTTTTTTAGTATAACACGCTGAGCACAATAAAATAAACATTCCTCAGTGAACCATTGCAATTCTTACCCCAGCATTTGCCGTTTACAATTTACAATGCAGTGTGGCTCTCTCATTGCTGTTTTCCTGAATATCTGGTTTTCAAAGCAAAGAGTTAACAGTGGACAGTGCAGTTTCCAACCCATCTGTTAGTATGGAGAAGGGAGGAAGGAGCAATGGGGTGCCTTGCCATCCTAGGCTAAAAGACTGTGTGCTTCTATTGATGCACACAGTGCAGGGAGAAAACTCTAGAGAAAAGAACCACACAGAAACAGGACACCTAGGGCTGCAGCCATGGCATCAGCTCAAAACCAAAAATGTAATATACTGCAGGTTTTACAATTAAAATCTAACCATTGTAAGCACCACTGCTATTGTTAAATGGTTTGTCTAAACCCTGTAAACTGATACATTCTGCTGGAGAAATTGAAAAACAAAAAACTTACTGGCTGGATCACCAGATGAAAATAGAAGAAAGAAAGCCTAAAAAAATGAATGCAGACATTACATCTAAGAAATGGTAAGCTGCAATATAATGGAAAATTTCCTATCAAATACCGCCGGTTAGTTCGGCCCTCTCTTCTCCTATAGGACTCCACTCCCATAAATCTTTGCTCCTCACCAGAGACCATGTTCCATAACTATAGTCTACTCATAGCATTGAGAGGGTACTCCTGCTGTCATGGAGTCAAGGAAAAATATGGTAAGTATTTGATAGGAAATTTTCAGTTTTCCTGATAGACGCCATGGCAGCATACGTATGGGAAATAAATAACCATACACACACGGGTGGGCAGTTACTCAAAGACTTTAATTTTCCCCGTCAACTGACAGGACTTTCAAACCAAAATTAGCAGAGGATAAGGAAGCAGGCTCTACATAGTAAGGAGCCATAAACGTGTTGACTATGGACCATGCTCCCACTCTGCAGATCATCTCAGGGGCGAAATGCCCGGAATGTAGCTACACTTCTGCTTGAGTGTGCGGTCACTGCCTCTAGAGGCGCCAAGTCCTTAGCTCTGTAGACCATTTGGATGGCCTGGATGATCCAGGCAGCGATTGACCTGGGAGACGCCCGGTCTCCTTTACTCTTCCCATAAAAAAGGATGAATAGAAGACCCAACCTATGGAAAGATGCTGTGGCCTGCAAGTATAGCCTTAAGGTCTCACCTACATCCAGGGGGTGAGACTCCCGAGGCTCTAAATGTTGGCAGAACAATCTCTTGGTTCTCGTGGAAGACAGAGGTCACTTTAGGATTATAACCTACCACAAGGATGAGGACCACTCGATCTGGGAAGAATGTAAAAAACGGCTCTTTAGAGCCAAAGTTCCGGATTTCAGAGACTCTTTTTGCCGATGTAACCGCCACCAGAAAGGCCGCCTTGGAGAGCTACCTCACTATGGGTGGTCCAGCTGATTCTGGAATGCCTCCAGAGAAGAAGTTGAGGACAAGCGGCAGGTCCCATTTTGGGAACCTCTGTTTCCACTGGGGCCTAAACCTTACTGCCCCATTGAAGAATTGCCGAACCAGAGAGTGGTCAGCCTATGATACTCCAGTGAAGGCAGAGATGGTTGACTCATGAACACTGTGGGTGCTGACCAACAGGGGCAGGTCCAGGCCTGACTGCAGGAATCCCCGGACATCCTGAATCCTCGGATTATCAAGGGATCCACCCACGGTCGAGATATAGTCCACAAATTTAGACCAGACTCTTCCATAGACCCTGTTGGTACTTGGTCTTCTGGCATTCATCAGAGTAGGAATGACTTCAGCAGGACAGCCTAAGGCCTGAAACCTTCCCCTCTCAAGAACCAGACCATTAGATGAAGACGGGCTGGGCAAGGGTGAAGAATGGCCCCCTGCGACAGCAGGTCTGGCTTTAGAGGGAGAGGAACCAGATCCCAAAAGTAAGGGAAACCATGGTCTGTTCAGCCAGTACTGAATTACAACCACTAGCTCTACCGCTTCTGCTCTGAGCCTCCGAAGAAACCTGAAGATGACAGGGACCCGGGGAAACGCCGTGCGAAACCCCCACTGATCCATCAGAGCATCTATCCCAAAGGCCTGGGGACAACGATTCCTGGTGTAGAACATCCTCAGTTTGCTGTTGCTTGGGGAGGCAAACAGATCGAATTCCGGACTGATCCCGAGGGTCAGTATCCACTTGGACATTAGTTGTTGTCCAATTGAAGCCTGGATAGGAAGTCTGCTTGTGAGTTCTGGATACGGGGATGTATACTGCCGATATGTTGAACAGGTTTCTCTGAGCCCAAGCCATGATTGGCTCTACCTCTCGCAAGAGGGACAGGCTGTTGGTCTTGCCTTGTGTCCTTATGCAGGACACTGCCGTCGTATTGTCAGACCTCAGGAGGACTGATTTCCCCTGTGTTAGGTGCTGGAAGCCCCGAAAGGCCAGAGCGCCACTTGTAATTCCAGGACGTTCAAAACTAACCTGTAGAAGGGAAAGCTCCATCTGCCCTGGGCTATCACTGACTGGCAGAGAGCACCCCATCCAGAATGGCTGGCATCCGTAGCGACTGTGACCCAGGAGATGGGGGCAATTGAATGGGAATTGAGCAGGTTCTTCCGCTGCAGCCACCAAGGAAGGCTCTCCTTCATGGAGGGAGATATGTAAATGACCTGGCCCATGCTGCCTGGATTCCACTGTTGAAGAAAACCTTTCTGGAAGGGTCGCATTCTCCACTGTGCTCACTTCACCATCGGCACTGTGGACACCATGGGGCCAACCATGGTAACCACCCAAACTTGAGAAGGGTCGAGATGATGTGGGCCCTGTGCTGTAGTAGCTTTTCCAAGCACCAACTCCTGCACACCCATTTCCATCCTATTAGTTGGGGAACACTGAAATTGATGGGGGGATGCCTGCTCCGCCACTTCCGGTACCGCATCCATCCGCCATGTCCAATACCCCACCGTTTGCTGGGGACCCATGGAACCGACAAGCGGCGCGTCACCTCACATCTCCTGTATGTGGGAACCAGGTAAGACTTGCACTAGGTCCATAGGAGGAGGATAAAAAAGGAACACAGCCTCTGGCGAGGAGCAAAGATTTATGGTAGTGGGGTCTTTTAGGAGAAGAGAGGACGAGACAAACCCATACGTATGCTGCCAAGGAGTCTGTCAGGAAAATAAATGTTTGCTTTAGGGTTTAAAACCACTTTAAACTAAAATACAGGCAAGGATTTGAGATCAAAAAGCTGCATACTTAGTACGTGATTAAATCAGCTGCTGTGACTGCTTAAAACTGGGGGTTTAAGATCACTTTAAAGGGAAAGAGCAGTATAATAAAGCAAGGAGGAGGGGTGAGTAGTGAATTAAAACCCTGCTCAGGACCAGACAGATTTCCACCACAGGCACCTGCAGGCAACAAAGCTTCTGGCATGCAACACAATCCCCCTTTGCTACGATCACCTCTCTTACACAACATTTCTCACCTTACTAATCACCCTATACAAAATTGTGACATGTGAAGATATGCCTACTGTCTATGAGATGACTGCATTTCTGTTGATGGTGGGAAAAAATATGTGGCTGATAATTGTGAAGGGAAAAAGCCCCTTCTTTTTCTCTTAGCTATAGGCGCGTGCCTACTGTGCCTAATGGGAAATCTGGATCCGAACCTACTGAACTTTTACTAGAATGGTTTCAAGAAAGAAGATAACAAGAAAAGCTGAAGCTAGATAAAGCTGTAATTCAGTATTTTTTATTTTGTTTAGATGGAAAAAAAAAACTATTACATAATACAGTAAGTCAGAACACAAACCAGTTGCCACTGTCAAAAAAAGCTGCCTAGTTTCTACATGTCTAAAGAGAAACTGAACTCTAGACTCTGTGCAAAAAGGGCAAAAGACTAGTCACCAGCATTGTCTGTATTCTCCCTGCAGCTGATCTTACCTCATTACCAATTAACTATGCCTTGTACTGCACTGTGTCTGTGTGTGGAGGCAGCCATGTTGGTAGAGAAGTAGGGCTTAGCTTCATGAAGAACGATGAGCATCGCAAATGTAACAATACCAAATCTCAGACCAAATATCACAAGACAGAGGCAGCGGGGTTCTAGGCCCCATGATTAATGCGTCATAATTTACTGATGTTTACTCAGGAATACCGTTGGGCTTGATGTTCGAGTCGAACGTAAGTTCGACTCCAACATCGGCCATTTGTGTGTTCGGCAAACACATGAACGATAAGGGCATTTGGCGGGCAGTTCGTGCACCGCGCCCCACAATGCACTGTGCTCTGGCAGTGCATTGTGATTGGCCAAAACAATATAACTGGGCAATCACAGCATATGATGACGAGACAAGGGGATGGGGTCACCCGGTTGATGTCACCAGTTGACCCTGCCCCTTAGATATATATATTTTTTACCAGGTACCCCATACTCATTCACATGCGGGGGGCGCAATCTGGTGCCCTGCTTGTTAAGATCCCCACCTGCAGATCCCCACAACCACCAGCCACGGTCCTTGTCCACATCAACATGGTAACAAGGTGCTTTGGGGGGGGTGAGACCAAAGCACCCCCCCATGCTCAGGACATGTGGCCTGGTATGGTTCAGGAGAGGGAGGGGAGCTCGCTCTTCCCTCCCTTTCCTTATCTGCTTGGCTGCATGCTCAGATATAAGTTGCCGTTTGTTTGTTAGTTTTTTAATTGTTGGCAATTCTTTTTACATTCAGCAGTCAAAAAGAATGTTTTCACTACTAAAATACCACATGACTTCATAATATAACTCATGCAGTATTTTAGTAGCTGCGCGTTATCTTACAGCATACTCGAATGTGGTAAGATACCGCTTAGTGAATTGTCCCAGTTCGAAGTTTGCAATCGAGCTTTCGTTAAGGTTTGAATGTTCAACCATGAACCGAACAGGGGGGCAACAACCATGTGCACGAGGCCAAAAACTGTTTGTAAAGACCTGAATAATGTTGAGTATAGGCGAGTAAAGGTATGTACGTGTATACATTAAGTATAGACAAGTTAAATTCTTCTTCATTGACAGTATTGTTGCCCCTTGCACACAGACATCACAAATAAAGAAAAAAAAAACAATTTTCCTGCGTCCACACAAGCAAGGTGGAGATACAATTTTCCCCCACTGTAGAAAGAATATAGCCATCTTTTGAAATTTGAATTTTGAATGTAGTAAAATAGAATAAAATAGAAAAAATATAGCCATCTTCTGAAATTCAAATTTATAATAGAATAGAATTCTGTCAGTGGGATTCCTCTACTGTCGGAATATTGTACACTGATCAGCCTTGAAGCCGACTGACTGCAAGTCGCTGATTGAAGGAGATTTTTCAGAAGACAGAAGCTGATTTAAAGATCGACTTCTGCTGAACTGGGAGGGCTACACACGAATCATAATAGGGCCAGTTCCTGCTGAACTGTAAAATTGTTGATCCGTGTGTACCCAGCTCTAAATTGTGAGTTCTATAGCCTGTATACATCAGGTACTACATATTACACATACTGTAATAAATGTACACAGGTATGCATGACACATACTGTACAGAAATTCCATGACATGGAAATGACATGGTAAGTCATTTTAGCTGGCTAAAGAGCTCAGGCAAGCAAAGATAACATCGATATCTCACTTGTATCATCCAAGTGTTAGATAAAATATATAATTGGCATAGGAGTAGTGTGAATCTTATTAATTTAGTGAACAAATGTCCTTAGCGATGAGTAAGAACTGATCATTTTGGCTTGGGAATTAAATAGAGCTTCTCTATTGGTTCCAGAGTGTGAGGAGGTCAATGGGTAGGGGGCGGGGCTATTGGATGAAAGGAAGTACAAACAGCTGGGGGCAATTTGTTCTGCATGTACAAAAGCACAGCTTCACTTTACTTTAAAGTGAGCACAGAAAGTGAAGATTTGCTATGTCATACGGGGTCCTCTAGTAAATCTTATAATGAGTAGGTAGTACATGGACAAATCTACCTTCTTTCTAATAAATAACCATGCGATTTTTTTACTTTTAGCCTCATTGCTGTATATCTGGAGAGTGAGATCTTCTAACACACTAAAGTCTCTGACTTATAGTTTCATAGATTTTGGATTGAGATTTGGTGAGGCCCCAATTGCACAAGCAATTCGTTTCGTTACAAATCGAAATTCGGACAAAATTTTCATTATTCAGAGCTTCAGATGTATCTGAATTTCCGAATCAAAATATTAATGAATTTCAACAAATCTGAAATAAATTGTAACAAAACAAAGTATCCGAATTTGAAAATTAATTTGAAATGGAAATATATTGCAATAAATACACTAAGGCATAAAAGTGAGATGATGATTCCTACTTAGGCTACTTTACAGAGTAAAATGGAATGGAACAGAATATAATAGAATCTAAAAAAAGGAATAGAACAGCAAAAAATAGAATAGAAAATAAGAGAAAAAATTAGAAAAGAATAGAAAAAAATAGATTAGAATAAAATAGAAAGAATATAGCCATCTTCCGAAATTTGAATCTAGAATAGAACAGAATAAAACAGAAAAAATACAGCAGTCTTCCAAAAATCGAATCGAATAGAATTTAAAAAAAATATAGCCGTCTTGCAAAATTCAACTGCTTCTCCAAACATTTGTGAAAGAATGGGTCGCTCTTAGGAGCTCAGTGAGTTCAAGTGTGGTACCGTGATAGGTTGCCACCTGTGCAATAAGTCCATCTGTGATATTTCCTTGCTACTAAATATTCCACGGTCAACGGTTAGTGGTATTATAACAATGTGGAAGCAACTGGGAACAGCAGCAACTCAGCCACAAAGTGGTAGGCCACATAAAATGACAGTGCGAGGTAAGCGCATGCTGAAGCACACAGTGCGCAGAAGTCACCAACTGTCTGCAGAGTAAATAGCTAAAAGACCTCCAAACTTCATGTGGCCTTCAGATTAGCATAACAACAGTGTATAGAGAGCTTCATGGAATGGGTTTCCATGGCCTGGCAGCTACATCTAACCCTTACATCACCAAGTGCAATGCAAAGTGTCGGATGCAGTGGTGTAAAGCACGCCACCACTGGAATCTACAGCAGTGGAGACGTGTTCTCTGGAGCGATGAATCACGTTTCTCTAACAATCCGATGGATGTGTCTGGGTTTGGCGGTTGCCAGGAGAACAGTACTTGCCTGACTGCATTGTGCCAAGTGTAAAGTTTGGTGGAGCGGGGATTATGGTGTGGGGTTGTTTTTCAGGGGTTGAGCTTGGCCCCTTAGTTCCAGGGAAAGGAATTCTTAAGGCGTCAGCAAACCAAGACAGTTTGGACAATTTCATGCTCCCAACTTTGTGGGAACATTTTGGGAAGGCCCCTTCCTGTTCCAACATGACTGCACACCAGTGCACAAAGCAAGGTTCATAAAGACATGGATGAGCAAGTTTGGGGTGGAGGAACTTGACCGGCCTGCAGAGTCCTGACCTCAACCTGATAGAACACCTTTGGGATGAATTAGAGCGGAGACTGTGAGCCAGGCCTTCTCGTCTGACATCAGTGCCTGACCTCACAAGGATTGTCAAACATTCCCATAGACGCACTCCTAAACCTTGTGGACAGCCTTCTCAGAAGAGCTGAAGCTGGTATAGTTGCAAAGGGTGGGTCAACTCAATATTGAACCCTACGGACTAAGACTGGCCATTAAAATTCATGTGAGTGTAAAGGCAGAAGTCCCGATATTTTTGGCAACATAGTGTAGCTGTCTTCCGAAATTCAAAAGTTAAATTTCTAATAGACTAGAACAGGGGTGGGCAAACTTTTTGACTTGAGGGCTGCAATGGGTTCATATATTGGACCCGGGGGCCGGACCAAGAGTAGATAGTAATTCATCCCCCATAGTAATTCATCCCCCATATAGTAATTCATCCCCCACAGTAATTCATCCCCCACAGTAATTCATCCCCCATAGTAATTCATCCCCCATATAGTAATTCATCCCCCATAGTAATTAATCCCCCATATAGTAATTCATCCCCCATAGTAATTCATCCCCCATAGTAATTCATCCCCCATAGTAATTCATCCCCCATATAGTAATTCATCCCCCATAGTAATTCATCCCCCATAGTAATTCATCCCCCATATAGTAATTCATCCCCCATAGTAATTCATCCCCCATATAGTAATTCATCCCCCATAGTAATTCATCCCCCACAGTAATTCATCCCCCATAGTAATTCATCCCCCATATAGTAATTCATCCCCCATAGTAATTAATCCCCCATAGTAATTAATCCCCCATATAGTAATTCATCCCCCATAGTAATTCATCCCCCATAGTAATTCATCCCCCATAGTAATTCATCCCCCATATAGTAATTCCTCCCCCATAGTAATTAATCCCCCATATAGTAATTCATCCCCCATATAGTAATTCATCCCCCATAGTAATTCATCCCCCATAGTAATTCATCCCCACTATAGTAATTCATTCCCCATATTAATTCATTCCCCATATTAATTCATCCCCCATATTAATTCATCCCTCATATAGTATTTCATCCCCCACAGTACTATTCCCCCTCAAGTAGTAAGCCAAGTCCCCCCTGTGTCACTTACCTTTGCTCCGCGCGTTCCTCTCGCCGTGTTCCCGCGCCGTTCCGGTCTTCAGGGCGGACTGTGAGAGGAGCCTAGCTCCCTTCACGTTCATCACGCTGCCCTGCCTACACACATCCTGACAGACAATGTTTGCCTGCCCTGGCTGTGTTTTTTTTTAGCACGCTCCGCGGGCCGGATTAAAAGGTCCGCCGGGCCGTGTATGGCCCGCAGGCCGTAGTTTGCCCATTGCTGGACTAGAACAAAACAGGAAGAATATAACGGTCTTCTGAAATTCATATTTTTAAAGGAATAGAATAAAATAGAAAGAATATAGCAATCTTCTGAAATTTGAATAGAGAAGAATAAAATAGAAAGAATATAGTAGTCTTCTGGAATTTGAATTTCGAAAATAACAAATATATAAAATGAATTCTGAAAACGAATCATTCTAACATAATGAATATGATGAAACAAAATAATTAACCTAACAAACAAACCCGAAATGCAACTAAACACGTTTTTCCGTTGTGCATATCTCTATATTGTACCTCTCATCATTCTCTGCTGAATAGGAAACTGAAAACAAGGACCTGGGTGCAAGGATCTTCCTGCTTCTGCTTCATTTATTCCATGGATCTGTGCTTTCTACATCACTCCTGCTGCTTGTTAAACTCCAGCTCCAGACAAAATTCATTGGCAATAGTGTACCTCTTTCCCCTGTGCCTTCTACAAAAACAAATTCTTGTGATATACAGCAATATCTTCATTGAAAGTGAATGTTTCAGTTTACTGTTGTCCACAGTATAGCTGAGATATCGACAACTCTATGATATCACAGGTATGAGTCTATTTCATTTCTTATTTCTGCAGCTTGTAAATTAAAAACTTTATATGAAATTGATTTGTGTATGGGCAGAAGTACAAAAGCAGATAGGAAAGGAGAAAATCTTGGAGTTGGCCTTGAAATACTTCCCTACCGGTCATCACAGAACAATGCTGATATGAAAAAAGTCAAGGCCCTGCTCCTTTACCAGGATGAAAAACCATACCAGTATGACATGTTTGTTATTAAAAAAAATATTTTCCAATGTTTACAATCACTTTTAAGGGCTTTGTGCAAGGAAGATCATCATCCGAACTCTAAGAAGCTGGAGGTTGATAGACTGGAATTAAACTAAGGCACTACAATTCAATTGAAAGTTATAGTTTACCAGTATTGCGCATTGAATTTACAGTGATTGTAAAGGCTCAGTTTTTTAAAAAAATAACAAACATGTTATAATTCCCTGCTCTGTGTAATGGTTTTGCACAGAGTAGCCCTGATCCTGTTCTTCTTGTGTCTACTGCTGACACTCCTGGCTTCTCCCCCCTCTCGAGTGCCCCCTATAGCAAGCCGCTTCCTATGATGGCACTCATGGGTGCTTGCTTCTGAATCAGTGCTGTATGTCCATAAGACACAAACAGCATGGATCAGCCCCGCCCCCTCCTCATTGGCTGTGCAGATAGCTCCCACTGCTGTGTCTGAGCCAATGAGGAGGGAGAGACCCAGGAGAGTCTCTGCTTTCGTGCACATCACTGGATCGAGATCAGGCTCACGTAAGTATTGGAACTGGGGTGCAGCAGCACAGAGGAGGGTTTTTTCAGCTTTTACAACCACTTTTAAAGAGTCAGCCTTCAGTACTACTTTAATATAAAAAAAAATTATATCCCCCTTCACCCTTCATGTAGCTTCATGTCTGACTCTCAGTTAGATCACCCTGTATTGTAGATCCACACTTTTGGGTATATTTATTATATACATTATATTGTCAAAAGTATTGGGACACCCCTCCAAATCACTGGATTCAGGTGTTCCAATCACCTCCAAGGCCACAGGTGTATAAAATCAAGCACCTAGGCATGCAGACTGCTTCTACAAACATTTGTGAAAGAATGGGTTGCTCTGAGAAGCTCAGTGAATTCAAGAATGTTACCGTGATAGGTTGCCACCTGTGCAATAAGTCCATCCGTGAAATTTCCTTGCTACTAAAGATTCCACGGTCAACTGTTAGTGGTATTATAACAAAGTGGAAGCAACTGGGAACAGCAAGTCAGCCACGAAGTGGTAGGACATATAAAATGACAGAGTGGGATCAGCGCATGCTGAAGCGCACAGTGGGCAGAAGTCAACACTGTCTGCAGAGTCAATAGCTAAAGACCTCGAAACTTTGTGTGGCCTTCAGATTAGCAAAACAACAGTGTGTAGAGAGCTTCATGGAATGGGTTTCCATGGCTGAGCAGCTGCATCCAAGCCTTACATCACCAAGTGCAATGCAAAGTTTCGGATGCAGTGGTAGCGAGCACGCCGCCACTAGAGCAGTGGAAATGTGTTCTCTGGAGTGACGAATCACACTTCTCTGTCTGGCAATCCAATGGGCATGTCTGGATTTGGCAGTTGCCAGGAGAATGGTACATACCTGACTGCATTGTGTCAAGTGTAAAGTTTGGTGGAGGGGGGATTATGGCATGGGGTTATTTTTCAGGGGTTCGTCTTGGCCCCTTAGTTCAAGTGAAGGGAACTCTTAAGGTGTCAGCATACCAAGTCATTTTGTAAGTCAATGGTTTTTATTAACTTTTGTAAACAATTTAACTAGAAAGGTTAGAGCAAAAGACACGCCCACGCAGGGGCTATCAATGGTACATAAAAAATAAGGAAATCAGTACTGTAACTTCAGCAATGCAAGAGGCGCACCCACGTAGGGGCTATCAATAGCACATAAAATACAGAAACAGTGATATAACACCAACAACAATTTCCAGCCAAAGACAAATATTTATCGCCTCACATAATCAAACAAAAAAGAAAGAGGAAAAAAGAGTAAAGAAGGAAGAAAACAAGACCAGAAGCAGGGATCTGGGAACACCAATACCATACAGCGCTATAAACCCAGACTAGCTGGGTGGGGAAGCATATGTTAACCACGGCTCCCATATTTTCAAAAATTTTCGTTGGGAGTCATTACGGATACTCAACATCTGTTCATTGAGCATCAGAATGGTCATACGGTCCCACACCCCCTGCAGAGGGACAGACAGGCTCTTCCATGCCTGGGCAATTGTTCTAGTTGCCGGCAGAACAAGATAGGAAACCAGCTTCTGCTGATGAGCCAACAGGCCCGGTATGGGACAATGAAGCAAAGCATACCAAGCCTCTCGGCATTTGGAGAAATGGAACAAGGTGTAAAGAAGGCCAAAGACACGAGACCAAAAGTGAAGCAGTCTTGGACATGACCACCATATATGCAACACATCTCCACGATGGCAGCAACCCTGAAAGCAGCGATCACTATAGGCAGGGTTTGCCTAGGCTATACGAGCCGGGACCCAATACCAATGAAACAGTACTTTGTATACTGCCTCCAGCGTGGCTGTATTAAATACATTAGCTACAAACGACTAGGCCATATTCCAGTTCTCCACATCCACGATCGTCCCCAATTCACGCTCCCACTGAACGATATATGATAGAGAATTAGGCATTGGGTGCCCATTCAAGGATGCACAGAGTAGGGAAACAAGACCTGGAGCGCCCAGATGCTGTTGGCAAAGCTGTTCAAAGGCTGATTTCTGATATGAAAAGGCGGACGTACCAAGCAGTGAGGTCAGCCAGTGCTGCAATTGAAGGGAACAGAGAAATTCTGCCTGAGGGACATCCTGTGATTCCCGAAGAGAGTTCCAGGTGGGGAAAGATTGAGAGGTCAAAAAGTGTCGCACGTGCAAAAAACCATTGGCCACCCACCAAGATAATACCCCTGGCTAATCCAAACCCAATGGAAAAAGAGGATTACTGATAATTGGGAGCAAGGGCAGAAAGGGAGACACCAAGCATCTAGAGTAGCGAACTGGCTATGGAGCAAAATGGGACTCAATGTCCTCGGACATTGGGCCGGGGGAGCCATTAAAGCATCGACATCGCAACGGGGGCACTATTAGGCAGTTCCAAAAGGACCCAGAGAGGAACATCAGAGGAAGCATGCAACATAGACAGGGGCAATCTGGCTTGCCTGGTAATACATTAGGCACCCCAAGACCTCTCTTCAGTCTATGGGTAAAAATCATGTTTCTGGAGACTCTGGGGTGCCTGTCAGCCCAGATAAATTGCATAATCCTTGCCTGAAGTAACGGGAGAAAATGAGAAGGAACCCGCACTGGGAGATGGCGCAAATAATACAACAATTTAGGCAGGATAGTCATTTTCACCGAATTAACCCGTCCAATCTAGGACAGGTGCGGGAATTGCCAAGACTGGATAAGAGAGGACACAGAGGGAAGCAATAGATAATAATTTGCAGTAAACAAATGAGAAAGGGATCTGAGAAATACCTTGCATTCTTAACCGAAGCCGAGGGGGAAGAATACAAGGCCTGGATCCAAGAAAGGATAGAATCCCCAAAGCCCCAACTGGACAGCACAAACCGCATATTTATTTTTCACATATTTTTTTCACATATTTATTTGTAAAAAAGTTTGAAAACAATTTATCAATTTCCTTCCACTTCACAATTATGTGCCCATCACATAAAATCCCAAAAAAATACATTTACATTTTTGGTTGTAACATGACAAAATGTGGAAAATTTCAAGGGGTATGAATACTTTTCAAGGCACTGTGTGTGTGTATATATATATATATATATATATATATATATACATACACACACACACACACATGTACAGTGGGGATCGAAAGTTTGGGCACCCCAGCTAAAAATTTGTATTAATGTGCATAAAGAAGCCAAGGAAAGATGTAAAAATCTCCAAAAGGCATTAAATTACAGATAAGACATTCTTATAATATGTCAACAAAAGTTAGATTTTATTTCCATCATTTACACTTTCAAAATAACAGAAAACAAAAAAATGGCATCTGCAAAAGTTTGGGCACCCTGCAGAGTTAATATCTTGTACTGCCCCCTTTGGCAAGTATCACAGCTTGTAAACGCTTTTTGTAGCCAGCCAAGAGTCTTTCAATTCTTGTTTGAGGTATCTTTGCCCATTCTTCCTTACAAAAGTCTTCCAGTTCTTTGAGATTTCTGGGCTGTCTGTCACGCACTGCTCTTTTAAGGTCTATCCATAGATTTTCAATTATGTTGAGGTCAGGAGATTGTGAAGGCCATGGCAAAACCTTCAGTCTACGCCTCTTGATGTAATCCCCCGTGGATTTTGAGGTGTGTTTAGGATCATTATCCATTTGTAGAAGCCATCCTCTCTTTAACTTCAGCTTTTTCACAGATGGCATCAAGTTACCATCCAAAATTTGCTGAAATTTTATTGAAACCATTTTTCCTTCTACTCGTGAGATGTTCCCTGTGCCACTGGCTGCAACACAACCCCAAAGCATGATTGATCCAACCCCATGCTTAACAGTTGGACAGAGGTTCTTTTCATTAAATTCTGGGCCCCTTCTTCTCCAAACGTACCTTTGCTCATTCTGGCCAAAAAGTTCAATTTTAACCTCATCGGTCCACAGAACTTGTTTCCAAAATGCATCAGGCTTGTCTATATGTTCATTTGCAAAGTTCAAACGATGATTTTTGTGATGAGGACGTAGAAGAGGTTTTCTTCTGATGACTCTTCCATGAAGACCATATTTGTACAAGTATCTCTTTATAGTGGAATAGTGTACCACAACTCCAGTGTCTGCCAGATCTTTCTGGAGGGATCGTGCAGTCAAACGTGGGTTTTGAATTGTTTTTCTCACAATCCTGCGAGCTGTTCTGTCTGATATTTTTCGTGGTCTTCCAGATCTTGCTTTAACTTCCACTGTTCCTGATGACTGCCATTTCTTAATTACATTCTGAACAGAGGATATTGACATCTGAAAACGCTTTGCCATCTTCTTATAGCCTTCTCCAGCTTTGTGAGCGTCAACTATTTTCAGTTTCAGTTTTCTAGACAACTGCTTAGAAGAACCCATAGTGCTGATTGTTGGGGCAAGGTCAGATGAGTCTGGGCATTTAAAACCTTTGAGATTGACATCACCTGGTCTTCCCAGACGATGATTGAGAACAATCCATGACACTGGCAGGTCTCAGCTTTGCAAAGGGGGCAGTGCATGCTATAAATTCTGCAGGGTGCCCAAACTTTTGCAGACGCCATTTTTTTGTTTTCTGTTATTTTGAAAGTGTAAATGATGGAAATAAAATCTAACTTTTGTTGACATATTATAGGAATGTCTAATCTGTAATTTGATGCCTTTTGGAGATTTTTCCATCTTTCCTTGGCTTCTTTATGCACATTGATACAAATTTTTAGCTGGGGTGCCCAAACTTTCGATCCCCACTGTACACACACACATATACATGCATACAGTCATGGCCGAAATTGTTGGCACCCTTGATATTTTTCCTGAAAATCAAGTATTTCACACAAAAAAGGTATTGCATTAACACATGTTTTGCTATACACATGTTTATTCCCTTTGTATGTATTGGAACAAATATAAAACAGAGGCAGAAAAGCAAATATGACATAATGTCACACAAAACCCCAAAAATGGGCTGGACAAAAGTATTGGCACCCTTAACTTAATATTTGGTTGCACACCCTTTGGAAAACATAACTGAAATCAGTCGCTTCCTATAACCATCAATAAGCTTCTGACACCTCTCACCCGGAATTTTGGACCACTCTTCCTTTGCAAACAGCTCCAGGTCTCTCTTATTGGAAGGACACCTTTTCCCAACAGCAATTTTAAGATCTCTCCACAGGTGTTCAATGGGATTTAGATCTGGGCTCATTGCTGGCCACTTCAGAACTCTCCAGCGCTTCTTTGCCATCCATTTCTGAGTGCTTTTTGACGTATGTTTGGGGTCATTGTCCTGCTGGAAGACCCAGGATCTTGGACGCAAACCCAGCTTTCTGACACTGGGCCCTACAGTGCGACCCAAAATCCTTTGGTAATCCTCAGATTTCATGATGCCTTGCACACAGTCAAGGCACCCAGTGCCAGAGGCAGCAAAACAACCCCAAAACATCATTGAACCTCCACCATATTTTACCGTAGGTACTGTGTTTTGTTCTTTGTAGGCCTCATTCCGTTTTCGGTAAACAGTAGAATGATGTGCTTTACCGAAAAGCTCTATCTTGGTCTCATCTGTCCACAAGACGTTTTCCCAGAAGGCTTTTGGCTTACTCAAGTACATTTTGGCAAACTGTAGTCTTGCTTTTTTATGTCTCTGTGTCAGCAGTGGGGTCCTCCTGGGTCTCCTGCCATAGCGTTTCATTTCATTTAAATGTCGACGGATAGTTCGCGCTGACACTGATGCTCCCTGAGCCTGCAGGACAGCTTGAATGTCTTTGGAACATGTTTGGGGCTGCTTATCCACCATCCGGACTATTCTGCGTTGCAATCTTTCATCAATTTTCCTCATCCGTCCACGACCAGGGAGATTAGCTACAGTGCCATGGGTTGCAAACTTCTTGATAATGTTGCGCACTGTGGACAAAGGCAAATCTAGTTCTCTGGAGATGGACTTGTAACCTTGAGATTGTTGATATTTTGCCACAATTTTGGTTCTCAGGTCCTCAGACAGTTCTCGTCTCCTCTTTCTGTTGTCCATGCTTAGTGTGGCACAGACAGACACACAATGCAAAGGTTAAGTGAACGTCTCTCCTTTTTATCTGCTTTCAGGTGTGATTTCTATATTGCCCACACCTGTTACTTGCCCCAGGTGAGTTTACAGGAGCATCACATGCTTGTAACATTCTTATTTATCCGCAGTTGTGAAAGGGTGCCAATACTTTTGTCCAGCCCATTTTTGGAGGTTTGTGTGACATTATGTCGAATTTGCTTTCTTTCCTCCCTTTTTTTGTTTTGTCCCAATACACACAAAGGGAATAAACATGTGTATAGCAAAACATGTGTTAATGCAATACGTTTCGTGAGAAATACATGATTTCCTGGAGAAATATCAAGGGTGCCAACAATTTCGGCCATGACTGTATATACACACACACTCACGGGTTGTTATTATTATTGTTATACAGGATTTATATAGAGAAACAGTTTACGCAGCACTTTACAACATAAGGGCAGACAGTAAAATTACAATACAAATTAATACAGGAGGATTCAGAGGGCCGCCCTGCTCCTTATACCTTACAATCTAAGAGGGAGGGTTGAGAGATACAAAAAAGTAATAACTGTGGAAGATGGGCTGATGGACAAATTACATGTACAGTTGTTAGGTGGGGGGCAGGATAGGCCTCTCTGAAGAGATAAGTTTTCAGAGATCGTCTAAAAGTGGACAGAGATGGAGATAGTCAGATACATTGGAGAAGGGAATTCCAGAGGATGGGAGTGGTTCTGGAGAAATCCTGGAGATGAGCATGGAAGGAGGTGACAAGAGAGCAAGAGGTCTTTGGAAGAACATAAAGATCGATTTGGTTGGTATTTTGAGATCAGGTTAGTGATGTAACTAGGGGCTGAGTTGTGGGTGGCTTTATAAGTTTCTGTAAGTATCTTGAATTTTATTCGTTGGGTGAGCACGAGCCAGTGGACGGACAGGCAAAGAGGGGTTGGACAGAACTGTTGAAAAATTCAAATTAAATGATTGTGGCAACTAATGAGTAGTGTTGAAATGAATAGTGGTATAGCCACTCATTAACACCAACGTAAATCAACAGCTGCCCCTAAAAAGTTAAATTGTACACTTAAACGTGAGATATTAGTGAATAGGTAGGCACTGTGCAATAAATTGTTATAAATTCAAAAATGGGACAGGCGATCCCAAAATTTCCATGTGCCTAAATAATGTAATAACCTGTAACCAGTGTTGATCAATAAAATCCGTATATATAATATAACAAATATTATTCCTATATAGAACATAATAATATAAAAAACAAAAATATAGGTAAGAAAGGCATAATATAAATCATAAAAGTCCATGTGCCTTCACCACATGCCAAACACAAACTGATTGTGATAACAATCAAGGATTATAACAGTCCTTTGGGACATAATATTGATGACAGAAATCCATGTATCCAGACACCGGTGAAAATAAGTCAATGTCTCACTCAGCAGACCTATATGACCCCGGTTAAGGTGGTCAAATAGCGCGTTCTGGTGGTATAAACTGGAAAATCCACCTCTAATTATCCCAGTTTAGTCCTACCAGTCACCAACACTCCACAGCTAATGGCCCAAGGAATGAGCATAGCCAATGGACTCTCCAGATAAAAGGGGGTACCTTGTAGCAGGTTTTCTTTATATTGTAGTGCCAAGCCACTCAACGAAACCAAGAGAGATTTGTGCAACCTAAGTGTAGTATTTATTTATAAAGGAACATGTTTAAAAGAATGCTGTGCACTCACATGTAAAGGTGCCTATTCCACCGGCACCAGTATGTACAGTCTGTGAAGTCTAAGAAGGCCGACATGCATTCCAAGCCTCGCTCTCACTGGGGCCAGGCGTGATGTCACCGGAACCCGGAAGTGACAGAATCACGCTTCGATGTACGTTTCGCCTGGTGGCGTCTTCAGGAAGTGACGACTGCCATATCCGGGACTATTAATTATTGAAACACCAGATAAAAAATGAAATTGTTACCCAATATGATGTTGGAGCCAAAATGGCTTGAATTCTCCTAAGGACTGATAAATATAAGTCTTTGATGGTGGGAATCTGATACCACT
This sequence comes from Staurois parvus, assembly GCF_062004578.1. Classification (NCBI taxonomy): domain Eukaryota; kingdom Metazoa; phylum Chordata; class Amphibia; order Anura; family Ranidae; genus Staurois; species Staurois parvus. Next base: position 243,409 of record NW_028317948.1, on the reverse strand, counting down.
CTTCATGCACAAATCGCTCCAGTCCTTGCAGAGATGCCAGAGGCAAAAAACAAGCCTTGTGCTCCAAACCTTGTACTCCAAAATTAACCATAGTGGTTAATGATATTGAGGGTTCGGCAAATGAGGTTCCCAGGATAGGATGGGTGTGAGACTTCATTTTCATGCTTGTGAAACCACGATTTGCAAACACCAGCTGTGAGAATCAGAACATTATCGTCTTGGTAAATGACGCTGTCTTCAGGAAACAGTGTCTGCACCATGGGGTGCACATGGTTGGCCAAAATTTGTACATAATTTCTGGCAGTGACTCTACCTTTCAAGGTGATAATGGAGACTGCAGAATACCAAAATATGGGTGCCCAAACAAGGATTGCGCTGTCATCATGCTTTACTGTTGGCACAAGTCCTGGTCGTAAGCTTAGGACGGTGTTTGCCGCACATAACAATGTCTGGTGGTTGGGAACAATGTGATGCTCGATTCATTGGACAATATTACAGCCTTCCATTGATCGATAGTCCACAATTTATGGGTGTTGCACCACTGTCTCCTCTTCTGAGCATTAATATTGGTCACTAGTGGTTTGGCAATTGCAGTTTGCCTGTGAATGTTTTACTTATGGAGTTAACTGCGCACAGTTTTTGTGGACACGGGCTTTAGAAGACTGAGAATGAGGCCTGCAGTCAATTTTGCAGCAGTTCTTTACTTATTCCAGGTCACAATCCTGCACAATGTCCTTTTGTCTCTTTCGGTTAGTTGACCATGTTGGCCGTGCTTATAATTATTACTATACAGGATTTATATAGCGCCAACAGTTTGCACAGCGCTTTACAAAATGAAGGTAGACATTACAGACACAATACAATTTGGTAAAGAGGAAACAGAGGGCCCAGCTCGTTAGAGCTTACTTATGCTTATCAGACGATGTTCTTCCGGAAACTATATATGGCGCCATAACCTTTGATACTGTACCTCGCGACACGGCAAATAAATTGGCAACTTCAGTCAAAGAGGCACCAGCTAGGCGAGCATCAACAATCTGCCCCCTTTTAAGCTCAATAAGCTCTAACATGACATCCGTACTGCTAGCAGCACACACAGTGAATGACGAAAGTGAGGCTTCCCACCTGTTAGCTAGGTGCCTCATCACATAGCGGAAGCAAAAGAATGTTACACCCCTTCCACTTTTAATGCAAAGTCATCACTTTCACACCTGCAAATCATGGTGTGTGTGTGTGTGTGTTTGACCATTCTTCTGAAGTCAGGCACTGATGTCAGACGGATGTGAAGGCCTGGCTTGCAGTCTCCGCTCTAATTCATCCCAAAGGTGTTGTGTTGGGTCGAGGTCAGGAATATATATATAAATGAGTACACCCCAACAAATTTGTCAGAAAACCTTAACTTTTCCTTCAGAATCAACATTTTCTATGGGACACTATGCTGCAAAAAACTCTCACAAATGTGGGCCATTGATTGCAAACAAGATTTGTTAATTTGCACACACAAAAAAAGTATTTTTCGTAACAAATTCATTCAAGACCATGAATACACCCCAATGAAAGTCTTAGGAGCAAAGGCTACATTTTAGACAACAAAATTCTAATTAACATGAATTCAACTACAGGTGGGTCCAATTATTAATTAGACAGGTGTCCAGCAGACAGCTGATTATAAAAGGGTGTTACTTAACAAAGAAAACCCCTTCCCATTTCATGCTGTTAGCAATGGCACCACATGGAAGAGAAATGTCACAAGGCCTGAGAAAGAAAATAATTTATTTACAAAAGAAAGGTGCAGGCTACAAGAAGATCAGCAAAGCTTTACTTATCAGTCAGAATACTGTAGCAAACGTGATACAAAAATGTAACAAAGATGGAACTGCAACCATCTCACAGAGATGTCCAGGCTGTCCATGGAAGTTAACAACTCAACAGGAATGTCTTCTGATGAGAAGGGTTGAAGAAAATCTCCATGCAAGTTCACTGTAGTTAGCTAAAGTAGAAAGCCAAAGTGGGGTGATTACTTCCCATGACACAATATGGAGTACACTGCAGAGGAATGCCATGCATAGGTGTCGTCCATGAAGGAAGCCTCTCCTAAAGTTCATGCACAAAAAAGCCCGCCTAGAATTTACCAGGGCCCATGCTGAAAAAGAACACGACTACTGGGACTCTGTACTCTGGAGTGATGAGACCAAATTAAATGTTTTTGGAACTGATGGCTTCAAAACTGTATGGCGCCACAAAGGTGAGGAGTACAAAGAAAAATGCATGGTGCATACAGTGAAACATGGTGGTGGCAGTGTCTTTCTGTGGGGCTGCATAAGTCCTGCTGGTTTCAGGGAGCTGTATTTCATTGATGGTATCATGAATTCACAGATGTACTGCTCTATATTGAAAGAGAAGATGCTACCATCACTTAATGCCCTTGGTCGTCGTGCACTTTTCCAACATGACAATGATCCAAAACACACATCTAATGATTCTGTTGAATTTCTGAACAACAGTGATTCAGTGGCCAATAAAGTCTCTTGATCTGAACCTAATTGAACATCTATGGGGAATTCTGAAGAGAAAAGTTGAGCATCACTCTCCATCCAGCATCCAGGTACCAACAGAGGTCGTTCTTGAAGAATGGAAAAAGATAGATGTTGCAAAATGTCACCAACTTCAACCACACAGCCATCTAGTAGACTTATTGCTGTCTGCAGGCTTAACTTGGACTATTCTTGTAAGAGCCAATAGTACAATAGGGCCCCAACACTAGCTGGCTGAAGAGTTAGGACTAAAGACTGTCCCTTTGCAGCAGCTATATGCCTTCACCTACTGCTTATGCTAAGCGGTACCTCTCAGTGGCCATTGCACCAGACCCTAGTGGTGCTTACAAGTGCATCTCAATAAATTAGAATATCATCAAAAAGTTAATTTATTTCAGTAATTCAATTCAAAAAGTGAAACTCATATATAGATTTGTTACACACAGAATTCATATATTTCAGGCATTTCTTTTAATTTTTGATGATTATGGCTTACAGCTAGTGAAAACCCCAAATTCAATAACACAGAACATTATATTACATAAGACCAATTAAAAAAAAAGGATTTTTAATACAGAAATGTTGGCTTACTGAAAAGTATGTCCATGTACACTCAATACTCGGTCGGGGCTCTTTTTGCATGAATTACTGCATCAATGTGGCGTGGCATGGAGGTGATCAGCCTGTGGCACTGCTGAGGTGTTATGGAAGCCCAGGTTGCTTTGATAGCAGCCTTCAGCTCATCTGCATTGTTGGGTCTGGTGTCTTATCTTCCTCTTGACAATACGTCACAGATTCTATATGGGGTTCAGGTCAGGTGACTTTGCTAGCCAATCAAGCACAGTGATACCATGGTCATTAAACTAGGTATTGGTACTTTTCGCAGTGTGGGCAGGTGCCAAGTCCTGCTGGAAATGAAATCAGCATCTCCATAAAGCTGGTCAGCAGAGGGAAGTATGAAGTGCTTTAGAATTTCCTGGTAAAGGGCTGCGCTGACTTTGGACTTGATAAAACACAGTGGACCAACTTCAACAGATGACATGGCTCCCCAAATCATCACTGACTGCGGAAACTTCACACTGGACCTCGTGCAACTTGGATTCTGTGCCTCTCTGGATAACTGTCAAGTCAGCAGTCTTCCCCATGATTGTGTAACCTACTGAACCAGACTGAAAGATCATTTAAAGGCTTTACAAGTGTTTTGAATTAATTAGCTGTTTAAAGTGTGACACCGTGAGTCTCAAATATTGAACTTTTTCACAATATTCTAATTTTCTGAGATATTGAACTTAAGGTTTTTATTAGCTGTAAGTCATAATCATCAAAATAAAAAGAAATATTTGAAATATATCACTGTGTGTAATGAATCTATATAATAGGAGTTTCACTTTTTGAATTGAATTATTGAAATAAATTAACTTTTTGAGGATATTCTAATTTATTGAGATTCACTTGTATATACACTGTTCATTGCTCATTCCAATCTAGTGGTACTGAACTTTTATTTTAGTGATTATACTGTCTAGCGGACTGTGTCTGAACCTACCTTCTGTGTATTCATTTATGCTTAAAGCACCATTTATTTTAAATTACTGAACGCTGAGAGTGAAGCTTGGATTAATTCTTTGAGTAAAGACAATATAGCTTCCCTTCTGGAGTGGATGGAAAGGTGTACTATTAATCTTATACAGGGTATCGGTCAGAGGAAATATGGGGCCCTTCTGCAGACTGGGTTAGAGAAGCTCCTCCACTTGGGACTGAAATATTTATCAACAATCTCTCTTCATCTATAAAGATAGATGAATTCCACTTTTTCAGACTGTTGGAATATTGTAGGAGTTTGGGTTTATGATGGACAGATTATACAAGTGAAAGCAAACACCTGAAAAGAAAGCATGTGTAATGTACTTTGTGTATTCAGGGATGGGCTTGTTGCCAGGCTGTCTGCGGTGGACTCCCTGATTAATCAAAGCATTGGCTGGGTGCTCGGCTGTTGATTAGTTTACTGTTAATTAGATCACTGTTAGCTGTTGGCTGTACTCTTTACCATTTGCACGGTTTAGGATAATGTGATCAAGCTCTTACCTAATCAGTGTGGGATGTTTATCCAGATGTGTAACATTTGTTTTTATTGTTCATGTGGGGACTGCCCCTATTTCTGACTGTATAAAACCTGTATTTCTGTTGAATAAAGAGTTCCAGTTTTTGCACCTAAGCTAGTGTCACCTAGTCTTGGGTGCGATGTCCTGCTAAAATACCTTGTTCCTGCATCCCAGTGGCGAGGAAGCAGTTCTCTGACGGAATAACTCAATCAGGGTGACAGGTGGTCTGTCACATTTGGTGGCAGCAGTGGGATTTGCTTCTTCCCTTCAGAGAAATCCAAACTACCACTGGGATTATGGATGAAAGAGGACAGGAAATGGCAGCCAAATTTCAGTGGAAACAACATGAAGCTCTGGTCCAGTTTGATGGCTCTGTCTCGGCAGGTGATCTGGACTAGAATGATGTGATTCAAGAGAACTGTAGAATGAGGCCCTCGAGGAGGTTCAGGTTCTCCAGGGAAAATTACTTCCAACTACAGAGCAGAGATTTTGTGACCAGCTTGCATTGCTGATACCATTCCTGGGTGATCATACTCAGGAGGAATGCTAATGGAGCTGGATAGGCTGGTCTACACGGAAATGGTGCTAGACGATGGGTATTGTGTGCTGCAATGGTATGCTACTCAAATGTGCCCGTTGCTGAAGGACAGTGATTCCATAGAAGGCTATGACTTTGGCAGCCCAGGATTGATATTTGAGATGCTTCAGGAGGATCCATATTTTGGTAGTGCAGTGGAGTGGAGATGGGAGGCCATTCGAGATTTTAGGGAATTGGAACCTCCCAGTGAGCTCAGATTAAGCCATGACTTGGACTTTATAGTTACACAAGAATGGGAGCTGGAGCAAACGTATAAAAGACTGTTCAACGAAGTTCAACATTATGCCAAGCACCCATGGATGTTATGGATTATGATTCACCCACCAAAGCACCATCACTGGGCCCAAATGCCACCAGCCTGTGCCCTGGATTTTCAACAATTCCAGAGACTGGGAATTTAATAGACTTTTCTGCTAAGGAAGAACAACCCAGTGAGCCTCCAGCACAAGAGCTGGCATCCATGCAGACTGCGGCTCACCTCTACCTACAACAATTGGTGACCCAGAAGCATTTGTGCAATAACACCGAATTTGCATTTTACTTCCCAGCAGAAGAGCTAGCATCAGAGCAGAGCACCACTGACCTCTGCCCAGCACCAACAGCACTTCTGGAGCTCAAGGGAGCCAGGGCAAGCAGCCCTTCTCCCCAACAGCAGGCCAATACAGTGGAACTCCTAATCTCAGCTGAAGCCTTGGCAACGGGGCAGAGTACCGCCAGTCTCTGCCCATACAAAGTCAAGACAGAACAAAGGGTCCAAAACCTCTGTCCTACACCTGCAGCTGTTCCAGGGGCCCAGGGGAAGGAGGTGGTCTTCCTCCCTCCCCGGCAGCAGTTCAGGGACTCGGAAGTGAAGAAAGATGTCCTCTCTCTACAACAGGAGTGCGGGAGTCCAGGAGATGGAACAGCCAGCTCATTTGTGCACCTGGCAGACATTACCAGAGAAATGTCATCCCAACAACCCGATGAGGGTACAGGAGATGCAGCAGTCGGCTCATCTTCCCAGCAGCAGTTCCACAATCTGGGTGAGGAGGTGATCATCCTCCCTCCCCAGCGGCAGATCCACAGTCCGGGAGAAGAGGTGGCCGTCCTCCCTCCCCAACAGTCAGCCAGAGCAGAGGATGTAGGTTCCCCAGCTAAAGCTCTGGCAACAGGGCAGAGCACCACTGGCTTCTGTCCAGCACCTATCATGTCTTCCCAGCTCCAGGGAGTTGGGACAGTCGGCTCCTCTCCCCAGCATCAGACCAAGCCCCGGAAAGGTAAATACTTCCCAGCTGAAGCGCTGACAGAGGGTCCACAACCTATGCCCCACACCTACTGATGACAAGTCTTTCCTGCAGCCAAGAATCGCGATCATGTGGGTTTACTTTGCTTGACTAACGCATCTCCAGACCAGGTAGAGGTCTGGAACCTGGTTAGTCCACTTTTGAGGGAAGAGAAATGTGACAGACCAAACCGGGGCAGGGGCTAACCCTCTACCCACTGATTATGGCCCATGGAGAGAGCAGATCATTCTCTAATGATGGACAACTTTACGAACGTTGAGAGCAAGCCTTGGAATAATTCTCTGAGTAAAGGCAATACAGCCTTTCTTCTGGAGTACATGGAAAGACGTAATATTAATTTTGTGGTCAAAGGAAATATGGAGCACTCCTGCAGACTGGGCTAGAGAAGCTTCTGCACTTGGGACAGAAATATTTATCAACAATCTCCCCCCTAAGAAATCTATGAAGATAGATGAATTCCACTTTTTCAGACTGTTAGGACTATTGTATAGGTTTGGTCTTATGATGGACAGATTATACAAGTGAAAGCAAACATCTAAAAAAGACAGCATGTGTAATGTACTTTGTGTATTCAGGGGTGGGCTTGTTGCCAAGCTGTCTGCAGTGGTCTCCCAGATTATTCAAAGCATTGTCTATGTGCTTGGCTGATTTGCTTACTGTTAATTAGATCACTGTTAGCCGTACTGTTTACCAATTGCACGGTTTAGGATAATGTGATCAAGCTCTTACCTAATCAGTGTGGGATGTTTATCCCAATGTGTAATATTTGTTTTGATTGTTCATGTGGGGACTGCCCCTATTTTTGAGTGTATAAAAACCTGTATTTCTGTTGAATAAAGAGTTCCAGTTTTCGCACCTAGTCGCCTAGCCTTGGGTACAATGCCCAGCTATAATTCCTTGGTCCTGCATCCCAGCTGCGAGGAAGCCGTTCTCTGGTGGAATCACCCAATCGGGGTGACAGTATTAATACTTATGTTCTTATGAGTATGTGCAGTAACTTTTATTCATCCAGGTGTGGCAGAGGGGCTGAGGGTGTTCTTGGAGTCTAGGCACAGAAAAGAGAACCCAAACTACCAAGTAGCTCCTTTGGGGGTAGCGCTACACAGTTTATACTCATCTTTTACTTTATCCAAAAAAAAAACATTTTGCCTATAGTTCTAAATTAAATTGGAATTCCACGCTAAACCTAATGCCAGCCCTATCTAACCATTAAGAAAAAATGTGTACGCTTAGCTATTCTGAAGCCGCTCCGGTCCCACGCTCAGCTATCAGTGGCGGCTTCTGTGTAGAGCAGAGGAATGGAAGCCCCATAGTAAATCTATGGGTGACATCATTCAGAATAAGTGAGCATAGGAATCTTTTCTTCACAGGGTTAGATAGATTATGCTTAGAATAGGGCTGAGAGTAGGTTTAGAGTGGAATTCCACTTTAACTACTTGCCAACCACGCTTGAGCCGATTGACGGCAACAGTGCGGTTGTCCAGTTCTGGGAGGGCATCATATGACGTCCTCCCAGAACACGCCCTATCGCACGCACCCAGCAACCTCCACGATTGCTGTGTCCTACGGACACAGCTGATCACGTGATGTGGCAGAAGGTCAATCACAGCATTAGGAAAGTACTGCCGAGAACTGGCAATTGTCAGAAAACAGATCGGCACTGATCATCAGTGCCCAGCAGTGCATCCCGTTTCCTGCAGTGCCACCCACCTGTGCCCATCAGTGCCACCCATCAGCACCGTCAGTCAGTGCGACCTATCAGTGCCCATCATTGTTGCATATCAGTGCCGACTATCTGCCACCTCATCAATGAACATCAGGGAGGGGAAACATTACCTATTTGCAAAATTTTATAATAGAAACAAAGGAAAACTTTTTTTTTTCAAATTTTTTGCTTTTTTTTGTTTATAGTGCAAAAAAAAAACCACCAAGTGGTGATTAAATACCAACAAAAACACTTCTATTTGTGTTAAAAAAACGATAAAAATTTCATATGGGACTGGATGCCCCATATGACATATCAGACTGGATGTCGCTCCACTTCCTTAAACTGAACCTCTCCAAAACCGAGTTTCTTGTCTTCCCCCCAGCCCGGACACCACCCCCCATTGACTTCTCTATCACATCGAACAATGCTACCATCAAACCCGCCCCGCAGGCCAGAGTACTTGGTGTCATTCTGGACTCCAACCTATCCTTCCAGCCCCAAGTCCAATCTTTAACAAGCTCGTGTAGACTCCACCTCCGCAACGTCGCCAAAATACACACGTTCCTAACTCCAAAAACCACTAAACAGCTCATCCACTCCCTCATCATATCACGACTCGACTACTGCAACTCCCTCCTCACTGGCCTGCCTCGCCACAGGCTATCCCCGCTTCAGTCAATCCTGAATACGGCTGCCAGACTCATTCACCTTACCAACCGCTCCGTTTCCGCCACCCCCCTCTGCCAATCCCTCCACTGGCTTTTGATTGCGCAACGGATCAAATTCAAAATCCTAACACTGACGTACAAAGCCGTCCACCATACTGCCCCGAACTACATCACTGACCTAATATCCAAGTACCACCCAGCACGCACACTCCGCTCCTCACAAGACCTCCTTCTCTCTAGTTCCCTGGTCTCCTCCTCCCATGCCCGCCTCCAGGACTTCTCCAGGGTGTCACCCATCCTCTGGAACTCCCTGCCCCAACCCATCAGATTATCACCTACTCTCCTTTAGGCGCACCCTGAAAACCCACCTCTTCAGGGAAGCCTACCCCACCCCCTGCTAACTTGCCTCAACTCTTCAACTCTCAACCGCCTCCACTCTTCCTACCACTCCATCCCCCACAGCTATCTCCTCCTGTGCCACTATCCCCTCCCTCCTAGATTGTAAGCTCGAAAGAGCAGGGCCCTCGATCCCCTCATGTTTTGCATTGTATTGTTGTTGTTCTGTCACATGTTCTGTCCCCCTTTGTAATGTACAGCGCTGAGCGAACTATTGGCGCTTTATAAATACTGCACAATAATAATATGGGTACAGTGTTGCATGACCGCGCAATTGTCATTCAAAGTGCGACAGCACTGAAAGCTGAAAATTGGCCTGGGTAGGTGCCCAGTAGGGAAGTGCTTAAATCCAATTTCCGGGCAAAACAAAATACTCAACAATTTTAAAAACTGAACAATTACAAAAAGCAAACGGTTTACAAGACCCAAACTAAAAGGCGTTGTAACCCTTTCTTTCCCAAAAGGTTTGGTCTTCAAAGACATTTCAGTCTGTGTTGCCACTGAGGAGTAATAAAGGGCTGTGGTAGTCCTAATGCCAGCCTTCTCCCACGAGTCCGTAGTGCCCAGGCACAGCCCTGACACACATGCAGTGACCCCGCACAACACAGCAGATGTCTCACCTCTAAGGCCGCCCTCTTCTGATGACCGAACACGCACGGCGACGCCCATACCGCACCAACGCAAGACCGGCTCCCCGGTGACGTTGACGCTAAGAGGCTGGGCTCCAGGAAAAATGGGCCACTTTCCTTCTCTTCCCTCCGCCTCTAGGTAATGACGTCACCAGGAGTGCGCTGGTCGCGTTGGTGGCGTCACGACGGGCGGAGAAGAGGAGGGAGAGGTGCGGACGTCGCAGGGAGACAGCTGATTGGGATCCCCGGCCCCCCCCTGCACCTCTGACACAATGTGGGAGAGGAGGAAGTGATGCGGGGGACTCAGAGTCGGCAGATATGGTGAGATAATGGGGTGCGGGCAGCTTTATTCCTCCCACCTCAGACACCCTCCAACACTCTGCTCTGTATGAGGGGTGGAGGGCTTTATTCTCTCTGTATGGGGGGCCTACACCTGGGCTAGGTTATTACTACTTGGAGATCCTTTACAGAGCCTTCCAGGCAGGAGGGACCATGTGTAATGTGTTCTGTACCAGTACATAGGAGGGTGGGCACAGGAAGAGGAGGGCAGGCTGTGTGTCTATGGTGTATGAGACCAGGCAGGAGAGCGAGATTACTACTTGGAGATCCTTTACAGAGCCTGCCAGGCAGGAGCGACCACGTATAATCTGCTCTCTGCCAGTCTAACACAGGTGGTCAGAAGCAGGAGTGACCACGTATAATCTGCTCTCTGCCAGTCTAACACAGGTGGTCAGAGGCAGGAGATGTCACGCTGTGCCTGGTGTATCATACTGAACATCAGTGACCACGTATAATCTGCCAGTCTGTCAGAGGTAGGCTGGGTGTGTGTGGTGTATCCTACCAGGCAGGAGTGACCACGTATAATCTGCTCTCTGCCAGTCTAACACAGGTGGTCAGAAGCAGGAGCGACCACGTATAATCTGCTCTCTGCCAGTCTAACACAGGTGGTCAGAGGCAGGAGATGTCACGCTGTGCCTGGTGTATCATACTGAACATCAGTGACCACGTATAATCTGCCAGTCTGTCAGAGGTAGGCTGGGTGTGTGTGGTGTATCCTACCAGGCAGGAGTGACCACGTATAATCTGCTCTCTGCCAGTCTAACACAGGTGGTCAGAGGCAGGAGATGTCAGGCTGTGCCTGGTGTATCATACTGAACATCAGTGACCACGTATAATCTGCCAGTCTGTCAGAGGTAGGCTGGGTGTGTGTGGTGTATCCTACCAGGCAGGAGTGACCACGTATAATCTGCTCTCTGTCAGTCTAACACAGGTGGTCAGAGGCAGGAGATGTCAGGCTGTGTCTGGTGTATCATACTGGACATCAGTGACCACGTATAATCTAAGTACCAGTCTATCAGAGGTGGTCAGCGACAGGCTGTGTGTCATACCAGACATCAGTGACCATGTATAATCTAAGTACCAGTCTATCAGAGGTGGTCAGCGACAGGCTGTGTGTCATACCAGACATCAGTGACCATGTATAATCTGCTTTGTGCCAGTCTAAGACAGGTGGCCGGGGACAGGAGATATCCAGTATGTTACAAAAGACACAGCCTGACCTCTCCTGTCCCCCAACCACCTGTGTCAGTCTGACACACAGCAAATTATACATGGTCACTGCTGTCTAGTATGACACACAGCCTGCCTTTGACCACCTCTGATAGACTGGCTCTTAGATTATATGTGGTCATCGATTTCCAGTATGATGCACCAGACACAACCTGACAGCAGTAACCATATATAATCTGCACTGTGCAAGTGTAACATAGGTGGTCAGAGGCAGGAGATGTTAGGTGGTGTATCATACCAGACAAGAGTGACAATGCCACTTTCTGCTATGTGCCAGTACATGGGAGGTGGTTAGGGACAGGAGATGGCAGGCTGTGTCTCATACTAGACAGGAGTGACCATGTATAATCTGCTCTGTGCCAGTCTATCAGAGGTGGTCGGGGATAGGAGCTGTCAGACTGCCGTACCAGACAGGAGTGTCCATGTTTATAATCTGCTGTGTACAGTCAATTAGAGGTGGTCAGAAGCAGGAGATGTCCAGTGTATCATTCCAGACAATGGTGACCGCATATAGTCTGCTCTGTGCCATTCTAAGAACTCATGCACACTGGCATATGAACTTTTTTTCCAGATATGCAGCATTTTTTTCTGCCAGGACTTGGCAGAAAAAATTAATATTAATTCGATATATATGTACGCACGTTTATGTACTTATGGTGTTCATGATAACGGCTGGTTCACACCAGTTGTAGTCCAGTGCGTTATTTTCAGCATCAAAAATGTTGCATTTTTTCTGCACAGAACTGTACTGTGTGTGTGGTGTGAACTGTAATCAAAAACGCATCCGGAGTATGTTTTTGTGGTGCGAACTGGCCCTAAATGTTTTCTAAATGCCAGATTATTTTATTTTGGCAATTAGAATACATTCATACTTGCACATACATAAATTATGTTTGTAAGCTCCTGTCTTCCTCTTCTTTTTTTTTTTTTTTTTCTTTTATATGCTTCTAAACACAGATCTTGAAATACTGATTTAAATGTTTGCCTGGACAGCTTGGTCTGTTAAAGAAAATATAAAGAAAAATAACACATTTACTGCCCAGATCACCAGGTGAAAATAAAGGGGAAAAAAGCCTACAATAGAAAACAAATGCAGCCACCACATCCAAGAATTGGTGAGCTGCAATATAATAAAGTTTTGCAGTGAAATGCTGCTTTTAGCCAATATTGGTCAAGCCAGATATTCATTGTGAGCTATTCTCAGACTGCAGCCTATTCAATAACAATGACAATCCTAAACACAGCTGTGTCATAAAATCATGCTCCCCTGTGCCCCCTGGGTCCTATTATGTGTAATTCAGTCTCTGAGGACACCTCACCTACAGAAGAGTCCCTGAAATTCATCTTCTGGTAACCGTACTGCCTGAAACCAACAATCCTGTCATCAGTGACAGTATTATCTATGTGATGTGTTGGGACTCCTATTCTGTGCACAAACATTTTGTAGCAAAAATTGCTAAAACTGTCTTACTGTGATCAGCCCGGTCATGAAGTCAGCAGCTGCAGAGCTAAAGTTGTTTTCTTCTACTTCACATAGCGTCACCTCTGTGTATTCTCAGTGTGTAAACCTGTGTTGTGCATCTGTAAAGATACACATCAGGGCTTGCATAAGGAAAAGGGTTCTGTTGTTGAAAATAAAGCTTTGTTAGTTTAAAAAAAAAAAAAATGGCTCCTAGCTTTTTTAGCTGGCTCCTAGATTCAAAGCAAATTTGTCAAGTCCTGAAATAGGTCAATGGGCAACATGATTGGTATAAAAAAAAAAAAAAAAAGAGCATCTTAGAGAGTCAGCTGCATCTAAAAAATATCGAACAATTAGAGAGTAATGTTCCCCAACATAAAATTGCAAATACTTTGAGGGAAAAGGCCGAAACACAGTATTGGATGCCCGTAATGTTTCTGGACCTTAGAGGGCACTGCATTCAAAGTAGGCATGATTCCAAAAATCACTTTTCTGTAAACACAGTTCACTGTGCCATCTAAAATTGCAAGATTCAGCTATATCATGCAAAGAAGAAGCCATATCTGAACGTGATGCAGAAATGCCTCCATCTTCTCTGGGCCAAAGATCATTTAAAATGATCTTTTGCAAAGTGAAAAACTGTTCTGTGGTCAGATGAATCCAAAATGTGACATTCTTTTTGGAAACCATGGGTGCCGTGTCCTTCAAACTAAAGAGGAGAGCGAGCTTAATTAGCACTCAGTTCAAAAGCCTGCATCTCTAATTGTATGGGGGTGCATTTGTGCATATGGAATGGCAGTTTGCACATCTGGAAAGGCACCATCAATGCTGAAAGACATATCCAGGTTTTAGAGCAGCATATGCTCCCATCTACACAATATCTTTTTCAGGGAAAGCCTTGCTTATTTCAACAGGACAATGCTAAACTGCATACTGTCTCTAGGACAACATCATGGCTTCGTAGTAGAAGAGTCTGGGTGCTTAACTGGCCTGCCTGCAGTCCAGACCTTCCAACAATCGAATATATTTGGTGCATCTTGAAACAAAAATATGACAAATAAGACCAAGGACTGTTGAGTACTTAGAATCCTATATCGGGCAAGAATGGGACAAAATTTCTCCCCCAAAATTCCAGCAACTGGTCTCAGTTCCCAGATGTTTCCAGAGTGTTGGTAAAAGAAGAGGGGATGCTACACTGTGGTAAACATGGCCCTGTCCCAACTTTTTTGAGACATGTTGCTGTCATCAATTTCAAAATGACTTTTTTTTTTTTTTCTTAAAATTGTACTTTTTCTATTTTTAAAAATTTGATATGATTTCTATTGTGAATAAAATATGGGTTTATGAGATTTGCAAATCATTGCATTCTGTTTTTATGTAGATTGTACACAGCATCCCAGCCTTTTTGGAATTGGGGTTCTAGGTGATGCCAGCACGTGATAAGTTATAAGGGGGTGCATTTGCAAAAGTCACTTTGCTCACTCTGTCATTTTAACGAGACAATGTTTGCAAGTAGACTTTAGCTGAGTATATATGACAACTTAAAAAAAAAAAAAAGCAGGATTGAATTATTCTGTTTACACATTGGGAATGTTTTCAGATAAATATGTATCTGCGTGTAGAAAATACAGGGGAAAAGGCAAACAAAAGAATTGTGTTGATGTCAGTGTTTGAGTAATTTAATGATATTTCCCTTTCCCTGATTAGATCTGTAGCCTAGACTTACTGGCATTTCTTGGATTAATATTTCGGAAGCAATAAGGCCCTGTTTTCCCACAGATTCCTCCATCCAAAAGTTAGTGATGACATGTCATGACTTGTTCCCCTATAATTCCTGTGTAATCCCCGCAGGAAGAACAGGCCTTTGTCATCACAGGTTTGTTACTCACTTTCCAGTATCTCAACATAGAACTTGTCTTCTCTATCACTTTTTTTTTTTTCTTTAATTGTTTTTAATTGTTTTTTGTGTAATTAAGATTTTAGATGTGCTTTTTCCTTTTGTTCTCTTACAATTGAGTCTGTAAAAGGGAACTTCCCTGCTGATGATGGTGATGTGTCAGTGACACTGGTGTGTATATAAAAAGGATGTAATTTGTGTTAAATACATCCAGGTGCAGATTTATCACATCATATATTATATATTGCAGGTTAGGGACCGATTTTATTATCTGGATGCAAAAATTTAAAAAATAATGAATATCTGTGTCTGTTGAAAATCTGCTCCTTAGCACTTCTTAAAGCGGAGCTCCACCCAAAAGGGGAAGCGCCTCCCCCTCCACTGCCACATTTGGCACTATTTTGGGGAGAGGGGGAGTGGGTACCTGGTTTTGAAGTTTGCCTTCCTCCTCTCCCCCCAGTCTTCTGGGACACTTCACAGTTCTGGATGACAACTCGGGGGGGGGGGAAAAAAAAACAAGGGGGGTGGGCTGTAGTGATCACTGTGATAGCCAATCGGAGGCTATTACAGTGATCATGTGACTCAGAATCAGGAGTCTTAGGTCCCAATCATTAGAACAGGACCTGGGGCTCTCAGTGACACCCCGGTCCACAAAACATGATCCCAGCACAAAGACAGGTATGCAAATATGCTGCCCCATTAAAAAAGCCCGTTTCTGCAAGGCTGCATATTTGTGTGACATTGGCGGGAAGGGGTTAAGCCTGCAAAAGAGGTGCTCTGTTTTTGCTGAAGAGAATAAATGAAAAGTAGTTACTTGGCCGCAAAGTCACACAGGTCTTAATGGGGGGGGGTCTTGTTTATTAAAGCAGGTGTGCTTACGTAGCAAAATAGTGACAGCTTGCCTGTTTTCTCTCTTTTGCGAGTTAATACATATCTAAACACAAAGAAAATTGTAATATATTGCAGTTTACCAACACTTAGATGTGGTGGCTGAATTAGTTTTCTGGGGTTTTTTTTAAATTTATTTTTACCTGTTGATCCAGCCAGTAGCCCACTATCTTAGCCTAGGTCAGTGTTTCTCAACTCCAGTTCTCATGGACCCCCAACAGGTCATGTTTTCAGGATTTCCCTCAGATGAAACAGCTGTGGTAATTACTAAGGCAGTGAAACTGATCAAATCACCTGTGCAAAATAATAGAAATCCTGAAAACATGACCTGTTGGGGGTCCATGAGGACTGGAATTGAGAAACACTGGCCTAGGTTCACACTGTGAACTGCATGTGAATCGCACAGGAATCACACTGCATTCCTATGAAAATCACGTGATTATGTGCGGTGCAATTTGAACCCATTCATTTTGAATGACTCAAATCGCTTGACATCTAAAATGTGCAGCCAGATTTTTTTTTTCGTTCACACTAGAACTGGATCGTATGGGTGTTTATATCCATGTGATCCGGTTCAGGAAAACACTGCACTTGTGAGCTGCTTTTCGTTGACAGTCACAGCAGATCGCAGAATACAGTGTGATTGCTATGCAGTGCGAGAAACACACAGGAATCACTGCATTTCCCACACTGCATCGGTGTGAACCGGGGCTTAGGGTGGCTCCTTTATCTGTGGAGGAGCAATTGAGACACCCTTGGACAACAGCATTGCCAGGTTGTGGTAGCTGGATTAGTGGGTTTAGATGAACTTTACATAAGTGACAGACAAATTGAAGACTAAGGCCTTGGTCACACAGGCATTAAAAGCAGGAGTTGAGGGGTGTTTTTAATGCTCCTCAAACTCCTTTGCAAATGATAACATAGACCGTACACAGTGCGTTCACATTATCAAAACATGAAGTGTTAGCGTCTTGTCTCTTTGCTTCAAAAATTAAGCTTCGTATGGAGTTTGAAGGAGTTGAAGCCTTTCAACTCCTTCCATTCAAGTATATGGTAACACGCTGGCATGTGCTTGCGGCACATTTGCAGCACATTAATAATTTATTTTAAAAAATGTAGGTGTTCGTGGTGCGGTTTTAATGCGTGTCAAATGCATCAAAACGACAGTGCATTATTGGGAGAGCAGTTTTAACACACAGCAAGCGCATTTATTAACGCACATTAATGCTATATGTGCGTTTTATTAAAAGTTTCCTCTTGGGATAAATGTATTAACAAAATGAATAAAAGCTGACCATTGTAAGCACTCCTATAATTATGAATTGGTTTGTCTCAACACTCTCAGCCTGGGTTCACATTGATGCGGTGTGGAATGCGAACCTCTGTGGGTGTGTATGATAACGTAACACCCCAAAATCAGTTCGCAAAATGCAGTGTAATTTGCAGAATCAGAACGCATGGGTGTGAATACCTATGTGATCCAATTCTAGTGCGGACCAAAAAAAGGGTTCTGCACCTATACAGTGCAATTTGACCCAAAAAAAATGGCTCAAATCGCACCGCACAGGATTCGTTAGGAATGCAGTGCAGTTTCTGTGGGAATCACATGTGATATGCCGCACTGCGAAAGTGTGAATCCGGGCTAAAGGTGGCCATAGATGGATCGAAATCCATCTGGTTCAGCAGGGTCCGGCCAAATTTTAATCCATGTTGCCCCTCTGTCAGAATAAAATAGCGAAGCAGGGAGGTTTCCCCCATCCACCTCAAGTGTGTGGCTGGGGGACTCTTCAGTTTTTTTTTCTTTCAGTCTGAAGGAAAAAAAACAGAACTGGTTATGGCCAACTTTTTACTTTCCATTTTGCAATACAGCTCAGTTTGTTAAAAGAGGTAGTAAAATAACAAACTTACTGTCAGGATGAACGGGTAATAAAACAAAGTTACAGGGGGACACAGAAAAACAAAGATTGCTATGTTAATTCTAGTCGGTAATTAATTTGATTTACAAGGGATGAAACTTCATCTCCCTTGAGATTTCACAGTGTGATTCGTGTTTTGACAGGTGTGAATTTAATGTGATTTCTGAGGGGACCGGGCATAGCTGGAGATCAAATTCGACTCGCTCGGGATCCTTTTTTTTTTTTTTTTTTTTTTACTGATCGAAATTGCACCGCATAAATGTGAATGGTTTTGGTAGGAAACAATGTATTTTCAGGTGACATGAGAATCCATGCCTTTCAGGTTGCATCTGATCCGCATCAGAATCACAGCATTGCGAACTGGTACTAGATGCTTGAAAAAGTCTTTCAAGTGAGATTAGCTTTTTGTACCAGGCTCTGCTCCGTGCACCTCCAAGCACTTCCTTTGTTGTTGTCAGAGAGGTAAGACCAGATCAGGGTCCACCTATACTATATTTCAATCACAGATCTGCTTCTTTGGAGGAAAAAAAAATCACTTTACAGTGGATCCATCAGAACCAACTTTCACGTCTATCAGCCCAGCACTATCACACACACATAAGTGTTAATGCTTGTATCAGACTGCTGTCTCCCTGCTGCACAGCCGTGTTTGACAGGTAGGCAGAGACTGGTGCACAGACTTGGATCTGCAGACTCTGGGTTCATACCTGTCCCTACAGAAGTACCTGTCAAACTCGGCTGTCAAGGATGAATTCTGGGGTGTTTGTACATGGGTTTCTGTGCCAGATCAACATAAATGCGGGCATCGTTCATCCTCACATAGACATGAATGGCTGTTCACTGACTGACTCATAAACACAAGTACAGCATCCAAGTATATGAAAACCATTTTTGCCATACTACCATACACTGTACACAGACCAAAATATAGGGCATGAAGCATTGTATGTGTGCACTGGTTCTATAGTCTGGAAGTATATTGAGGGATGTTGTGTTTCTGCCTCCTCCTGTGCATAGTTTAAAGTGGTCCTAAAGGCAGACACTTGCTGCTGTAAATCGCAACCAATGAGAAGGGAGCGGAGGGTGGGGCCAAGCCACACTCTGTGTGTCTATGGGCACACAAAGAGTGGCTTGGGAGTAAGCCCACATAGGGGCATTTGGAAGATGGGAGGAGGCAGTGGCGCTGGTGGGGGGGACCCAAGAAGAGGAGGATCGGGGATGCTCTGTGCAAAACCATTGCACAAAGAAGGGAAGTATACTATGTTTATTTTAATTTAAAAAAATGTAAGCCTTATTATCGCTTTAAAGCTGCACTCCAAGCTCATGGATGTTTAGATAAATATATTCCCCAATAGCTACAAAGAATATAAATCCACTTTGTGTGCACTAGATGTCTTCCAAGCCCAGCTACTATCTTTTTATAAGTAGCAGTGACATCATCACTGTGCTGTACATGGCCTTTGCAGAGAGCAGCGTTATGGATCTACCCACTACAAGGTACCTGCAGGAAACTACAGGAGGGGGCGTATACAAGACCAGTCACCCTGCACAAAGAGCAAGAGCAGCAGTGTCCAGTCTTTATTACAGGAAGATTCTGCACAAAGGCAGAGTTTTTATGCTGGATGCTGCATAGATCTGGAAGAAATACATGAAGGTTCAAGTAAGAATATACTTTACTACTTGTATTTAGCTAATTCATGGAGTTCAGCCTTAAAGTAGTAGGTATAAGGTAGCAGTTTTGGCTAACCTTGTGAAAGAATACACCTCCTGCTAGTGTCACTAAACCCACAACAGGGGTTAATCCTCTGCATTGTGTAAAGTCTGTTTGATCCTTTCTTCTTTGTTCCTTCCCTTTTTCAAGAGACCACCACTTATCTCCAGACTCAACTGTAGGCATGCACATGCTCAGTTTGGTATGTATTGCTAGTGAGGGTTTTTTTTTTTTTTGAGAGGGTGCTTGTAATCAGCAAAGGGCTTATCGGGGATTTCCCTCCTCCTAGAGCAGAAAGAAAACTCCTCCTCCAAGCTTTAACTAGTGGTGGGCTTGACACAGAAGTCACAAGACTGCTCTAACTTCTGATGAGAAAAGGTATTTAGTTTATATGTACTAAAATAATTGCACTTCCATGTTCTGTGCACTATAGGAGACCAAATAGAATGAATGTAAGGCCCTGAGTTTAGTAACACTTTAAGTTCTTACTTGTAACCCCTTGTCATGTTTAGCAAAGTGAAAAAGTGATGGGAAATCCAAAATTTTAGGGTCCTCTTCAAAGTGGAAAATCCCCCAAATGGGACACCTGTTCCTATGACCACTACTCTCTCTAAGATGGAAACTTTGTCCATTTTGGAGAGATTTTTTTTACCTTTTTCGCCTACAGGACAGGAAGGGAAGGAAAATCTCCACAAGGAAAAACAGTGAAAAATAACATGACTGATTTTAATTCTTTCCTATTCTGTTCAATATGAATATTACTGAAAGTTGATTTTTTTTATCTAATGCTAAAGACAAGTGAAGCTAAATAAGATCTTCTGTATACAAATAGCTTACTGACAGTGTATTATATTTAGAGAAGAACTATGGGCAGAAGCAAAATTTGCTTTTATGATGCATGTCTGTCAGAATTATTAACACAGAAATGTTTGTTTTTCTCAATCCCCTATGTAAAACCATTTTATTACATGTTGTTCTGGCCATTAGAACTTGATTTTTTACATCTGTGACAGTGTGACAACACTTTGTTCTGCAGCATCGTCACCCTGTGAACTGTGGAACCTTATGTGGACATGTTGTTCTAAATGGACTTTAAACTGAATCTAAGGCCTTGTGGCTGGTAGGGGCGTCTGGCGTTTTTTTTTTTTTGTTTTTGTTTTTCTTTTGCCTGCCTCTAAACACGCTTGGATGTTAGCCTATGCATTTAGAAACAGAAAAAAAAACCCTACAGCCAACACGTCGTTTTAGCAGAAAAAATGCTTACCGCTTTAGTTGTATTTAGTGCTTGAGTGTTAATTCATTTCAAAGGCCCAAAATAATTTACTTTTCTTGCCATTGAAATTAATGCCCAATTGCTTGATGGACCTAAACATGTTAAGTGTTAAGCATTTTTTTTTTCTGCTAAAACACTGCTGCCAGGAGTAAAGGTGCCTAGGAGAAATTAGCACAACATCCTGTGTGCATGAGGCCTCAAGCCAAAGCATTTATTTTCATCACAGTAGAACAGGGTTAAACAGGATTCCCAAGAAAGTTGTCATAGGAACAGGTTTCTTTATTGGAAGATTTTTCCTCACTTTTTCCTCTGACAGCTCTGAAATTTTGGACCTCCCATTGCTTTCTTAGTGACATGGATCACCAGGACAAAAGGAGGGGTAATTTTTTTTTTTTTTTTTCATCAGGAAGAGATGACAAACCGCCCCCCCCCCCCAAAAAAAACCCTGCTAGGGGGGTCTAATCCTCCCCATGCTATGCAAAATAAAACATAAATTCTGCAGTGCATTGTAGCATCATCTCACAAAATATGGGCTAATCTTAATTCCTCTGGATCTTGTTGGAAGGGTCTTTACACATATGCATCTTCTTTGCACTTGTTTCAGCATATCAAGACTGTGTAGTTGATGCTCTTTAATGTACTTTTTCCACAGACCTTATTGCATTCTGCTTTGTGGAAATGCTAGTTGTCTGGTTTTCTTGGGCTTCTAAACTTGATTCACACACCCAGGCTAAGCATTCAGCAACTGTGTAAGAGAGCAGTCACAAATCTTATCTATTCTTTTATATGTCAGTGACTGGGATTGTGTTGAAACCAGAGCAATAGCATGACACCAAGGCAACTAGGCAGCAGTAACATTCCACATATTTCCCTCATTACTGGTTTACTTTAGATTGCATGTCAGGGAAAGAAACATTACAAATCACATATACAGTACTAGACTGCAGTACATGCACACTTCCCATATTTTATTTTTATAAAATGCTACAAGTACCTAACAATACCTGTTAATCTGCCAGAAATCTATTGAGCTGTACTGGTGTGTGAAAGTTCCAAATCGTGTTGTCAGCCCTGTCTATCTCTCTTCTGTTCTTCTACACAAAACCACCCCCATTAGGGCCCTGATGTTTTAGAGCTCTTTCACATGGGCAGACTCTGCCTGCTCATCCGGGGATCTGTCCACTGCTCCCCCACTGAGCAGGCAGCTGACAGGTCTGCGTCCGCTCTGCTTGTGCAGAGCAGACACGGACACAGCCCACTGTTCTCTATGGGGTGGTCGGATGTAAACAAAACGCCTGTCAGTTTACATCCGACTCACATCCGATTTGCTAGATGGATGGGGAACAGATTCCCCACCCATCTGTTTTCAGCGGATCGGATGCAGGAAGGTATAAACAGGCACATGTCCATTTTACATTAAAACTCCCCATAGATAATGGGTGGTCCGATTGGGTTCGCTTGAAAAATGGATCAGGCTGCCTGTGTGAAAGGCTTTTATCAGAGTTTACCAGTAGCAGAGTTTAGGACCATTTAAACATCCCTCTCCTGAACACAGAATAATCGCTTTCAGGAGAGACACGTTTGGGCAAAAAATGCTAAATGTGCCTAATCACTAACCGTGGTCAGCACTTTGGCGTTTATTCATTTCAATGGAAAGTACTCTGGCCAATGAACTGAATAATTGTCCAAGCGCTAAACGTAGTACCGCGTTTACATGCGTTTTTGCAGCGTTTAGTGTTTTTCTGCTGCCAGCAGAAAAACATTCCAGTGTACATGGAGCCTTAATGTTGAATGACATTTTTTAAACCAGAGTTTAGTGTTGATTTAAGGCTGTACATCAATCTTGCACAATTGTACAGGCTTCTCTCCCGTACTGAAATTGCTTTCTCCTGATTTTACTGCACACTGTTGCCTTGTCCATCTGGCACTGAATAGCGGATGATCATGTTGGGTGATCGAAGCTGCTTTTTTTTTTTTTTTTGTAGGTATATAGACCGTTAAGGAAGTAACTGAAGAAATGTAAAAAACTAGTAATTCTAATATACATTCCTATATATTTACTAATGCTAGCAGAATGAGGATTAAAAATGGTGTTGATTGAGAAAGTGAAGTTCCACTTTAAAGTGTTACTAAACCCATAACCCTGCATTCACAATGTCTGGTCTCATAAAGTACACAGGACATAGAAAAGGTATGTAGCATTATATTTACTAAAATAATTGCATTTCCATCAGCAGTATACAGAGCTTTGGTTAATCTTGTAGAAGTTTTCATTCTCTTCTTGTGTGTCCTCTTGGGCAGCATGACTCCTGACCCTCTGTCTGGACAGCATTGATTGGCCCTGTGCCGTTCACATACACCCTCCCAAATATAAAAACCTCTCTAGCAATACTCATCAAACAGAGCATGTGCAGACTTGCCACTGCTGCTCTGTACTATGGCACATGGATTGGAGACAGTAAAAGAAGGGGAGGATCAGAGAAGACAGGATCAAACAGCCTTTTTACACAATGCAGAGGATTAACCCCTTAGATTCCACAGTGAGTATAACAAGCATCCTTTACTGCATATACAGAATGATTTGACTGTTTTGGGTTTAGTAATAATTTAACCTTGCCGTGGGAATGTAAGGCAGTTACAATGCAGAACTGCTTTTTCTGGTACCCTAGAGAAAAACAAAATTTTAACTAGTGTTGCAGCGAAATGAAAATTCTGGTGCTGAAACCAAAAATTCAGGATGCACTTGGCCGAAAACTGAAACCGAAATGGATAGTTTTTAAAAATGTATATATTTTTTAAATGTAACTTTTTTGGGGGAAAAATACTTTAATGAATTAAAAAAAACCGCACGAAAATATATGTACCCCAAATTTTTGTAAAGAATTAAATATGCTACACCGAGTAAATAGATACCCAACATCTCATGCTTTAAAGTTGCGTACGCTCGTGGAATGGCACCAAACTACGGTATCTAAAAAAAAAATATCTATGGGTGATTTCTACAGTTTACCGATTTAACCTTCCTAGCAGTAATCCCGAGTGTGGCTGGGGTTTAATTTACAGTACCAAAAGTGGTTACCTCGAGCCACACTCAGGATTACTCTATAGTGCTTCTCCTGTGATCCCCCAATCCTGACCTTACCCTGCAATCCCGCGATGTCCTCCCGCTATGTCCTCCGGCCGATGCCGGCATCCGTCTTCGGGTTCCCTTCCCTGCGAGTGTCGGTACGCAGGGGGGCGGAACTGGCGGGAGATTCAAAAAAGTAAAAATATGACATACACAGAATACATTGTAATCTGTTAGGATTACATTACTGTATCAAACCATTTCACCTCAGTTTTGTCCCTAGTGCTTTGTCCAGTGTCCTGCCTGCACTTTTACCGTTCTTTCTGCCTGGGTACTTGAGAACGTCCATGGCATTCAATAAGCGTCCCTTTAGGCCAAAAGCGGTTTTAGACCAGCTAGAAAACAGCAGAATTGAGTGATAGTGATTCAGTAAAGCAGATATTCTGACAGGTCTGCAGGAGACCTGCATGGCATCAGCGATCTACTGATCGTTGGTGCAATGCTTTGCAGGCGCCTTTGGACAGAAATAATAAATGCACATTTTTTTTTTTTTTGCAAAAAATGTGCATTTATTTTTTTTTTGTCCAAAAGGTGAACTTATCCATTAAAGTTACAGAGGAGGTCTAGTGCTAGAATTATTGCTCTTGCTCTGATGTTCGCAGCAAAACCTCACATGTGGTTTGATACAGTTTCCATATGTGGGCGTGGCCTACATATGCATTCACCACTACGCGGGGGGCGGGGGCACTTTAAACTTTTTTTTTTTTTTCTCATTTTTTTCTTTTCACTTTTTTTTTTTCCTGTCCCTTTAAAAAAAAAAAAAAAATTTTAATCACTTTTATTCCCATCACAAGGAATGCAAGCAATGACAGATCCTCTTTATGGAGAGATATGGGGTCAATGTGACCCCAAATCTCTCCTCTACAATGTAAAGCATTAGATTATAAAAAAGCATTGATCTAGTGCTATAAAAAAAAATGGCCTTGTTTACAAGTGAAGTAATGATGTTGTTTCGGTCCTCCCAAGTGCATAGAGATGAATGGAGGCCATCTTTCCTTCACTGATTTCTATGCCCAGCGCCGAAATCGGATGGGTTCTCCGGTACGGCTAAGAACCACCGGGCAGCGAGGCGGGGGTTACTTTCAGCACCTGTATGGGTGCCTATTTTCATATCAGCCAAAGGCCGATAGGGGTATTTTCGGCTTAAACGTTTTGGCCACCAAAATTGCTGTGCATCCTCCTTTGAACCCTTGTTGTGTGTGGGGAAGCCCCATCTGCCAGGGTAGTTTTTGATCAGCTTGGAGATGTGCTTTTCCAGATGTATTGGATTTGGATGTGAGTACTAATTGCAATTAGATGATTTTTTTTTTAAGGTTTAAAAGGCATAGTCTACATAGGGGACCATGTTACACACATACAGGGTAACTTGAAACATGGTTGCATTCCCCAATCCTCCACTTTCAAACTTCACCCAACTTACCTGAATTATGGGATACTTCTCTCTGCAAACATCTGATCATGTTGTATTTAGCAAAGCTGTGCATGGCTCTGGCCATACTGTATTGCTATCCATTAAAGTGGACCTTCATTTCATGTGCTGCCATATTCCCCTCCTAATTCATGTTATTGGGAGCCAACTGTGTTTTTCCGATTTCTTGCATCAAGCTCCCAATGATATACCACCAGGTCTGCCCTTCAGCCACTGTATCCCTGCTTCTGCCTCCTGAGATATGTGATTGGAATATCCCAGAAGGAGCAGGAGCAACATGTCATTCTTGCCCATGCAAGAATGGAGGAGGAGGTACACAATATTCTTATTCCACCGTTCTTAAAGTCTTAAATGGGTTTATGGGGGGTGCTTTGAGTCCATATTGGGTTGCTAACATATTAATAGACTTTTTAGGTGTTTTAGTAAAGAAGATTAAACAATTATTGGAGTAGGCTGATGGGTAGCATTAGCTGTGCCAAGAGTATAGTGTGAGTTGAATCCTGTAATCAGGTGTCCTCTGTCTGTTGTTTCATGATCATAGCTTTCTTTTCTTAGGACAAAGCTGTCACATTTTGGCACTCTCATTTTTCTAATTACAGTTCAGTTTATACTGGTTGCTAGGAATAGTTTGCTTCCAGGCTCTGTTTTGCGGCTGTATGAGACAGTATTGCCTCTTTACTCTAATCTATATTTTTGCAAAAGACCTTTCTGGGTAAGGGCTTGCAGAATTTGAGCATGTATATTTCCTTAAAGTGTTACTAAACCCAGGACCCTGCATTCAGTATATCTGGTCTCCCACAGTACAGAACATGGAAATGCAATTATTGTAGTAATTATAAACTGCTAAATACCTTTATAAACTGCTAAATACCATCAGCAGTCAGAACAGTCTTGTGACTTCTTTCAGTGTTCAGCAGAGCACTGGTCACAGCTTGTAGGAGGAGTTTTTTCTGCTCTAGGAGGAAGCATGAAGTGCTCTAGAATTTCCTGATAGAGGGCTGTGCTGACTTTGGACTTTATAAAACACAGTGGACCAAGACCAGCAGATGACATGCCTCCCCAAATCACCACTGACTGTGGAAACTTCACACTGGACCTCATGCAACTTGGATTCTGTGCTTCTCCACTCTTCCTCCAGACTCTGGGACCTTGATTTCCAAATAAAATAACAAAATTTACTTTAATCCAAAAAGAGGACTTTGGACCGCTGAGTCTAGTCTTTTCTCTTTAGCTCAGGTAAGACACTTCTGAGATCATCTCTGGTTCAGGAGTGGCTTGACACAAGGAATGCAACAGTTGTAGCCCATGTCCTGGATACGTGTGCTGGTGGGTTGTCAAGGTCCTACCTTTCCTCAGAGATTGTGTTGCTCTATGTGCTGACATCCATCTTATGTTCCTGCAAAGCATGGTGGGAGCCTTTATGCTTTCAGGGCTCTGCTGCTCCTCCTCCAGAAGGGTGTGGCTGATCACATTTAAGCCTGCTGTCTGCAGTTGCTCTTTGCATTCGTGTCCTGTATGTTCCTTTGCAGCAAGCTCTTGTTCTGTTCTTGTTGCTCTCTTGGTAACCGACTCGGCTTGGACAAGACTATTCTCTGCTTTATCCCATTACCTGACCTCCCGTTGCTGAACCCGGCCCGTGACCTGAGTATTCTTGTCTACCGTCTTGTACTGTTTGCTCCGTTGTTATCGACCCGGCCTGTCCGACCACGCTATACGTTTTCCATCTGGCTCCCACCAGTTGTACGGCATTGGCGGCAGTCGTTACCGCAGCTGGGGTTACTCGGGGGCCACAACCTGGTCTCAGGCTGTGTCAAGTCCATCCCCACCATCAGGGGCCCTGGTGAAAGGCAGCCTGGGGCTTAGACTCCGTGCCCTGAGGGACTCTGGTCTGTGAGTAGCGGCTGTTGTCAGTTGCTGCGTGACCCTACCATTAGGCCTGCCTGCCCATTCCTCTGCTCCTGCCCTGATATGGGTATAGGGAAGGGAGGAGGGCGGACATGTGCTCTCCCCTTCCTGTCCTGACCCTGGAAGTGACGTCCCCGTTGAGATTTCCCTGCCATCAAGGCCAAGAAAGAATGTAATGCAGTGAGATGTGCACTGCATTACATCCAGTGAAGTACAGAGGATGTCTCATAAAAGAGAACCTGTACATACAAACGTAAAAGCATACGCATGATAATGTCGATTGCGATTCACATGTTGCATATTACCGCACATGCCAGAATGAGAGCAATAATTCTAGCACCAGACCACCTCCGTAACGCTAAACTGATGACCTATAAGGGACTTTAAATGCATCGCCTATAGAAAATATAGGGTACTAAAATTTGTCACCATTTCATGAGCACACATGAATTTAAGGTTTACATGTTGGATATCAGTTTACTCAGTTCAACCTCATCTTTTATATTTTACAAAAAATTGGGTGATTTATTGCTTTTTTGTGCCCTAAAATTAACTTAAATGTATTTTTTTCTGAAATTTTGTGGTAATATCGTGTGACATAAAAAATTGCACCTACCACTATTTTATTCTCTAGGGTGTCTGCTTTCAGAAAATATATCATTCTAGTGGTTCTGTGTAATTTTCAGGCCTAAAATTATTTTTTAAACGTGCAAAAAATGCAAAAACGCTCTGGCAGCGAAAGGGATAAAGGATAAGCCCGACACTCCCCTTTCCTGATGAGCACCCAATCATGCGCATTACATTGCAAGGTCTCTCTCCTCTCTGCTAGTCCCCCGATATGGTGCTTGAGACAGGCAGGGAGGTGAGGAGGAGATGGACAGCGCAGTGTTAAAAATATTAACCGTTTAAATCTCTCTTGTTTTTAAAAGCACCTCAGATTTAAATATGGTTTTGGTTAAAATGTATTTTTTTTTTTAATCTCGACAAGTAGATCGGGACACCGATTTAGTCCCTGGACAGGTAATTTTTTTCAAAAATTTCCATACCCATGAGAGGTGTTCTGTAGTCTCAACACTTGTTTGTTCTTTGGATTGTATATGCTTTAATGACCTCTAGATCAGTGGTGATCACCTTGCTACATACAGGGAGCCTCAGTTGTGGCCCCTGACATCGCCAAAGCATCCATAATCACTCGCATGAGTATGCTTGCAAATTGTCAGCAGTGGTCATATATAAACCTTTGAGTAGATATACACCATTCTTCTCTAAATTGCAAGCACATTCTTAGGCCTCATTCACATAGGCTTACTTAAGTGTATATTTGTTCGAAGGGCCGTGTTTGCCCACACAGGTGTTCAATGCATCTGTTTGCAGGCAGTCTAATTTATTGGGATGTAGTGGCTACATGGACACAGCTGCTGGTCCCAGTTTGACAGCCGTCTTTTTGCATGGATTCATTAATCACTTGCTCTCTTGAGGATTAACCCCCCACCCCCCTTCCTGACCAGGCCATTTATTGCATTATGGTGCTGTGTTACTGACAACGCTGCACCCAAATTAAATATATGTCCTTTTTTTTTTTTTTTTTCTTTCGGTGGTATTTAATTGCCTGTGCGGTTTTTTTAATTTTTTGCACCATTATAAAAAAAAAAGACCGACAATTTTGAGAAAAATATGTCTTTGCTAAGAAAAATCCCAATATGTGTAAATTAATTGGTTTATGTGAAAGATATAGCGTTTACAAATGGTGGTATATATACTGGATTTATTTTTACTAGTAATGGTGGCGATCAGTGACTTAGTGCGGGACTGTGGCGCGGACATTCTGACACTGGGAGGAACTGACTTGGTGTCACTGACATCCCCAGTGACATAAATGCAGTGATCAGTGCTAAAAAAAAAAAAAACAGCATTGACACTGTACTAATGGCACAGGGCAGGAAGGGGTTAATATGAGGGGCGATCAAAGGGTTAACTGTGTGCAGGGAGTGTTTTACTAGGGGAAGGGGGGGGTGTGTGTGTGTTTCACTGTAATCACACTGCTCTGGATGGCTGTGCAGTAAACAAAACCGTTCTCCCTGTCGGTGATTGTTTTTTGTTAGTGAGCTTTGTGTGACTTATGGCAGCATTGTTTACTGCCTAGTCCCACAAGTCTTTACCCTTACTGGTAGGAATTGTTTGAGGCCTGGGAGGTACTGGACTAGTCAATCCAGTGCAGCATTAAGTGGTTTTGGCCAGATCAAAGCAATTGCTTGGCAGTAGGGACTCTCAACCCAGAGAGTTTTAGGCTTTGATTGCTATGATTTTTTTTAAGGGTCTTTTCAAACCAGGATAGTCACTTTCCTCTCCTAAATGAATCTGGTCAGTGTTTTTTTTTTTTTTTCTCCAAGGAAGGGAACCATTTGAACGTGTTGATTCAGTTTTCTGGAAACTGCTAATTGTGGTCATCTCTAACCACACAAATTGGCAGTTATTGAACTCCATAGCAGTGAAGGTGGATCTCCATGCTTCTTTGTTAGCCCTTTCCACTCTGGTTTTTACAGCTTTGTGGACAGAAAGGCTCTTTTGGACCATATTGGCAAGGTAGCTACCTGGTGTACCTTTCACACTTTTATCTGTCACTGCACTATTACCGTTTTTCAGCACATTTTTTGTGCATGGGTAACATGCCCTACCATATAAGAGAAAAAGGGGGAAAAAAAGAAAAGTAGCAGCTCACGGAATTACTGTGCATATTTGACCCTAAAGCCAATTTAGCAATGAAAAGCTATATCAAAGAGATATTGTGTAGTAAAAAGAAATCTGCAAGAAAAGTTAGAAGAAAGTCAGGAAAGAGAGAATGATGAAAAAGTAATGGGGTCATCCATACTATAGTGGTACATTGCAATTGTTACCTAGATATATCATCAGAGCGTTGCTAGGGCTGGTGAATTGTATATGCAGGAAAGACACAATGACCCCAAGAACCATCATCAGTAGAGAAACGTGTTCAAAAGATCACATTTTTAAGGTGTGATCAAAACATTAAGGGTATACATGAGAGATCCAGGGTTGCCAAACCCGCAGGAACCGGCCATGAGAATCGGAAAGAATAGACGTCAATTTCTCATTCACCATAATGTCGTTCATGCGATTTTTAACTGCTTCAAAACTAAGGGCAGCAGTTTTCCACACCCCCACTATTGTAAGCTTCGTGGCACTTAAATGATGTGTTGCTTACTCGCGTTCTACCCGTAATCGTGATTCAATGGGTTTAAAAAGGAGGACCTCAGAAGGGTTCTTTTTTATATTTGAATTAAATATAGTATGTAAGATAGCGTAAACCCGGATCCATAATCTCGCTTTAGCGCAAGACCACCATATATGGGCCATCATCCCCAACTGGGAGCAACCACGAAAACAGGTTTGTGGGTATTTGTGGAATGACCGTGGCTAATCGAGCTGGTGTGTAGTACCAGCCGTAGACAACCTTGTAGGCATTTTCCAATATGGAAACATTTCTAGTGCATCTGGAGGCCGTTTGAACCATCGGCAGCTAGTCATCAGGTGACAAGGTCGCTGACAGTTCACGTTCCCGATGTTGTGGAAAAGAGCATATAGGCGGCTTCTTAGAGGAAACTATAGAATAGTATATAAGATAAATTACCCTCTGCATCATTTTCTTTCTGTACACTGTCAGAACCAATAGCCACTGCTTATGGGCCATGACACATTATAAGCAATATTCTGTGTGTTATCATAGGGAGTAGTGTCTCATATTCAGAATTCCTTGCCAGGCCTCTATCATCTCTAGTAGACATTTTGGTGGCTGTAATTGTCCAGCACTGCAGAGGGTCAGGTATTGTTGGCTTCATGTAGATTCAACATGGCAGCATTCAGGACCAGTTCTTGCAGCTAAATAGCTGTGTTAATTGTAAGCTCACTGCCATCTTGAGTATACAAGGGTGTTTTTGATTATTTTTTTAATTGGGGCTACCTCAGGATAAATATGCTCTTTAAGATTCGTTTATAGGACTATATTTTAAAAGATCACCTGTGATTGGCAGAAAATCAGCCTTTTCGAAAACTTTCTTAAAGGATAACTAAAGGCAAAACTTTTTTTTTTTATTGTTTAGAATGGAGAGGGATTGGAACGGTTAACACATTTGTCTAACCTGTTATAAAGATACTATTTTTATTTGCAGCATAATGTAACTTTCTGAAATATATGCAAGCTGCAGGCAACTTGAAACTCTTTCTAGAAATGCCCTATAGGGAAAAAAGAAATACTTAGCAAGTGATAAAACAAGTTTCACAGGTACATAACTGGAGGAATAAAGAATTTAACTCACTTGTGTAATGTTCACTGTGATTTCTATTGAGCACTTTGTATGAGTGAATATTTTGGTGTTTTAGAGGTCTAGCCATCCAACCTTAATACATTGCAGAGCGCAGAACAATGAGCTTATCAAAAGTCACATCATCCGACCATATACAAAGTCATCAGAAAATTTCTTGTTTCATGATGTAGTTTTGTCAGCACCTTAACACAGGCAGTTCTAGGCCTTTCCGCTTAACCTTTCAGCTGTACCCTCTGGGATTTTAGGGATGTTCTAAATAAAATGTCTTTATCTGGTTCAGAGTCATTTTGAAGGCTCTGTGATATCTGAGACTTTGATCTCTGCAAGTACATCCATATTTGAATTACCTTTTGCTCTTGTTAGCCTCAGATATTCATTTGCAGCAAGCTCTTTAGACAGGTTTTTGAGCACCTTTAAGAGCGTATGGCATTTTATCAACAATGGCAAGTCACTTGATTGCCTGGCAGTTTACTGATGCCATGGCTTCAGCACTTTGAATCACTGACCCAGAGCAAATGTACAAATAATGAATTCCTATACTTGGCATGCATTTTTTAGGACTGTGACTTAAATTTATTGAAGCCATACATAGCCAGACAGCTAGCATTTTTATAGTGAATCCTGCAATGGTGGACCCCCGTGGGTATCTCGTGGAAGCTGTACATTAACTACAAGGTAGAAACATTTTGTATCTAGTGTATGTGGAAGATTCTTTGATCAATATGAGGTAGAAAGTGGGAATATTTGGTTCCTCTAGTCCACATTTTAGTGAGTCTTTAATTATGAAAGGACAATGAAAATCTTTCATTGGGTCACTTGGAGTGTTTCAATCAGTAAGAATTGCTTTTGATGCCACTGACTGGGGATGTAGAGCACCTATCAAGAGCTGACACCTGGGCTTTTTTTATCCAGTGCCAGGGAGCTCAGAGCTATTGTGGAATCAGGCATTTCATGCCCATTTATTGAGAATTATGTATAGATCCTTTAGGACAGTGCTACAGCAGAGTTTTATATCTGCCACCAATGTACAGGAGTCTATTAAGAGAGAGCCAGGATTGTCCTCACTGCTCCTTTCTGCCCCAGGAGATCTTGGTTAACTCTACTTCAGTTTGACCAGCACGACTGCCTAGATGCCAATCGAAAATAAATAACCAATCTGTCATGGTCTGGTTCTGCATGCCCAGATCTAGGTGTCTAAAGGATAGCTCTACTTTCATAGGGAACCATAAGGAAAAAAAAAAAAAAAAAAAATATATATATATATATATATATATATATATATATAAAAAATCTCACACGCTATATTGACAAAAGTATTGGGACGCCTGCCTTTACACTTACATGAACTTTAATGGCATCCCAGTCTTGGTCCGTAGGGTTCAATATTGAGTTGGCCCACCCTTTGCGGCTATAACAGCTTCAGCTCTTCTGGGAAGGCTGTCCACAAGGTTTAGGAGTGTGTCTATGGGAATGTTTGACCATTCTTCCAGAAGCGCATTTGTGAGGTCAGACACTGATGTCAATCGAGAAGGCCTGGCTCACAGTCTACGCTCCTAATTCATCCCAAAGGTGTTCTATCAGTTTGAGGTCAGGACATTGTGCAGGCCAGCCAAGTTCTCCCACCATGTTTGAACAGGAAGGGACAATCCCTGCTCCACCGAACTTTACACTTGGCATAATGCAGTCTGGCAAGTACCGTTCTCCTGGCAACCGCCAAACCCAGACACGTCCTTCAGATTGCCAGACAGAGAAGCGCAATTCGTCACTCCAGAGAACACGTCACCACTGACCTAGAATCCAGTGGTGGCATGCTTTACACCACGGCAGCCGACGCTTTGCATTGCACTTGGTGATGCAAGGCTTGGATGCAGCTGCTCGGCCATGGAAACCCATTCCATTAAGCTCTCTATGCACTGTTGTGCTAATTTGAAGGCCACATGAAGTTTGGAGATCTTTAGCTATTGACTCTGCAGATAGTTGGCGACTTCTGCACACTGTGTGCTTCAGCATGTGCTGGCCCCGCTCTGTTGTTTTTACATGGCCTGCTGTTTACATGGAGTTGCTGTTGTTTCCACTTTATTATACCACTAACAGTTGAGCGTGGAATATTTAGTAGCAAGGAAATTTCACAGATGGACTTATTGCACAGGTAGCAACCTATCACGGTACCATGTTTGAATTCACTGAGCTCCTGAGAGCGACCAATTCTTTCACAAATGTTTGTAGAAGCAGTCTGCATGCCTAGGGGCTTGATTTTATACACCTGTGGCCAGGAAGGTGATTGGAACATCTGAATCCAATGATTTGGAGGGGTGTCCCGATTACTTTTGGCAATATAGTGTGTGTTTGTGTGTGTACATACATATATGTATTTCATATGCAATTGCTACTGTAATTTAATATTTTAAATTTAACCGTGCATACGTTTAATGTTTTAAAAAAAATTACCTTTTTCAATCTGCAGTGACGTAGGTTTCTGTAAAGCTGAATGTACAGAATGTTGTCAGGTTGTCATAATGCACAGTTATAACTTCCTCAGGAATGTAATTTCCTGCTTGTGTGACTGGCTCCCTGTTTTTCCCAGTCGTCTGCCCTAAGATACAAGTCACATTTTAGGCATCCCCGGCAGCAAAATATCACTTTTGGTGAGATACTCATAAAAGGGAAAGCACCTTGCAGCTTTCCTCATTAGAACCCTGATTCACATTCACTTATCACATTAACAATACCAAACAAACAGATTTTTCTTCAGAATGTAAACAGGTAGGAATCTGCAATAAAGTTAAAATTCCTGCAATGTACATTGATCACCCAGAGAAGATCCTTTTGTCAACAACAGTGACATTACTCTTAAAGCTCACAGCATGGTTACTTAACCCCTTCACTCCGGTTTACGGTCATTTGACCGCCCTGACTGGCTGTCACAGCAGTCACGATTGAAAACGTCTCGATCTCAAGGAGAGATCGGTCCCTTTCCTTGGGACACTGACACGTGCTGGGAGCGCACAGGGCGCGCGCTCTCAGCACGTTTGTTTACAAATGGTACGCGAATATGCAGCTACTCTGCGTCAAGGACCAGCCGCTGAGCGGCCACATATTTGCGTACTGTTGGCGTGAAGAAGTTAATCGGCACTATTGAAGAAAAGGAGACTCTCTAACAGTGTTTTTAATTTGGCAATTGTACAAAGGTTACTTCTGCCATTTATACCAAAAATTTAAAGACCAAGATTTCAAGGACTAGCACTTCTACACAATCTACATTTGTATTGGTGTTCACGTTGTAGCGGCAAAGTCAGCCAAGTTTCCTGTTATTTCTTCATCTGTATGTAGCTTACAGAGAGAATGTGAGCTGATTTTTAATACACTTCTAGCATAGTTAAACTCTTTGTAAAGTGCGTTACCACAAGTACTAGGTCAGCCTAGCAAGTTAGACAATACGCTGCCAGTAAAGCTCATTGTATTCCTCCCCAGGTTCTCTGTGTCTCTGCAGGAAAAGTGTGCTGCTTTATTTCTGGCCTCTTAACGCATTTTGGACCTGTTACCATGTATTGTGCTTGGAACACAAGGGCAGCTGTGATTGTACAACTATGAGAGTATGATTCATGAGACAAACTATGAACAGCCGCTAGGAAATTGGAGAACTGCAGATTTAAAGTGGGAAGTGTACACAATTGGTTTGTTTTTCCTGTGAAAGTTTCTAGTCTAGGAAGGGTTAGGAGACATGCATCATTTCTGGTTTGTAAAGAACCTTGTTATGATGCATTATTTTGCAGCCTTAGATTTTCAGCTGATAGACTGGCCCGTCTTTATTAACCACTTCAAGTCCAGACACTTTCACCCCCTTCTAGTCCAGGCTAATGTTCAGCTTTCAGTGCTATCACACTTTGAATGACAATTGCGCGGTTATGCAACACTGTACCCATATGAATTTTTTAGCATTTTTTTTGAGACAGATAAAAAAATTTATTTTGGTGGTATTTATTCACCACTGGGAGATATATATATATATATATATATATAAAGTCCAAAAATTTTGAAAGTGTTTATCTTATAAAATTTAGCAAATCTTTCTTCATTTTTAGTAAAAAAAAAACATAAATTAGTTTTACCAAAAATTATGTTTCAAAAAGTTTTTTTATATTTGTGTTTTTTTAACATACTGTCACCCTAGCAGTACAGTGTCACCATAGTGACACTGTACTACTTGTGGGGGGTGATGATTTGTTTCTCTTTTTTCACACTGATTGCTTTTACACCAATAAAGGCTTTAAAAGCATTCATTTCAGCTCTCTGGCTGCATTCTTGCAGCCATTGAGAAATATGTGAGCTGCGATTGGTCACAGCTTGTCACATGGTACAAGGCTATTGTTAATAGCCTTGTACCATGTGACCTCTGATCATTCACAGATTTCACAAGTAGTACACAATGTCAGGACGTGAAATCTTGTTTACTACTATTCATTTGAACACTGAGTGGCCATTCAGTGATCACATGAATCGGGACCTCACAGGCAATGGATGCAGGGGGACCTTTAGAAACGTCCACCTGCATCGGCAGTGCTGCAATCTGGACGTTTATCGACATGGGCTGGATGGGAAGAGGTTAAAGGTCATATTCGTAGTTTGTGCTGGCTGTCGTGTGTGCCACTGGACAGAATCCCCCAAGCAGTCTTCACATGGAATGTATAGACTTTTTATGTGTTTTTTTTTTTTGTTTTGTTTTTTTTCTAATGGTACCTGTAATGTAGGCCCATACACACTTGGAAAAGGAAGTGATCATTTATCAAATCGATCTATAGTTTGCAACCCATTTGATCAAGATGACACATCCTGGGAAGTGGATTTCAAACAAAAAGTTGGAATATATGATCATAAGTTATCAATCACATCTCCGTTGTCATCATGCAATCTCACGATCTGATTACTGGATTTCTCATTTTTTTCAATGTTAGGCTCCTGCAAACTGTCCGTACAACTGTCTGCCCATACTGTCCATGTGGACAGACCGTTATTGAAGTCTAGGAAGATCAGTGGACTATGAGAACACTGACCAGTGCCCTTGCAGTTCATTGAAAGCTACACGCTGTCTGCTGCAGTGGAAGACAATACTTGTAGTTTATTCATTCACAGATCTCTGAATGAATGACACAGGTGTGCAGACAGAGGCCTGCACAGCTGGCCTGTTTTTTTTTTTTTTTTTATTGTGACAGTGGGTGAAGGGATAGGATCTCCCGCCTGCTGTCACAATAGAGGATCGGATCGGGGTGTGGGCAGTTGCTATAGTAACATGTTACATCCTGAGTATGGGTATAACATACATGTTACTAAAGATGAACTTCTCTAAAATAATTTATAACAAAATAAAAATTACAAAATTTAAAAGCAACCACGTTGTCCCCATACACATCCAAATGCAAACACATGAGTAGGGCAAATTATGTAGGTAAACATAAATTGCATCACACGTGAAGAATTGCCGCAAACTTCAGAGTGAGAGCATTAAGCAGTAAGGTCATAATTTATACTGATAACTTGTAAAGGCTTTTAAAGCGTGTCCTATAGACAATTTTGGACATTTCACAGGCGTGTGCAGTTTTGAGGCTTGTTTTGTTTCTATTTACCCAACCCCATCTGTTATATTTTACCAAAATTGGATATTATATTATATATGTTTGCACTAAAATTCATTTTAGTGTATTTTTCATGAAAATATGAATTTGATAAAATATCATGGAACTGAAAACACTGAAAATGAACGTAGCAAAAAAATGTAGTTTTTTTAACATGTTTGCAAAAAATAAAAAGTTGTCCTGCTAGAGAAGAGGTTAAAGTTGAAGTTTAGATATGGCAATTTTTACATAGTTGCCTTGGTCCAACTTGGACCAATATAAAGTATGTATATGCCATACCTGGGGACCCTTGCTTAAGCTAGAAATCCATGTAAAAGACACTGCTGCTACAGTGAACTCCATTAAGTTCTGGGTCCCATGCCTGTGGCTGCTCTGTTGCATAGTGAACACAGGAGGTCACTCACTCCTGGTCTAGTTGCCGTTCAGAGGACACTTTCCATTTTTCTCAATGAATGCAAAATGTACTCTGACTGGATGGAGCAGTGCTATCACAATCCCCACCTCGTCCAATCAAAGAATGCTTTGCATTAATTCAGGCTCAACTTTTTACTTTTAAAGGATAAGTACACCTTTTTACAAAAAATAATAAATGCACATTTTTTTTGTAGGTAAAGTGTGCTTTTACTATTTTTTGCTTTAGGAGCCTGTAAAGCATTGCACCAGCGATCAGTGGATCACTAGAGCCATGCAAGTCTCCTGCAGACTGTCAGTGTATTTATTCTGCTCGTATCTCACTGACAGGAAGTATGAATTAACTACCGCAGCGCTCAACAGTGCCATGGTAGTTCATTGAGAGCTACAACCCAATAGCCGCAAAGGCTGTCAGTACTTGTAGTTCATTGATTCACAGGAATCTGTGAATCAATGATGCAGCCATGTGGGTTGAGCCCCGCACGACCGCGCTTTCTTTGAATTGTGGCAGCAAGTACGAGGAGAAGATTCTTGGCTCACTGCCACAAGAGGGGGGGGGGGAGGGATCTTGAGGCTGAACATGTTACACCCTAGATATGGGTGTAACATGTTAAGAAAGGTGAACTTATCCTTTAAAGCTGAAATTTTAGGTATGGATAATTTTGCATAGTTTGACCAATGCAAGTATGTATGTGACAAAGCTGTCCGGGCCTTGTGGAAGCTGGAAATCACTGTAGGTTAACGGGACTATAGTTAACGCCTGTAAACACAAATGCTCCTGCGCGTGAGGATGGATTCGGTGCAGGCTACAACCACATTAAGAATGTCCTGGAACATGCACACCTTGCTGCCCTCAAATAGACCGGGGGAATCCAAATATATTGAATGAGGAAAGAAAAAACAGAGGGCGCACAGGCCTAGTGCATTATCATAAAAAATGTTTAATAAAAAATAAAGTAGGTGTTGTACTCACAAATGACAATATAGTGGCTTCCTCGGGGCTCTGAGGAAGAGGCAAGTCCTCGAAACGCATCAGCCTATTGGATATCTACACTCCCTATTGCGGACTGTTACTCAGCGCGGTGTTGACCCAGCTGTTCTTTATGATGTGCCTTGACTATATTGTTATTTGTGAGTACAACACCTACTTTATTTTTTATTAAATTTTTTATGGTAATGCACTAGGCCTGTACGCCCTCTGTTTTTTCTTTCCACATATAGTTAATGCCTCTTGCATCTGGGTCCCCTGCCAAGCCACTGTCCTGCTACATGGTGAACACAGGAGCTTGCAAAGTGTTCTTTGATTGGATGAGGTGGAGAGGCAGGGCAGACTTATTCTGGATATGCTCTAACAGTGGGAATGGACAAATCTTCCACTTTGGCTATTGTATTTTGACAACGGGCCCTTCTGGCTGTACAACCACCTGAACATTAGCTCCATCTGATATTCTGTCGTAAATCAAATGTGCTGCGCTTAATAAATTTGAACAGAAAATAAGTCCAAAGTGCATACTACACAGTAAACCCAAAGTGTAAAGACTATATAAAGATCATAAATTATCACCACCACCAAGGAAAACACAAAGGAGACTTACTAGAGCCACATGACCCTCAAGTTATAGAGAAGTCATTGTGATGAATGCGGGGCCTGACCCCTGCCCTTCTCACCAACTCAGAAAGGACTAAGGACTGGCCAATCTTACACTGCACTGTCACTTATGTAACAATGCTACTCTCCACTGCACTCTGTGGTCCCGCAAGCTGGAAAATCTTTGTGCAGTGTAGGTGCCAGCAACCTGAGAGCGATTGTCATTGGGTTAAGTTAATTAAGCAATTAACCCTTTAATTGCCACCACTGCCATTTTACCGAGGAGGAGGAAGCTCACAATCTTAGCAATAACATCTATGATTTTAGAATGAATGTCTGCAACACGCACTGTCACCACAGGTATGTTCAGAGATTTATACTCCAGTAGCACTTCTTCAAGAGACAGGGATTCTTTTAATTAAAAGCTTTAGAGGCAGTTTCAACACTTTTCCAACATGGCTTAATAATGAAAAAGGGTAAAAATGGTGCAAATAGAATACAGCGGGTAAAATAAGTATTGAACACATCACCGTTTTTCTAGGTAAATCTATTTCTAAAGGTGCTATTGACATGAAATTTGCACCACATGTTGGTAACAGCCCATGCAATCCATACATACAAAGAAACCAAAACAAGTTAAAAAATTAAGTTTTATGTGTAATAAAATGGAATGGCACAGGGGAAAAGTATTAAACACATGAAGAAAGGGAGGTGCAAAAAGACATGGAAAGCCGAGACACCAGCTGAAATCTATCCGTAATTAGAAAGCAATCCTGTCCCTTGTCAGTGCAAATTAATGTCTGCTGGTTCAGTCTCAACCAATGGCCTATAAATGGGTATCATTACCAAGGTGTCACACAACAAATATGATGGATAAAAGCAAAGAGCTCTCTCAAGACCTTTGCAACCTTATTGTTGCAAAATATACTGATGGCATTGGTTACAGAAGGATTTCTAAACTTTTGAATGTTTCATTGAGCACTGTTGGGGCCATAAACCGGAAGTAAAAAGAACATAATTTCACCATAAACCAGCCACGACCAAGTGCTTCTCGCAAGATTTCTGACAGAGGAGTGAAAAGAATTTGAATCAGAAGAGTTGTCTAAGAGCCAAGGACCACTTGTGGAGAGCTCCAGAAAGACCAGGAATAAGCAGGTACAATTGTTTCAAAGAAAACAATAAATAATGCACTCAACCGCTATGACATGTATGCAGGCTCACCACGCAAGACTCCATTGCTGAAGAAAAAGCATGTTGAAGCTCGTTTAAACTTTGCTGCACAACATTTAGACATGCCTGTGAAGTACTGGGAGAATATAGTCTGGTCAGATGAGACCAAACTGTAACTCTTTGGCTGCCATAATACACACCATATTTAGAGGTCAAATGGCACTGCACATCACCCCAAAAACACCATACCAACAGTGAAGTTAGGAGATGTATAAATATAATGTGAAAATGATATAAATGTAATGTGAAAACAAAAAACACCCTTTCACCTACACTGATTCCAAATTGGAAAGAACTTTCAACCCCTGAAAGCTTAAACTCAAATAAATAGATCCAAACAAGAATCTACCCTCTTTCAACAAATAATCCAGCTATATGTGCAACAACAAAATTTTCCCCATATAATTTATACTAAATCATAAAGTCCAGTGTCTCCGTGATTTAAACCAAATAGTAAAAAGTCCAGTGTCTCGATAAAAGAGAAGAAAATAAAAGAAGATGTATTTCTTGCAGTGTTGATTGTTGTGAAAAACCTCAAAAATAAAGAAACTCACAATAGTGCATTACCATAATATCACCAGAGAGAAAAAAAAAAAAAGGATTTTATATATATATATATATATATATATATATATATATATATAATAACTTATATATACACATACATGCACACACAAATGTGTATCTTAAAATTGTGCAAACTTTAAGTGAAAAAATATATATTAAACACTTGTGAAAAAACCTTCCAAAGACGAAAGGTAATAAAACACTCGTGCTCATAAAATCATGAAGTGATCCACTTAGTGAGATTCCTACCCACACGTGACACTTCTAGTGAGTAAGGCCAATATACCCTTACCAACAGTAGATGGAACTCACGCCTTTTTTTTATATTGTATGGAAATCCTCCCAAGAAACTTTGTCCTCCTCTCCTCCTTCACTTCCCGTTAAGGCGATATTAACATGCCATCCACATACATAGATCTATGAAGCACGACGTACCTCCATATATGTTTAGAGTTTTAATAAATCCACTTGCATTTGGAGTTGAAAACATAAGCAGTATAGACAAATAGGACTAACCCCACTAAGTGGGGATTACCAGGCAGTTCCCACAGTTCCCAGGCAGTCCACACTCGAGTATCTAGCGAT
Source organism: Staurois parvus (assembly GCF_062004578.1). Classification (NCBI taxonomy): domain Eukaryota; kingdom Metazoa; phylum Chordata; class Amphibia; order Anura; family Ranidae; genus Staurois; species Staurois parvus. The sequence continues at coordinate 201,966 of NW_028317948.1, read as the reverse complement.
TCCCCAACAAAGATGGCCGCTGTGATACTTCCGGTTCCTGCTCCTTGCGTATGACGTCACTTCCTCGTGACGTCATACGCAAGGAGCAGGAACCGGAAGTATCACAGCGGCCATCTTTGTTGGGGAATCGCTAGATACTCGAGTGTGGACTGCCTGGGAACTGTGGGAACTGCCTGGTAATCCCCACTTAGTGGGGTTAGTCCTATTTGTCTATACTGCTTATGTTTTCAACTCCAAATGCAAGTGGATTTATTAAAACTCTAAACATATATGGAGGTACGTCGTGCTTCATAGATCTATGTATGTGGATGGCATGTTAATATCGCCTTAACGGGAAGTGAAGGAGGAGAGGAGGACAAAGTTTCTTGGGAGGATTTCCATACAATATAAAAAAAAGGCGTGAGTTCCATCTACTGTTGGTAAGGGTATATTGGCCTTACTCACTAGAAGTGTCACGTGTGGGTAGGAATCTCACTAAGTGGATCACTTCATGATTTTATGAGCACGAGTGTTTTATTACCTTTCGTCTTTGGAAGGTTTTTTCACAAGTGTTTAATATATATTTTTTCACTTAAAGTTTGCACAATTTTAAGATACACATTTGTGTGTGCATGTATGTGTATATATAAGTTATTTTATATATATATATATATATATATATATATATATATATATAATCCTTTTTTTTTTTTTTTCTCTCTGGTGATATTATGGTAATGCACTATTGTGAGTTTCTTTATTTTTGAGGTTTTTCACAACAATCAACACTGCAAGAAATACATCTTCTTTTATTTTCTTCTCTTTTATCGAGACACTGGACTTTTTACTATTTGGTTTAAATCACGGAGACACTGGACTTTATGATTTAGTATAAATTATATGGGGAAAATTTTGTTGTTGCACATATAGCTGGATTATTTGTTGAAAGAGGGTAGATTCTTGTTTGGATCTATTTATTTAAATTAGGAGATGTGCTGCCATCTACCAGGAAGATTAAGATGAAACGAGGGTGGACATTTCAGTAAGACAATGATCCCAAACACAAAGCCCAGGAAACTCTTAACTGGTTTCAATAAAGAAAATAATGCTGCTAGAATGGCCCATAGAAGAGGCCCACAGAACCTTCAAGATTTGAAGACTGTAGAAGAATGGGCCAAAATCCCACCTGAGCAAATCCTGCAACTAGTTTCTTAATACAGGAGGCATCTTGAAGCTGTCAATACCAACAAAGGATTTTGTACAAACTATTAAATACATTTCAATTAGCGTTTTCTATAGTTTTCCCCTGTGTCATTCCATTTTATTACATGTAACTTAGTTTCTGAACTTATTTGCTTTGGTTTCTTTGTATGTATGGATTGCATGGGTTGTTACAGACTAGTGACAATTTCTTGCCAATAGGACCTTTTAGAAATCTATTTACTGAGAAAAATAGTGACGTGTTCAATACTTATTTTACCCGCTGTGTTTACAGAAAAAATGGTGTTACAAGGAAACAAAGACAATAAAGCAACAGAGAAATAAAAAGTAGTTGAAAATGAAGAATACTTACAAATCCCTTGGTTTTAGCCGAGTCCAGTTGATCAAGCAAAAATGGTACAGTGGTCTTTCAAGAGTGTACCTGGTCAATGTTCAAACAAGAGCTGTCAACTTTTGGAGCAGTCCTTTTCTCTGGTATCAAGGGGGTGTTGTCAGAGACCATCTGACCAATTAAGCGGTTGAGGAGTAACCAATACGGGGTGTCACCGTATTTATGACTGTATGGTGGCCCTCACTTACATTTTTATACTAATACTATATACAGGTTGCATTCTGGAAACTGGTAGATTATTGTTCAGCATTATATTTCGTGTCCGGAAATATCAAACACAGAGTATTTTGGATGGGCCTGTCACCCAGGAGGTAGGAGACTGCTATCTCACCCTCTGTATGTGCTAGCTTAGTCATTTATGAACTTGATTTGTTCAGTATGATATTCCCTATTCAGACATATATTTACTATTAATGTGTCTTGTTCCTGTTTGAATTTATGAATTGTGTGTGGATTTAAGTTGTGGATTGGGAAAAGGTCTCAGAGAGGTCCCCTTACATCTGACTGCTTTCTGGATAGACATTTAACGGCATGCTATGTGTTCCTAGTTCTTTAATTGCCCTACAAACCATGGGTGACAGAACTGAAGGATTTTGTCATAGTTTTACGATGGGTCATTTCAAATCCCTTTCAGAAAGTGATAAACTGTAGGAGTTGATTGCTAGCAGGCCTTTGAAGACCCAGACCCTTGTTGACTAAAGGTGTCTCTGAAACTATAGCTATATTCTGGAAAGGAGGGTGGGGGGAGGAATCAGAGCTGCTGGATCTCTGGTTTTAAAACGGAAAAGAAAAATGACAAATAAAATGTAATGGCTGAATATGGCTGCTACACACACAGCCTATCGTGTGCCCAGTCCACACAACCATCACAGTCATGCACAGTAGATATAAAAAAAAGTCTACACACCCCTGTTAAAATGTCAGGTTTCTCTGATGTAAAACAATGAAACAAAGATTACAAGATTCCAGAACTTTTTCCACCTTTTTAATGTGACCTATAACTTGTACAACTCAATTGAAAAATTGAAATCTCTTGTGGGGGGGGGGGGGGGTGAGTAAACCTAAAAAAACTAAAATAATGTGGTTGCATAAGTGTGCACACCCTCTTATAACTGGGGATGTACCTGTGTTCAGAATTAAGACGACACATTCAAAATCATGTTAAATAGAAGTCAGTACACACCTGCCATCATTTAAAGTGCCTCTGATTAAACCCAAGTTCAGCTGTTCTAGCAGGTCTTTCCTGGCATTTTCTTAGTTGCATCCTACAGCAAAAGCCATGGTCCACAGAGCGCTTCCAAAGCATCAGAGGGATCTCATTGTTAAAAGGTATCCGTCAGGAGAAGGGTACAAAAGAATTTCCAAGGCATTAGATATACCATTGAACACAGTGAAGACCGTCATCATCAAGTTGAGAAAATGTGGCGCAACAGTGGCATTACCAAGAACTGGACATCCCTCAAAAATCGAAAAGACGAGAAGAAAATTGGTCTGTGAGGCTGCCAAGAGGCCTACAGCAACATTAAAGGATTTGCAGGAATACCTGTCAAGTACTGGCTGTGTGGTTCATGTAGAACCAATCTCCTGTATTCTTCATATGTCTGGGCTATGGGGTAGAGTGGCAAGACTGAAGCCTTTTCTTTCAAAGTAAAACATCCAAGCCTGGCTAAATTTTGCAAAAACACATCTGATGTCTCCCAAAAGCATGTGGGAAAATGTGTTATGGTCTGATGAAACCAAGGTTGAACTTTTTGGTCATACTTCCAAAAGATATGTTTGGCACAAAAACAACACTGCACATCACCAAAAGAACACCATACCCACAGTGAAGCATGGTGGTGGCAACATCATGCTTTGGGGCTGTTTTTCTTCAGCTGGAACTGGTGCCTTAGTCAAGGTAGAGGGAATTCTGAACCGTTCCAAATATCAGTCAATATTGACACACGACCTTCAGACTTCTGCTAGAAAGCTGAACATGAAGAGGAACTTCATCTTTCAGCATGACAGTGACCCAAAGCATACATCCAAATCAACAAAGGAATGGCTTCACCAGAAGAAGATTAAAGTTTTGAAATAGCCCAGCCAGAGCCCAGACCTGAATCCGATCAAAAATCTGTGGGGTGATCTGAAGAGGGCTGTTCACAGGAGATGCCTTTTGCAATCTGACAGATTTGGAGTGTTTTGGCAATATTTGCCCATTCTTACTTGCCAAGTCAAGATGTGCCATGCTGATAGACTCATACCCAAAAAGACTGAGTGCTACAATCAAAAGGTGCTTCAATAAAGTATTAGTTTAAGGGTGTGCACACTTATGCAACCATATGATTTTAGTTTTTTTTTTATTTTTACTTCTTTCCACCTAAAAGATTTCAGTTTGTTGCTCAACTGAGTTGTACAGTTTATAGGTCACATTTAAAGGTGGAAAAAGTTCTGAAATGATTTATCGGTCTCATTGTTTTACATCACAGAAACATGAGAGGTGTGTAGACCTTTTTATATTCACTGTATAGCATTTGGATTGTATAAAGATGATGAAACAGGATCTGGGATGCACTTCGTTAGTTTTATTTTTTAATTCACATATACTAAGAGAAGAAAGAAAAGGAAACCAATGTACCACATAGTGTAAATCCGATATCCCTTTATTATGTAAAATAATTGCACTTACATGTGTGAAGCATATCAGCTTTGTGTCTGGAGACACTTCTGATGCATGATGATGTCACGTAGCATAGCTCCTTCCAACACATTTCGTCAAAGATTATGTATCTGTTTGCTGTGGTTAATATCTCCTAGCATGCTTGCAGCTTTGTGGCTCTTCCTTTTTTTTTTTTTTTTTTTTTTTCTTGACTTGATATTCTACCCAGCTCCTTCAGTATTTCAGTTAAGGAATGTTGGGCAGAAGGTGGCCACCAACTAAGCCATTTTCATTAGGTTCCTCAGGAACCGGCCAAAATATATGCATTGTATGGCTTGCTTACTGGCAGGATAAAAGGATAATACAACTTTATTACTGGGGGACACAAAAAACAGACTGCTGTTATTGACATCATATGTCCTTTTTTATTTTGCCTAGAGCTCCACTTTAAACCTGGTATTCGGGTGTCAGTTCTGCTGTGTCCTGGCATAAACAGACTGCTGTTCAACTGTGCCAAAGTCACAAGGGCCTTGTTAAAATGACTAGCTCTGTTAAGTGAAGGTGTGACAGCTGCTTGTTTTCACAGTCATGGTTATGGCTCGTTTTATGGTTTGAAGCCATATTGATTGGTGCAGTTTTAAAATATCTGTTCCAAAACTCCCTTGCCTGTTTCCTTGATTGGAGACTTCTGTAGGTCAATTTATGGCTCTCTAATCTCTGTTGCCATGTCTGTTTTATTGGGGGTTTTTTTTGTTTTCTAAAGCAGAACAGTTGGGTCCCTTTTAGAGCACGTGATGTTCTCACTCATTGCAGCAAATGAAGATCAAAGCTTACACCATAAATTTGCTTCTTATGTTATTTTAGCACTACATAATATAGGACAAATTGATTGTAGCATATCTTCTTTGTTTTTAAAATGCCAGCTTTGGCCCATTCTTGAACAGTTGATGTGAGAGGGGTCATACCTCAACTATAACTAAAGGAGATTCAAATTGTGTTCTGTGAAAAATACCTACAGTGGTTTGCATGGGATTGGGATTTTATATTTAACTGCTGTAGAAAAATGGTCCATAAGTATTTGCAGATAAAAAAATAAAAGCTGTGAAGTATGTATTTGCCTTCTGTGAATTCATAAAAGAATTATCATGCAACTAGTTGACTTTAGAAGTTACGTAAGTTAAATAATATCCTTCTATATGGAAATTAGTCTGCAGACAAAAACTTTTTTTTTTTTTTTTTTTTGATACACCGCAAAAAATAAAAGAAAAGAAAAATGGTCAGGCAACTGTATAAAAAGCAACTGTACAGTGCAGGAGCCAGTGAAAACATTTTTAAAATTTTTTAGTTTGGTATACATTGAATTGCATATTAATCTTTTAGATTTGCTATTATCAATTGTGCGCTTTTACTTTCCATCCAGTGGTCATTTACTGCATTTATTTCATCTGCTCCCACATACTGTTAAATGGGTCAGAAGAGAGACATGTTCCATGACTTATGACAAAAAGCAAGCAGGTAATGCTGGGCTTTCTTATTAGAATGCTACATGTACAAAAGCAGTCTTTAACCACTTGCCCTCCAGAGGATTTACCCCCCTTCCTGACCAGGCCATTTTTTGCGTTATGGCGCTGTGTTACTTTAACTGACAATTGCGTGGTCATGCAACGCTGCACTCAAATTATATTTACATCTTTTTTTCCTATGAATTTAGCATTCTTTCAGTGGTATTTGATCGCCTGTATATTTTTTAATTTTTTTGTGCTATTAAAAAAAAAAACTATATTTTTCACTTTTTGCCATTAAACATGTCCAGTATTAAAATTTAAAAAAAATCAAGTTTCGGTAGAAATTTAGGCCAAACTGTATTCTGCTACATGTCTATGCTAAAAAATAAAAAAGCCCCAATACGTGTAAATTAATTGCTTTACGTGAATGTTATAGCATTTACATATGGCGGTGTATATATACTGGAATTTTTTTTTCTATTTTTACTAGTAATGGCGGCAATCAGCGACTTATAGCGGGACTACGGCAGGCATTCTGACACTGGGGGCAACTGAGATGGTGTCACTGACATCCTCTGTGACACCAATACAGTGATCAAAAAAAAAAAAGACACTGTCCTAATGGCACTGGGCAGGAAGGGGTTAACATGAGGGGCGATCAAAGGGTTCACTGTGTGCTGTTTTTACTATGTGCTGTGTCCCTGTGCTTCACTGTAAGCACACTGATTTGCATGGCTGTGCTGTGCACGAACTGACAGGGAGAACTGTTTTGTTTACAAACAGTTCTCCCTGTCGAAGATGCTCGGCAATCACCGGGCGCCAGCAAGTAATCACCGGCTGGGACCCAATTATTGGTGGCCGCAATTGGCGCACTGGCGCCTCATGCGCTCCCCCTGCCTAGGGATACAAAATCACATTTTATTTATATCTATATATATATATATGTGATACCTTATAGGCAAGGGGTGTTTATTCCCAAAAACACACAATATATACAGGCAGAGGCAGGAAGGATACTGACCATGCAATGGATATGTAAATAGATGGCCGCCGGGGCCCTCGTGGCGCCGGTCGGCGTGACGTCACACCGCTTGTAGCCGCTCCCTGACGCGTTTCGTGCGAAGGCACGTAGTCATAGGGGGTTAGCTTACAGCAGTGGACGTCAGTGTAAGCCCTAAATAGGGAAAGTGGCGCATGCGCTGTAATCGCGCGCCATTTTCCCATCGACACATGTCTCCGTATCGGGCGCCATTTTCATGTAGCCCGCCAAACAGCGCATGCGCGAGCGCTGTCAGCACGGAGTAAACGGCACATCAATGATCACCAGGGAAAGGTGTATAGCCCAGCAACCAGTGCATGGAGACAATTAAAGGCAGTCTCATGGGCAATTTAGGGACACCATCAATACCAGGTTACTAGTTATCAGATGGACGTCTTTCCCTAAAGCCTTATATATAAATATAGATAAAGATAAAAAATATATGCCCACAAATTAGTCAGCATATTAATCAATACTAAAAGATTTATTTAAAATCCAATATGAATGTAAAATGTCAAATGATCAAATGAGGTTATACCTGGTGGTCATTGTTAATGCCACACTCTTTAATAAACTCTCATACAAAATACCAAAATACAGAAACATATGACATAGTAACTATAATGCAAAACCTATATAAAATCACAAAATAAAAACAAATCACATAAATGTATAATAAAAAGAAACAAATCTCCTCATATATAATTATATAAAAATATACAAAAAATATATGAAAAATATATATAATATTTAAAATATATATATATAGATTCCACTATGACCAAAAACCATAAAACCGAAAGAGGATGAAAGACAATAAAATAGAGATAAAAAAGGGGAGATAAAGAAGGGGGTGCTAACTGTTGTCAATGAAACAGTTGATGTCCATGTCTATGTTAAGTCCTTTAGGACGCATACAATCAATTTGGTAAATCCATTTAGTTTCCATCTGGGAAACCGCTTTCTTTTTATTCGTTCCCCTCCAATGGTTTTGCACTACATCAATTCCTACAAATACCAAGGAAGATGGATCTCTGTTATGATGAGTCCTATAGTGCATTGACAACGAGTGCTCTTTGTAACCTTTTTTCACATTGTTAACGTGTTCCCGCAATCGGTCTCTAAGTCTCCTGGTAGTACGACCTACGTACTGTTTCTTACACGGACATTGCAAAAGATAAACCACATATCTGCTATTGCATGATATGAAGTTGTTAATCTTGTAGTTTTTCCCGGTACTAGTAGACGTAAACTCATCAATCCTCTTTTTCCTATGTCCGTTACATGTGCATATGATACAATTATTGCACGGGAAAAACCCGACCATATTATTAAAAAACGTAGTTTTAGTAGGGGGATTGACGATATTCGGGGCTATCGTATTTCTCAGAGGTTGTGCCCTCCTGAACATAATCTCTGGCTTGTCCGGCAAGATCCTCGCCAAAACTGGATCCGCTTTAAGAATCTTCCAATTTTGGTTAATTATTCTCGTAATTGTTTTGAACTGGGCAGAAAATGTGGTCACAAAAGGACAAATCTTGGAAGGTTTACTAGTGGGATTATCAGTCAATAATGACTCCCTATCCATATTTGCCACCTCTTGCATGATACGAGTGAGGTGAGATTGCTCGTATCCTTTTTCAATAAACCTTTTGCGCAAAATAGAGGCCTGTACGTGGTAGGTGTCCACTGAGGTACAGTTTCTCCGGATTCTGAGAAACTGACCTTTAGGTACATTGGAAAGCCACAATGGATGGTGGCAACTGCTAGTGGGAATGTAGCTGTTGCGATCCGTCTCCTTGAAAAAGGAAGAAGTTGCAACAGCCCCATTGGAGTTAATTAATGTTAAGTCTAGAAAATTAATGCTAGTCTTACTATATTCATATGTAAGTCTGATGTTGAGCATATTGTTGTTAAGAGTCCCAAAGAAGTTCACAAGTGCTTGTTCTTCTCCTCTCCACAAGAGCAAGATGTCATCTATATAACGTTTATAAAAAACGAGCTCAGGCCAATCCCTGGCATAAATGACATCTTCCTCCCACCTGGCCATGAATAGGTTGGCCAGGCTGGGAGCGTACTTTGCTCCCATAGCCACGCCCCTTTTTTGAAGATAAAAAATACCATCAAACCAAAAATAGTTTGTAGTCATAGTGAAATCTAAAAGAGTGAGGATAAAAGTTTGATGCGAAATAGACAACTCAGATTCTTTCAGGTAAAATTCCACTGCTTCCATACCATGGGAGTGATCAATACTGGTGTACAATGATGCAACGTCTGCCGTTACTAAAAATGTATCTCCATCCAAGGAAAGGCTCCTAATGTCTTGTAGGACCTGCTTCGTGTCCCTAAGATAGGAAGGCGTAGTCCGTACCAAAGGTTGCAGGAAGCAGTCAATGTATTGTCCAGCTCTGGAGCACAAGGATCCGATCCCACTAATGATGGGTCTACCAGGAGGATTCAGTGGGTCCTTATGCACCTTCGGAAGGATATACATAACTGGTAGCCTAGGAGCAGAGGGACATAAAAATTCTCTCTCTTTTTTATTTATTGTTTTATCCTGGTATCCTTTGGTAATGATATCCTTGAGAGATTTTTTATACATATTTAAAGGGTTTTTTGACAAAACACAATATGTCTCAGTGTCACTAAGGATGTTTTGTACTTCCCTGGTATAATTTTCTTTATCCATTATTACAACACCTCCTCCTTTATCGGCGGGGCGTATGACTAAATCCTTACGGTCAAGGAGGGAGTCAATCGCTATAGAAACCTCCCGATTATTATTATGGTTCTTAGTTTTAACGCCAGCTAGATCTTTGAGAACTGTCTCCTTAAACACATTTACGTAGCTAAGAGCCTGTGGAGGAGGGTTGTACAAAGATGCATTACGCAAATTAGAATGGGTATTAGTACTGGGTGCATTCCTAATGATAGGGTTCTGGGAAAAATACCTTTTCAATGATAATGACCTAATAAATCTATGTACATCAATGAATGTATGGAATTTATCAAGTTTCTTATGTGGGGCAAATTTTAATCCTTTGTCTAATAAACCCATTTCTAGGGGTGTGAGTTCCTTTCCACTGAGATTAAAAATGCCCTTTCCCTTTAGGTTTTTCTCTTTTTTGGGTTTATTGACCCTTTTGCCTCCCCTTTGTCCTCTGTTCGAGCGCTTCTCTTGCGCGTATTCCCCTCTCCTAAAAAATGCACCGGGGTTGATTTGGAGTTAGAATTATCACCCTGATGTCTAGGGTTGTTAGATGGAGGCGGAAAATAAACATTAGTGCCAGATGGTGGGTCATGCTGGTATCCCCCTTGTTGTTCATTATACACTCTAGGACCATTTGGTGGATTATATTGGTATTGGTATTGATACCCCCCTTGGTTTTCACCATATGTTCTGGGGCCAGATGGCCTCCAATTACCATCTCTTGATGGTGTGCCATAATAGTTTGCAAGAGAGTTATAGTTGTTTACAGGAGGATTGTGATAGACATTCTTTTTATTGTTGTTATGCCCATTAGTGGGTTTCTTGTTATGGTAGTAAACAGGTTTTATGAATTGATTATTTCTATAACCTTGGTCTGGATACCATTCACAATTCCTAGATCCTATATTCTCATCGGGCATAAATTGCAATGGTTCAAAACGATTAGATGTTTGTATGTTGTTTCTCATAGGTAATTGAAACTGATTAGGTTTCATGGGATGGTATTGGGCGGGACCTTTCCAACCATTCTTTTTCTTAGATGGTTTGGATACATATGTAGTGACCTCCATGGGTGTGGGAGAGACTGTGACAGTCTCTTCATTAATCGTTTGCCACTTAAATACTCTATTCTCCGCATAGTCTTTATGGTCACGTATATATTTCCTACGTTTTTTAATTCGTTGTTCTTTCTCGATATGCTCTAGAAAAGTTTTAAGATTATCTGATTCTGTTCTATAGTCATCTTTCTCTTTAAATGGGGTAAGTTTATCCCGTATATTATTAATTTCACCATCCAGATACCCTAGTTTCTTTCTTTTACGTAAAATGAGAAATTTCAATAAATCCAACCCAGCAGAGTTGAAATACTGAAACCATTCGGACGTACTATTGACATCTCCTGTCTCTGGGGGAATATCCCATCTCAGTGAGCGAGGAACCATATGTTCCTTCACATATCTATCAAGAAAGGAAATGTCCCACAGCGTTCTGACCTCAGCTGAGGTCATATTACGTAGCTGTATGAATAATCCCTTAATATCATCTGTATCTTCATTAATGGTAAACACATCATCTGATATCATCGGTCTCATAGACCTAATCTCAAAAATATCAGTCATTATGCAAAATTGCAGAATAGCAGCTCAACTTCAAATAGGTAAAAATCAAACGTAATATTCAGAATAAGTGAGCGCTTAAAACAATTAATAAAATCACTAAATAAGATCACTAAATATGAATAAGAAAACAGCAGCTGAACACCAAAGAGGTACCATATGAACCTACTCAATAAAATTGCATACAAGGGAGAGGTGCAGCGCTAATTAAATGAATAAATATATATATGCTTAGGTAAACATACAATATAAATCAATCAATAAAAGTGCTATTAAAGTGCAAAACAGTGACTAAAACGGTGACTAAATGATGAATCTAGTCCATAGCGTGCTCAGAATCCAAGAGAGTCCTTAAGAGCTCCAATCCCTGGATTCGTGGATGAGGTGATAAAAGGTAAAAATTGCGCACTCACCAAATGCGCAATTCAAAAGCGCATTAAAAGCTGATATTCCAGGGTCCTCATATGGATCTGGTCAGATCTGGTCACAGAAAGCCCTCCGTCACCTGATAGTGTATTCCACACATAGAAGAGGCCGCTCTGCAGATGTAAAGGACTCCCACCAGAGCCCAAAGAACAAAGGAGGCCAAAATAGTGTGATACCTTATAGGCAAGGGGTGTTTATTCCCAAAAACACACAATATATACAGGCAGAGGCAGGAAGGATACTGACCATGCAATGGATATGTAAATAGATGGCCGCCGGGGCCCTCGTGGCGCCGGTCGGCGTGACGTCACACCGCTTGTAGCCGCTCCCTGACGCGTTTCGTGCGAAGGCACGTAGTCATAGGGGGTTAGCTTACAGCAGTGGACGTCAGTGTAAGCCCTAAATAGGGAAAGTGGCGCATGCGCTGTAATCGCGCGCCATTTTCCCATCGACACATGTCTCCGTATCGGGCGCCATTTTCATGTAGCCCGCCAAACAGCGCATGCGCGAGCGCTGTCAGCACGGAGTAAACGGCACATCAATGATCACCAGGGAAAGGTGTATAGCCCAGCAACCAGTGCATGGAGACAATTAAAGGCAGTCTCATGGGCAATTTAGGGACACCATCAATACCAGGTTACTAGTTATCAGATGGACGTCTTTCCCTAAAGCCTTATATATAAATATAGATAAAGATAAAAAATATATGCCCACAAATTAGTCAGCATATTAATCAATACTAAAAGATTTATTTAAAATCCAATATGAATGTAAAATGTCAAATGATCAAATGAGGTTATACCTGGTGGTCATTGTTAATGCCACACTCTTTAATAAACTCTCATACAAAATACCAAAATACAGAAACCAATGACATAGTAACTATAATGCAAAACCTATATAAAATCACAAAATAAAAACAAATCACATAAATGTATAATAAAAAGAAACAAATCTCCTCATATATAATTATATAAAAATATACAAAAAATATATGAAAAATATATATAATATTTAAAATATATATATATAGATTCCACTATGACCAAAAACCATAAAACCGAAAGAGGATGAAAGACAATAAAATAGAGATAAAAAAGGGGAGATAAAGAAGGGGGTGCTAACTGTTGTCAATGAAACAGTTGATGTCCATGTCTATGTTAAGTCCTTTAGGACGCATACAATCAATTTGGTAAATCCATTTAGTTTCCATCTGGGAAACCGCTTTCTTTTTATTCGTTCCCCTCCAATGGTTTTGCACTACATCAATTCCTACAAATACCAAGGAAGATGGATCTCTGTTATGATGAGTCCTATAGTGCATTGACAACGAGTGCTCTTTGTAACCTTTTTTCACATTGTTAACGTGTTCCCGCAATCGGTCTCTAAGTCTCCTGGTAGTACGACCTACGTACTGTTTCTTACACGGACATTGCAAAAGATAAACCACATATCTGCTATTGCATGATATGAAGTTGTTAATCTTGTAGTTTTTCCCGGTACTAGTAGACGTAAAATCATCAATCCTCTTTTTCCTATGTCCGTTACATGTGCATATGATACAATTATTGCACGGGAAAAACCCGACCATATTATTAAAAAACGTAGTTTTAGTAGGGGGATTGACGATATTCGGGGCTATCGTATTTCTCAGAGGTTGTGCCCTCCTGAACATAATCTCTGGCTTGTCCGGCAAGATCCTCGCCAAAACTGGATCCGCTTTAAGAATCTTCCAATTTTGGTTAATTATTCTCGTAATTGTTTTGAACTGGGCAGAAAATGTGGTCACAAAAGGACAAATCTTGGAAGGTTTACTAGTGGGATTATCAGTCAATAATGACTCCCTATCCATATTTGCCACCTCTTGCATGATACGAGTGAGGTGAGATTGCTCGTATCCTTTTTCAATAAACCTTTTGCGCAAAATAGAGGCCTGTACGTGGTAGGTGTCCACTGAGGTACAGTTTCTCCGGATTCTGAGAAACTGACCTTTAGGTACATTGGAAAGCCACAATGGATGGTGGCAACTGCTAGTGGGAATGTAGCTGTTGCGATCCGTCTCCTTGAAAAAGGAAGAAGTTGCAACAGCCCCATTGGAGTTAATTAATGTTAAGTCTAGAAAATTAATGCTAGTCTTACTATATTCATATGTAAGTCTGATGTTGAGCATATTGTTGTTAAGAGTCCCAAAGAAGTTCACAAGTGCTTGTTCTTCTCCTCTCCACAAGAGCAAGATGTCATCTATATAACGTTTATAAAAAACGAGCTCAGGCCAATCCCTGGCATAAATGACATCTTCCTCCCACCTGGCCATGAATAGGTTGGCCAGGCTGGGAGCGTACTTTGCTCCCATAGCCACGCCCCTTTTTTTTTTTTTTTTTTTTTTTTTTGAAGATAAAAAATACCATCAAACCAAAAATAGTTTGTAGTCATAGTGAAATCTAAAAGAGTGAGGATAAAAGTTTGATGCGAAATAGACAACTCAGATTCTTTCAGGTAAAATTCCACTGCTTCCATACCATGGGAGTGATCAATACTGGTGTACAATGATGCAACGTCTGCCGTTACTAAAAATGTATCTCCATCCAAGGAAAGGCTCCTAATGTCTTGTAGGACCTGCTTCGTGTCCCTAAGATAGGAAGGCGTAGTCCGTACCAAAGGTTGCAGGAAGCAGTCAATGTATTGTCCAGCTCTGGAGCACAAGGATCCGATCCCACTAATGATGGGTCTACCAGGAGGATTCAGTGGGTCCTTATGCACCTTCGGAAGGATATACATAACTGGTAGCCTAGGAGCAGAGGGACATAAAAATTCTCTCTCTTTTTTATTTATTGTTTTATCCTGGTATCCTTTGGTAATGATATCCTTGAGAGATTTTTTATACATATTTAAAGGGTTTTTTGACAAAACACAATATGTCTCAGTGTCACTAAGGATGTTTTGTACTTCCCTGGTATAATTTTCTTTATCCATTATTACAACACCTCCTCCTTTATCGGCGGGGCGTATGACTAAATCCTTACGGTCAAGGAGGGAGTCAATCGCTATAGAAACCTCCCGATTATTATTATGGTTCTTAGTTTTAACGCCAGCTAGATCTTTGAGAACTGTCTCCTTAAACACATTTACGTAGCTAAGAGCCTGTGGAGGAGGGTTGTACAAAGATGCATTACGCAAATTAGAATGGGTATTAGTACTGGGTGCATTCCTAATGATAGGGTTCTGGGAAAAATACCTTTTCAATGATAATGACCTAATAAATCTATGTACATCAATGAATGTATGGAATTTAACAAGTTTCTTATGTGGGGCAAATTTTAATCCTTTGTCTAATAAACCCATTTCTAGGGGTGTGAGTTCCTTTCCACTGAGATTAAAAATGCCCTTTCCCTTTAGGTTTTTCTCTTTTTTGGGTTTATTGACCCTTTTGCCTCCCCTTTGTCCTCTGTTCGAGCGCTTCTCTTGCGCGTATTCCCCTCTCCTAAAAAATGCACCGGGGTTGATTTGGAGTTAGAATTATCACCCTGATGTCTAGGGTTGTTAGATGGAGGCGGAAAATAAACATTAGTGCCAGATGGTGGGTCATGCTGGTATCCCCCTTGTTGTTCATTATACACTCTAGGACCATTTGGTGGATTATATTGGTATTGGTATTGATACCCCCCTTGGTTTTCACCATATGTTCTGGGGCCAGATGGCCTCCAATTACCATCTCTTGATGGTGTGCCATAATAGTTTGCAAGAGAGTTATAGTTGTTTACAGGAGGATTGTGATAGACATTCTTTTTATTGTTGTTATGCCCATTAGTGGGTTTCTTGTTATGGTAGTAAACAGGTTTTATGAATTGATTATTTCTATAACCTTGGTCTGGATACCATTCACAATTCCTAGATCCTATATTCTCATCGGGCATAAATTGCAATGGTTCAAAACGATTAGATGTTTGTATGTTGTTTCTCATAGGTAATTGAAACTGATTAGGTTTCATGGGATGGTATTGGGCGGGACCTTTCCAACCATTCTTTTTCTTAGATGGTTTGGATACATATGTAGTGACCTCCATGGGTGTGGGAGAGACTGTGACAGTCTCTTCATTAATCGTTTGCCACTTAAATACTCTATTCTCCGCATAGTCTTTATGGTCACGTATATATTTCCTACGTTTTTTAATTCGTTGTTCTTTCTCGATATGCTCTAGAAAAGTTTTAAGATTATCTGATTCTGTTCTATAGTCATCTTTCTCTTTAAATGGGGTAAGTTTATCCCGTATATTATTAATTTCACCATCCAGATACCCTAGTTTCTTTCTTTTACGTAAAATGAGAAATTTCAATAAATCCAACCCAGCAGAGTTGAAATACTGAAACCATTCGGACGTACTATTGACATCTCCTGTCTCTGGGGGAATATCCCATCTCAGTGAGCGAGGAACCATATGTTCCTTCACATATCTATCAAGAAAGGAAATGTCCCACAGCGTTCTGACCTCAGCTGAGGTCATATTACGTAGCTGTATGAATAATCCCTTAATATCATCTGTATCTTCATTAATGGTAAACACATCATCTGATATCATCGGTCTCATAGACCTAATCTCAAAAATATCAGTCATTATGCAAAATTGCAGAATAGCAGCTCAACTTCAAATAGGTAAAAGTCAAACGTAATATTCAGAATAAGTGAGCGCTTAAAACAATTAATAAAATCACTAAATAAGATCACTAAATATGAATAAGAAAACAGCAGCTGAACACCAAAGAGGTACCATATGAACCTACTCAATAAAATTGACCATAAAGACTATGCGGAGAATAGAGTATTTAAGTGGCAAACGATTAATGAAGAGACTGTCACAGTCTCTCCCACACCCATGGAGGTCACTACATATGTATCCAAACCATCTAAGAAAAAGAATGGTTGGAAAGGTCCCGCCCAATACCATCCCATGAAACCTAATCAGTTTCAATTACCTATGAGAAACAACATACAAACATCTAATCGTTTTGAACCATTGCAATTTATGCCCGATGAGAATATAGGATCTAGGAATTGTGAATGGTATCCAGACCAAGGTTATAGAAATAATCAATTCATAAAACCTGTTTACTACCATAACAAGAAACCCACTAATGGGCATAACAACAATAAAAAGAATGTCTATCACAATCCTCCTGTAAACAACTATAACTCTCTTGCAAACTATTATGGCACACCATCAAGAGATGGTAATTGGAGGCCATCTGGCCCCAGAACATATGGTGAAAACCAAGGGGGGTATCAATACCAATACCAATATAATCCACCAAATGGTCCTAGAGTGTATAATGAACAACAAGGGGGATACCAGCATGACCCACCATCTGGCACTAATGTTTATTTTCCGCCTCCATCTAACAACCCTAGACATCAGGGTGATAATTCTAACTCCAAATCAACCCCGGTGCATTTTTTAGGAGAGGGGAATACGCGCAAGAGAAGCGCTCGAACAGAGGACAAAGGGGAGGCAAAAGGGTCAATAAACCCAAAAAAGAGAAAAACCTAAAGGGAAAGGGCATTTTTAATCTCAGTGGAAAGGAACTCACACCCCTAGAAATGGGTTTATTAGACAAAGGATTAAAATTTGCCCCACATAAGAAACTTGATAAATTCCATACATTCATTGATGTACATAGATTTATTAGGTCATTATCATTGAAAAGGTATTTTTCCCAGAACCCTATCATTAGGAATGCACCCAGTACTAATACCCATTCTAATTTGCGTAATGCATCTTTGTACAACCCTCCTCCACAGGCTCTTAGCTACGTAAATGTGTTTAAGGAGACAGTTCTCAAAGATCTAGCTGGCGTTAAAACTAAGAACCATAATAATAATCGGGAGGTTTCTATAGCGATTGACTCCCTCCTTGACCGTAAGGATTTAGTCATACGCCCCGCCGATAAAGGAGGAGGTGTTGTAATAATGGATAAAGAAAATTATACCAGGGAAGTACAAAACATCCTTAGTGACACTGAGACATATTGTGTTTTGTCAAAAAACCCTTTAAATATGTATAAAAAATCTCTCAAGGATATCATTACCAAAGGATACCAGGATAAAACAATAAATAAAAAAGAGAGAGAATTTTTATGTCCCTCTGCTCCTAGGCTACCAGTTATGTATATCCTTCCGAAGGTGCATAAGGATTATATATATATAATGTATATGTGTGTGATTTTGCACACCCATGCCACCCTGTAGCAGGATTTTTGCTATAGGGCGGTTAAAGTGGTTGCAAATGCTTACATATACCCAGTGAAGTGACTGGCCTCGAGTGATGCACAGAGCTGAAACAAATTCTCCTACATAAGGTGTACCTGTTTATCTGCAGTCTTCTCTTCTCTACATCCATTCAAAATTCTGAATTTATAAAGGTTGTTTGAGATTTTAGAAAATGGGAGGCAGAGAGCTGAATTTACACACTACAGATTTAAATAGAGAGCTGATTGGAGGGAAGGGACACACCCTCTTTCATACAGCTAACAGGAACAGAGCTGAGGCTGTCGATCTCAAGCTGTGTGCTTCAAAATTCTTCCTCTGTCACCTTTTTTTCTCTTGGTGTCAGGAAAACTTGTCAGAAGTGATACAAATAGAAGAGGAACAAAACAGAAATAAAACAGCAGACAGAAATGACACACGGTGCTTTTAATTAAGACAAATACACACTATAGAGGGATATGCTTTGTTTCATATTTCATTTCTAAGGGTTACAACCACTTTAAGTGTTTACAAAATAAATATGTAAATAATGAAAACTAATATAAGACTGAAACAAGAATAAATTGACAAAAGCACCACATTGCACTTTGAGTTTAACTCTAGCTTTGTTATTAATACCTGGGATCTCCATCATCTTACAGTAGTTGAAATACATCTGAACTAAAGAACTGATTAAGTTGTAAGTACATGTGCATGTGGTAGAGACGTTCTGAGCTGTTAATTAATTTTTGAGCATGAATCTGCATCTTTATAACTCTTCAATAATTTTAAGTTATACAGTACATATAAAATAAACCAGAATCATAGAATGTTATCCACGTGTGGTCATTTTTGGGGAAAAGAAAATCATTGCTGTGTAAACTTTTTAAATATACAGTCATGGCCGAAATTGTTGGCACCCTTGATATTTTTCCTGAAAATCAAGTATTTCACACAAAAAAGGTATTGCATTAACACATGTTTTGCTATACACATGTTTATTCCCTTTGTATGTATTGGAACAAATATAAAACAGAGGCAGAAAAGCAAATATGACATAATGTCACACAAAACCCCAAAAATGGGCTGGACAAAAGTATTGGCACCCTTAACTTAATATTTGGTTGCACACCCTTTGGAAAACATAACTGAAATCAGTCGCTTCCTATAACCATCAATAAGCTTCTGACACCTCTCACCCGGAATTTTGGACCACTCTTCCTTTGCAAACAGCTCCAGGTCTCTCTTATTGGAAGGACACCTTTTCCCAACAGCAATTTTAAGATCTCTCCACAGGTGTTCAATGGGATTTAGATCTGGGCTCATTGCTGGCCACTTCAGAACTCTCCAGCGCTTCTTTGCCATCCATTTCTGAGTGCTTTTTGACGTATGTTTGGGGTCATTGTCCTGCTGGAAGACCCAGGATCTTGGACGCAAACCCAGCTTTCTGACACTGGGCCCTACAGTGCGACCCAAAATCCTTTGGTAATCCTCAGATTTCATGATGCCTTGCACACAGTCAAGGCACCCAGTGCCAGAGGCAGCAAAACAACCCCAAAACATCATTGAACCTCCACCATATTTTACCGTAGGTACTGTGTTTTGTTCTTTGTAGGCCTCATTCCGTTTTCGGTAAACAGTAGAATGATGTGCTTTACCGAAAAGCTCTATCTTGGTCTCATCTGTCCACAAGACGTTTTCCCAGAAGGCTTTTGGCTTACTCAAGTACATTTTGGCAAACTGTAGTCTTGCTTTTTTATGTCTCTGTGTCAGCAGTGGGGTCCTCCTGGGTCTCCTGCCATAGCGTTTCATTTCATTTAAATGTCGACGGATAGTTCGCGCTGACACTGATGCTCCCTGAGCCTGCAGGACAGCTTGAATGTCTTTGGAACATGTTTGGGGCTGCTTATCCACCATCCGGACTATTCTGCGTTGCAATCTTTCATCAATTTTCCTCATCCGTCCACGACCAGGGAGATTAGCTACAGTGCCATGGGTTGCAAACTTCTTGATAATGTTGCGCACTGTGGACAAAGGCAAATCTAGTTCTCTGGAGATGGACTTGTAACCTTGAGATTGTTGATATTTTGCCACAATTTTGGTTCTCAGGTCCTCAGACAGTTCTCGTCTCCTCTTTCTGTTGTCCATGCTTAGTGTGGCACAGACAGACACACAATGCAAAGGTTAAGTGAACGTCTCTCCTTTTTATCTGCTTTCAGGTGTGATTTCTATATTGCCCACACCTGTTACTTGCCCCAGGTGAGTTTACAGGAGCATCACATGCTTGTAACATTCTTATTTATCCGCAGTTGTGAAAGGGTGCCAATACTTTTGTCCAGCCCATTTTTGGAGGTTTGTGTGACATTATGTCGAATTTGCTTTCTTTCCTCCCTTTTTTTGTTTTGTCCCAATACACACAAAGGGAATAAACATGTGTATAGCAAAACATGTGTTAATGCAATACGTTTCGTGAGAAATACATGATTTCCTGGAGAAATATCAAGGGTGCCAACAATTTCGGCCATGACTGTATGTACATGGGGGCAGCCATATTTCCTGATTACATATGCAGGTTCTGATTCCTGCTTAAAGGCAAAGTATAGCCAAAGCTTTTTCAGGCTTTATTTAACCTATGAATCACTGGAGTGCAGTTCGTACTGCATTCCTGTGACCCTTTTTTTAGTCGACAGCAGGCTAAAGTCCGCCATCGGCTGACGTCCTGAGCAGGTCCAGACTCTGGAAAGATCTCAACTATATGGTTGCAATTGACTTGAAAGCCTGGACCGGGATCTGGCTCAGCCTTTCAGCGAACCAGCCGCACCCGCCCTCTCCAAAGCCCAGTGCTCCAGTGAGTGGTAGAGGGACAGAGCAGAGAGCCGAAGACTGACAGTCCTGACTCTCTGCTCAGAGCAAAGGGGAGAACTGAGCAATCAGCGGTATTTGATCGCTCAGTTCTCACAGAAGAGGAACAAAACAGAAATAAAACAGCAGACAGAAATGACAGGCGACAGACACCACATCAGATCCACCTAGGTGATAAAGTGCACGCTTCTATTTTAAATACAATATTCTGCTGTTTTGTCTTATATCTTTACCTGGTAGCTGTTTAGGGATTGAGTGATTGAACATTGTTTGCTCTCCTTCATATGGTTAATCTACAAAAAATCATATTTGATAACTAAAGCATTGGGGAGCAAGCATGTAAAATGTTAACCACATACAAATTATGGTACAAACTGTAATAGCTCTGTATTTACTGGACATATAGTACACTTTTCATTTAAGAATTTTAGGAAATCTAGAACCTTCAGGCACATTTAAAACAAAAATTGTAGTTACAGTGATGAAGAAATGATAATAGAAACTTTCGAAATTCTGCTTAACATAAAAAATACATATTTCCTATATAGTGTAAGCTCCAAAGAGCAAAGCCCTCCTAACCCTCTTGTATTGAACTGTATTGTTGCTATATTGTCTCCCTTTATATTGTAAAGTTCTGAGCAAACTGTTGGCACTATATAAATCCTGAAGAATAATAATATAGTGTTGTAAACCATCTGCACCGTTTCATCCAGTCATGACTTTATACTTCTATCCAAAAAAAGTTGAGATGTTGTCTAGAAACATTAGAAGAAGAAAGCCATTGTTAAAAGAAAGCCATAAGAAGCCATGTGGGGGGCACAGCAAACCTGTGGAAGAAGGTGCTCTGCTCAGATGAGATCAACATTTAACTTTGTCCTTAAAGCAATGTGTGATGGAAAGCTTAACACTGCACATCACCCTGAGCACACCATCCCCACCATGAAACGTGGTGGCAGCATCATGTTATGGGGATGCTTTTATTCAGCAGGGACAGGGAAGCTAGTCAGAGTTGATAAAATGATGGATGGAGCCAAATACAGGGAAATCTGCAAAAAACTTGAGAAAGAGGCAGAGGTTCCCCATCCAGCAGGAAAACCACCCTAAACATACAGCCAGAGCAACAATGGAGTGGTTTAGATCAAAGCATAGTGATGTGTTAGAATGGCCCAGTCAATATGACATCCAATATGACAATATCCAATATGACAGAGCTTGAGCTATTTTGCAAAGAATAATGGGCAAAAATGTCACTCTTTAGATGTGCAAAGCTGGTAGAGACATCCCCAAATGGACTTGCAGCTGTAATTGCAGCGAAAGGTGGTTCTACAAAGTATTGACTCACGCTGGCTGAATACAAATGCACTCCACACTTTTCAGATATTTAATTGTAAAAAATGTTGAAAACCATGTATCATTTTCCTTCTACTTCACAATTATGTGCCACTTTGTGTTGGTCTATCACTTAAAAGACTAACCTCAAAAATGTTTATTAATGAATGACATACACAGTAAAAACATTGCATCGGAGATCCGGCATACATGCCCAATCACAAGGGCCCCCCACCCCCGGAAAGGAAGGACCTCCCGTGTAAGACACTGACCGATGGATAAGACATGTCCACTGATAGAAACTCAACCCCCCTCCCCCACAGAACCAGCCACCCCCACTCTCCCAAGCAGACCCAACCACCTATACCCCACAACTCCAAGCCCCCAATGCTCTTCCCACAATGACCCCCCACCACACACACACACACACACACCTGACTATCCCCTTCCCCGTAGGGGAAAGAAGGGAGCACAGGAAAAAAACACCGGCCCACTAACACCCCAACCACCCAGACCCCGCTAGATGTAATAGCTACTATAGAACTGCACACAGAAAAGGTAAGATTATGGTATAGTTCTCAGGGATGTATTCTAGAACTGCACACAGTTACTATTCTTTTACAGTATACAGAGGTATATTCTAGAACTGCACTCAAAAAAAAGATATTGCTGTACAGGACTCTGAGGTGTATTCTGAAAATGCACACAGATAAAGTGCTATTTCTATAAGTACATGGAGGTATATTATAGAGCACATGGATAATATGATACTATACAGTGCATAGAGGTGTATTATAAAACTGCACATAAAGTGTTAACATTGTACAATGCACAGAGATGTTGCACTGCATCTATAAAAATGATTTGCCTTTGTAATACTAATCCAAAGGAATGGAACAGATGATTAAAAACACTGTGTTTTGAAGGTGTAATGCATATTCTGTTTGGCTAACATTTTAACTTTTATATTTTCTAGGTTAGACAGCTTCTCAGGATGGTATGTTGACGTGTATCGCACATTGGCCAAGACAGTGTCTGGTACAAGACAGACTGCTCTAAAACTGGACACACTCAACATGGGCCAGTGTGTCACCAAGTGTAAAAATCCATCATCCACACTAGGCAGTAAAAACGGTGAAAGGGACTCTAACAAGTCACATAAGAGAAGCTCAGGACACAAGGAAGAACACACATCTGCTGGTGGTAAGGCCTCAGGAGACATCTTAGTCAATGGAACAAAGAAAGCACAGGATGCCGCAGTAGAGTCTTGTCATCCTCAGGCACCAAGTGGTGATGGAAAGAAGAAAGAACCAGGGTTGGGAGCAGAAGTGTCATCTTTGCAAAGGATTGAAGAATTGTTTAGGAGATACAAGGATGAGCGGGAAGACGCCATCTTAGAAGAAGGCATGGAACGGTTTTGTAATGATCTGAGTGTGGACCCAACAGAGTTTAGAGTGTTAGTTCTGGCTTGGAAATTCCAGGCTGCAACCATGTGCAAGTTTACTAGGTACGTGTACTTACTACAAGAACATTAAATCACAGTCCATTTAAAGCCTGCCTAAACCCAGAAACAAAAATGTAATACATTACAGCTTAGCATTCCTTAGATGAGGTGACTGTGTTTGATTTAGTCTTTCGTCTTTCATTTTATTTTCACCTTTTTGTTATGTGAATAACACTTTCTGTCCTTGGGTGGCTCCTCTCAAGCATCACATTGTATCAAAGCAGCCATGGTTGCTACTCAGGCAGGACTACAAATATCTTCCTTTTGTTGATCTCCTTTACATGGGGGATGGAATGGTTTATACAAAAAAGATAACATTGTATTGCTTGCAGTTGAGCTCACAGAAGGTGGCAGGGATACTGTATTTCTGGAAAGATCGATCGTTTTTTTCCGTACTTGCTGTAAAAAGATCTTGGCCTAAAAAATGAATACTAATGCAGCCATCACGTCAAAGTACTGACAAACTGTAATTTGTTACCTACTTGCACTTGGGTTTAGTTATCCTTTTAATTTTGTTTTCTCTGACAAATAGAAATGGATCGTTCCATGTCAAAGTGAAGACAGATAACTGCAAAGTGGTTTAAATGCATTCCAATGAATAAGAAATTAAATATTTGACTAAATAAGGCCTCACATACACTGGACAGTTTTACTGCTGCTCCTAGGGGCGTTGGGCTTTTTTTTTTTCTGCCTCTAAACCCCCCTGCATGTTATCCTATGTGTTTATGCACACATAGGATTTTAGCAGCGTCATGTGGCAGAAAAAAGACCCACTGTCACCACAGCGTCCTGGAGCAGCAGCATTTTGGCTGAAAAAATGCATCTTAACGCTTGCAAACACTAGGCGTGTTCATCGCTTGTGCATTATGACCAGAATAAATGGTTTATTCTGGCCAGTCAAATTACTTAACACCAGAATGCTTGACGCGGGTAAATGCAGTATACACTTTTACAAGCCTTTTTTTTTTTTTTTGTCCAAAACCCTGCTGGCTTCCAAAGGAGTTTAAATTATTGTCTGGTGCATGAGGCCTAAGTGTTCACCCCAATTCATGTCAGTTTTTAGTATGCACTTGCAGCAGTTAAAAGTTTGTTTCCCCATTCATGATTTGTGCTTTTCAGTGTCCTTTAATTGAGTTGCTTGAAGTTTTCTTTTGTCTACAATATTGTAAACCCCCTGATTATACACAGGTCATCTCTGATTAACTATTTGTCACATTGGAAAAGAAACTGCTGCACCATTGGTGATTAAGACATATCTGGTTAAAGCCGAACTCTAGCCTTAACTTTCGTTTTGCACAGTTATACGGGCTCTTTTGATGTACTGAAATTGCTTTCCTTGATTTCTCCGCACACTGTAAGCTTTTCCCAGTGCGCTTTAGAAGTTGCAGCAAGTCAGAGCTCACCTTATTTCCTGGCTGGCATACATCCAGCATCTTCTAGCCTTCTCTGTCCCTGGCCCACCCCTTTCATTCATTGGATTTCAGTTCTTTCAAGCCCAGAGGCATGACATACAGCAAACTGCTGCTCAAATGCTTCTATCAATGATTTATGATGCCATCAACACAGACACTTAAGGTTCATTCTGACTGGCCAAATTAGTTATTTATTATTGGTACTTATATAGCGCTGTCAATTTACACAGCGCTTTACATATATATTGTACATTTACATCAGTCCCTAACCCTCAAGGGGACTACAATCTAAGGTCCCTAACTTACATTCATACATACACATACTAGGGCCAATTTAGACAGGAGCCAATTCACCTACCAGCCTGTCTTTGGAGTGTGGGAGGAAACCGGAGTACCCGGTGGAAACCCACGCAGGCACAATGAGAACATGCAAACTCCAGGGAGGTGGTGCCGTGGTTGGGATTTGAACCAGCAACCCTAGTGCTACCAGGCAGAAGTGCTAACCATTTAGCCGCTGTTCTTCTTGCACATTCCTATTTCTCTGTAATAAACCTATCGGATTGTTCTAAAGTATAACCGCTTTTTCATTTTACTTCCCCTGCCAAAGCCCTGCACTTGACCGTGTTAAATGTATTTATATTATGCTCATTTATTGGTTTACTGATTAATCCAAAAAAGTGAAGTGTAGTTAATGATTTTTTTATACTAGTTATAGAAGGAAAAAAAATACTTTTACTGCAGTACTAACATGACCCTCAAACATAAAGCAGAAGTCAGTTGCACATAAGAAGAGATAAGAAAATCAGACACATTGGTTCAAAATGACATTGATAGCAGACACAATAAGGCAACAATCCTTTTTATAAGGATGACAGGGTTGCAAGATCACAACAAAAGACTTGGGGACACTTTAATTTTCACAGTGCTTATTGTAGAGTCTTACACAGGAGCTGGTTCTAATGAAGGGCTAGTTGTTATAAATTATATTATAGACTGTTGACCCATGGAGTTATTCAGTTGCCCTAAGGATCAAGACATTTTATTTTCACTGTTGGATTGAATTGAAATCTGGTTCAGAAGTATATTTGTCCACAGAATCACCTACAGGTTTGTTTTTTTTTTTTAACTGAACTACAATTAGAGATGTGCTGTTGCTTTGGGTCACCTTTTCTGGGGTCCCTCTCCTGTGCACCTGGCTCCTCCCTTCCTTACAAGTGCCCCTTTAGTAAGCCACTTGGTACGGGAGCACTTGTTCAGGCTCGATCCCAAGCTGGACTATGTGCGTCTATTGATACACAATGCCGCCCAGCCCTGCTCCCTCCTCACAGCAATGGATTGACAGCAGCAGTCCTGTGATCAGGGAGAGAGAGAGCAGTGCTGCTGGATCGAGACTGGGCTCAGGCTAAGTATTTATGAGGTCTAAGGGGTAGCTGAGCACAGGTGGGTTTTTACCTTAAGGCAAAGAATGCATTAAGTTAAAAACAATTTCTACCTTTTACAACCACTTTAATGCATCCCCGAGCATTTAAAGGAATTGTGTCTTGTTAAAGGTTGAAGGTTTTTATGCCTTCATGCATTCTATACATAAAGGTTAAAAAACCTTCAGTATGCATTTTTCCCTGCAGCCCTCAATACTTACCTGAGCCTGATCAGGATTCAGCGATGTGCATGAAAGCAACTACTATCCTGGGTTCCTGCCTCCTCAATGGCAGAGAGAGACAGCAGCAGGGAACCTATGGCTCTTACAGCTGTCAGTCACAGCCAGTGAGGAGGGAGTGGTGCGGGGCTGAATCCCATTCTGTGTATCTTATGGACACACATTGGGGCTCAGGAGCAAGCACCCATATGTGACTCCATAGCAAGTGGCTTGCTATGGGGGCACTCGGAGAAGATGAGGAGCTAGGAGTGTTGGCGGGGGGCCCGAGGAGAAGAGGATCAGGGTTTGCTCAGTGCAAAACCATTTTACAGAGCAGGTGAGTTTAAAGCAATTCTAAATGGTTTTTTTTTTTTGGTAACATAACAAACATGCTATACTTGCCTACTGTGTGCAGTGGTTTTGCACAGAGCAGCCTGGATCCTCCTCTTCTGTCCCCCGCAGGCTCTTCTGGCTCCTCCTGTCTATCGGGTGCTCCCACAGCAAGCAGCTTGTTGCCCTGCTCAGAGTGTCCATTCACACACGGAGCCGTGGCTTGGCCCTGCCCTTTTTCTCTCCGGCTGACTGACTGTGACCGCAGCGGGAGCCAATGGCAGCTCTTGCTGTCTCAGCCAATAAGGAGGCAAAGGCCTGGGACAGTCAAGGCTGTCATTCACATCGCTGGATCACGGTGAGGCTCAGGTAAGTTTGATATTTTAAATTAAAAAAAAAATTACCTACCTTTTTTTTAATATCCCACTTAATGTTGCCCTTTAAGCCATATTAAAAGATCTGCTCCCTGTGAAACAGAATTTTATTACACATTTTTTTTTTTGCATTGGTACGTGTCTTTCATGGTGGTAGCCAGCCACCCTTCGTTTTTTTTTTTTTTTTTACCAAAGTCTTGCTAATTGGCTGTGAAAAAGGGCAGAAAAAGAATACAAGATTTGGCTCTCATAAACTGCAGTGAAGTTTGAGTTGCTATTTTCAGCATTTGCAGGTTTCAGACTTGGTTTGCAAATCCTCCTACGAACCAATCCCAGGCCAATTTTCTCATCACAATAACTATAGAAGGACAACTGGGGTGTAGAGAGGGCACTAACCATAGCTGCAAAAAACAGTTGTTACATGTGATATCATGGTATACCAGTTCTGAAGACACATCAATTAAATATTATTCTATTACATAGTATACAATCTCTGCCTTCACATAAGTTTCTTTTTATTGAGTTTTCTCTGCCAAAGTCCTTCACTTGACCATATATAAAATGTATATATGGTTATTCATTAACTGATTAATACAATAAAAAGTGAAGTGTAGTTAATGAGTTTTTATACTAGATCTAAAATGAAAAAAAAAACTGCAATAACCTGACCCTTCTAAGGCCTCGTTCACACAGGCGTACTGCAGCACACACTAGTGAGAGGGCTGTGTTTACCTGCATGGAGATGCAATGGTGTTCCGCCGGTGCATCCTTGTGCAGGCAATCCCATTCATGTCAGAGGGGATGCAGAGGCTGCACAGACACAGCCACTGCTTTCAATTTGATATCTGCGTGGGTGTACTTCACATGAACGCATGCTGTCATGGGTAAGCATGGCCCTTGCACTGGCATATTCTGTAGTACACTTGTGTGAACAAGGCCTAACACAAAGCAGACGTAATCTGACAATGCTGCAAAATATTGTGTTTATTCATAGCAACACCCTTTTATTACCTGCAGCTTGGCATATTTTCAGTACTGTCCTGATGACCCCTAGTATACCTACCCAAACATACTGCAGCGTAGTGAAGGCATTGTCCTTTATATTCCTCACAGAAACAGCCCTACATGCCATGCTAGTATAGTAATCTGTATACAAGAAAACGGGAATCATTACTTCCTTGAGGACTATGCATAAATTGGGACTGTTGAATACAACAGTAGCATTGTCCTCAGTAAGGCTTTCTGATTGCCCCCCCATCCTAACTGCTGACCAGGATTTGATCCCTTTCATACACAGCTGGTGATTTCCAAAATTTTTGTTTTTAATTAATTTTTTTCAGATTTGTTTTTTCTCTTTCTTCCTTGCAGGAAAGAGTTTTTTGAAGGATGCAAGGCAATAAATGCAGACAGCATTGAAGGAATTTGCAACCGGTTTCCCAGTCTCTTAAATGAAGCCAAGCAAGAAGATAAATTTAAGGATCTTTATCGTTTCACTTTTCAATTTGGCCTGGACTCAGAAGAAGGGCAGCGGTCACTTCATCGGGAAATAGCCATTGCCCTCTGGAAGTTAGTATTCACCCAGAACAAACCCCTCATTTTGGACCAGTGGTTAGACTTCCTAATTGAGAACCCCTCAGGAATCAAGGGAATCTCCCGAGACACATGGAACATGTTCCTAAACTTTACTCAGGTGATTGGACCCGACCTTAGCAACTACAGTGAGGATGAGGCCTGGCCTAGCCTCTTTGACACCTTTGTGGAATGGGAACTAGAGAGAAGGAAAAAGGAAGAGGAAACCAAATGTTTAAGATCTTCAGACACAGATCATCTGAGTATAGATGAACAGACTTAGCGCAATGTGAACATCAGACCCCGTTGACCTTCATTAATGTACATTTATGGACCTTCCCTGGAAATTTAATGGAAAATCCATATATTTTGTTCTGTTTTGGTTTCTTAAACTACTTTACACCTATTTCTGCCTTGTATCTGAAAGGGCTCTAAATGCTGGTAACATGTTTCAGGCACTTTCTTACTGTTTGGTTATTTTAGTTATTTGTTTTTTTAATAGGAATATTTTATCTTATAGTGCCAGAAAGTGTTTCACCTTTATATTTCAGGTTTAACCGGCTCCAATTAAGTTAAATGGGAGCTTGGATAGGCGGGTGGGGGAAGGCAGGGTTTGTGATCAGTTTATTTAATTAAACCCAATTGACATTTTTAGGTTGGGAATGGGAAAATTAGCAAGGCATTGCATTGTAGGGCATGGGCAGCCAGGTGGTGACTGTTCTGCTTATTGCAGAGTCCTGCACCTTTTTTAAAAAAGCTAAATATTTTATACTAACCCCTCCAGTGCCAAAGAGGCCTGCAACACATCAGTCTGGCACATGCAGGATTGGAATAAACAAAAAAAATGCAGTTCTCAATGAGAGTGCCAGGATTGTTTTTTTCTTTTCAAGATCCTTTGGTGATCAGGACAGTTGTGTACAGTGTGTAGTGGTGTTTACATTGTTGGTGTTTGAGTTGTGACACTCTTCAGTGGGGTTGGATCAAGAACACATTTCCTTCAAAGCTATTATGGAGCATTAATCATATTTGCATTATTTGCAATCGTAACAAAAATAGGACATGGTTTTTCTATTAAAGTAAATCTGTCATCACAATACTTGACTGCAAATTCTCTGGTAAATAGAGCCACTGTGTACTAGAGGTAGTGAAGTTTCAGTTTAGCTGATGTGACTGCTCTGGGATTAGCATGTGGTCCAGGGGGCAGAGGAGATTTTTTTCACTTGCAGGCTTCCCAAGTTAAGCAAGTATAGTTACAATGGATTCCTCTTAACATGTTTGCAGATTTATTTAAACTTTGTATGAAAACTGAAGGGAAGAACATCATATGGCATACCAACTAAATCAGTATTTTCATTTTGTTTTCTGATTGAACAGAGAACCAATTTGGCATGACCAATTTTTTTCCTTCCCTAGCTTTAATTCACAAGTCCATGTTTATTTTGTAAGAAATGGATTTGATGCCATATGTTTTGGAAATAAAAATTATGTAAGAATTATGTTGGCATGAAATGTTTTGGATCCATGGATAAATGTTCTTCTGCCATAACTCTCAAGTATAGTCTCTATAGGAGATGGATCAGAGAGATGCTGTGGAGGGGATTTCCAGGACAACATAACATTTCACTTCTGCTTTTGACTTCCCTGTTGTAAAATGGAGAATTCCTTCCTTTTTGCATTGTGCCCCCTAGTCAAGGTCATAAAATGCAGAAGGCAATATTCCAGATTTTTGTTGCTGTTTTAGTATTGACCAAAATTCGGCATTACTGTCTAAGTCAAGTTTTAATCTTGATTTAAGAGCATTAGAATACATATTTTTTGGACAGTAAAGCAAATGTGAAGATGAAAGTTGACCCTGTATTTTAGATACAGGGACAAAGTTTGCCATTCAACTGGTAAAGAAAACGTTTAAGCTTTTTTTAACTTATTGCACTTTTCCCCCTTATCCCTTGTATGTTTAATATTTGTTTGCATTTCCTGATCTTGGCTATCCATTGGGCTGCCATGTAATAATGTCCTGGCAGCAGATAATTTCTGCATGATGAAATGAAAGGGTTAATGGTCAACAACAGTGCACTCCATATGTTTTGAAGAGTTTTTGGCCTCCTAATCTTTTTTTTTTTTTTGGAGTTTACAATGACCCTTGTAATTTTGGAATGGATGTTATTTGATAACTTGCTGCAGGCTATAATGATGTCCTGTGACAAACAACCAATAAGAATGTGACTATTTGAGTTCCTTCTTAAAGTGATCTGCCATTGCAGTCTGTGTGGTGCACACCATTGCTCTTTGCATTAACATTAAAGTGGAAGCTCAGGTTTGACATACCAAACATGAAATACTTATTATAGTGAAACTTTTATTTCTTTCATTGTTTATTAGCTTGACGCCTGCTGTTCCGTTATCAAAATAGTAGTTTTGTCAGTGCCTATTCAGATTTTTACATTTGAGGCAATGGAACTTAAGCCAAAATGTTTTAAATTTGGATAAAAAATTAGAACCTTTCTTCGGTTTTAATGGCATTGTAACTATTGGCAAGATTACCTCTCAATTCCTGCCCTACTGTTGTCTTATTCACAAGGACAGGAAGTGACGTGAAGTTTCCCCAGTTGTTCTATTGACCACAATAGAAACCTGACAGAGAATGTGTTCTTTGCTTCACTGTAGCTTAAACTTATTTTTGGCTTTTAGTTTTGAACAGAGGTACACTTTAATGCTGGGCATACACTAACAGAATTTCAGACAAGAATATCCATACAAACATCCATTCTCAAAATTTGCTTTATATTCAATGAATGGACAAATGTCATATTTGAAAATTTCACTTGCTATTAACAATTAGCTTGAAAATTAATGTAATTCCTAAACAAAAAAAACATACACTGTCAGTAAATTTGTTGGTTTGAGAAATTGTTGAATTGTCTGGTTAGTGTGGTCGAAAACCAATGTCAGTTTGACCCCAATAATGATTAGAAAATCTAACAAACAACATTCTTTCTTTTTTTGTAAATCAATTGCCCTCCTGAACATTTTACCCCCCCTCCCGGCAGGCCATTTTTTGTGATACTGCGCTGCGTTTCTTGAACTGACAATTGCGCGGTCATGCAACGCTGTACCTAAATTAAATTTATGTAACCCCCCCCCCCCCCCGTAAATATAGTTTTCTTTCGGTGGTATTTGATCACCTCTGTGTTTTTTGTTTTTGTTTTTGTTTTTTGCGCAATAAACAAAAAAAGACCGACAATTCAAAGTCAAAAATGTTTTTTTTTTTTTTTTTTTTTTTTAAACTGGTTAACTGCCACTTACATCCCCAGTAACACTAATACAGTGATCAGTGCTAATAAAAAGCACTGACACTGTACTAATGACACTGGGCAGGAAGAGGTTAACTTTTGGGTGATTAAAGGGTTAACTGTGTGCTGTTTTACTTCGGAGACATGCTGCTTTGTATCTCTAAGCAGCATGTCCATGCTAACAGCAGACAGAACTGTGCTGTTCACACACAGGTCTCTCCCTTGTCAGCTTTGCCAACGATCACCGACTGCTGGCCGGAAATTGCCGGCCAGGACCCGGTGATTGATATCCCCAGCCGCCAATAGCGGCGCAGGTTGGGCGGCGTGTGCGCCTTGTACCCGGAAATGCAAATCACGTATATATACGTGATTTTGCACAGCCCTGCCATCTTGTAGCAGTACTTCTGATATAGGGCGGATGGCAAGTGGTTAAATCAGAAATTACGTTTATTAAACCGAACAGAAATAAGGTCCAGAGTATCTGTGTCACAATAGCTGCACACACCAAAACATGTCATGTAGATGCATAGGCTGGCAAGGTACTCAGAAATAATACACAGTGGAGTACAGACGGTACCCTCCACTGACCAACAGACTAGTCAGAGAGAGATTCAAACCTGAGCTATCATATAGATTAGGCAGTACATTTAGGGAATTTAGCCATAACCTAACAGTTGGGTTAACACTAGCTCTAAGACAGGTACAGCCAGCCAGTCCATATATTAAATTTTCAAATTTAGCCAGGCAGCCCCTGCATTGATAGGTATTTGTGACACACACACACCACACACACACACTTTTTTTTTTTTTTATAGTGCAGGATGATACTCCTATTGGATTGGCAATCCAGTCCTGTGTGGACAGAGGTAAAGAACTCTTCCAGTGCATTACGAGCACTTTCCTAAAACAGAGCTCTATATACTGCCTCCTTAACTGCTTCCCGATCACCCTATAGCTGATATACTGCTACAGGGCAGCACAGGTACGCAAAATCGTATGTGTGTGTATATATGTGTGTATATATGTGTGTGTGTGTGTGATTTTGCATTTCTGGGTAGGGGGTGCATGCTCGCCCTACTCTCGCCGCCATTCGCGGCTGTGATTGGCGAGCATCTCTGACGGGGAGAACAGTTCTCCTCCCTGTCAGATCATGCACTGCTGTAGATGGCTGTGCACAGCACCAAGTAAAACAGCACACAGTTAACACTTTGTTCGCCCCTCATGGTAACCCCTTCCTGCCCAGTGCCATTAGTACACTGTCAGTGCTTTTTTCTTTTTTTTTTTTTTTTTTTTTAAGCACTGATCGCTTTATTGGTGTCAGTCCCGCTATAAGTTGCTGATCGCCTCCATTACTAGTAACAATTTAAAAAAGAAATCCTAGTGTATATATACCTCCATTTGTAAACGTAAAAACATAAACCAATCCTCTCAAGTAAACCAATTAATTTGGCAAACACATTTTTTAAACATTTTTAATAGCAAAAAGTCAAAAATAGTTTTTTGGTTTTTTTTTTTATCAAAATTGTTGGTCGTTTTTTTTTTTTTTTACAGCGCAAAAAATAAAAACTGCACAGGTGATCAAATACCACCAAAAGAAAGCTCAACTTGTGGGGAAAAAAATCCTCAGGAGAGCAAGTGATTAAAGGATAAGTTAACCTTTTAGACAAATGATAAATGCACATTTTTTTTTTCCAGGTAAAAAAAAATTACATTTATTATTTTTGTTTACTGGAGCCTGGAAAGCATTGCACCACTGATCAGTAGATCGCTGATGCCATGCAGGTCTCCTGCAGACCTGTCAGAATATCTGCTTGCTGTATGGGATGTACGAGCAAACAGATATTCTAACAAGAAGCTTCAGTGAACTACCCCGGCGCTTCACAGCGCTGTGGTAGTTCATTGAAAACTACAAGCCCACAGCCGCTAAGGATATTGGAACTTGCAGTTCATTCAGTCATGGAAGTCCATGAATGAATGACGTGGCCGATTGGGTGGAGCCCCGCACAGCCAAGCAGTTTTGAAATTTGACAGTATGAGAAGTCTCTCTGTACTGTCGGTCAGAGGGAGGGGGGGCTGCGGCAATGGGAACATGTTATACTTGTATGTTCCACCCTAAAAATGGGTGGAACATGTAACATTATCCCAAACGTGAACTTATCCTTTAACAAAAGCGTCAGGAATCACTAGGTCAAGAATACTCCGTATACAGGGCAAGGGGTCCAGAGATAAATTTAATTTGTAAGCCTGATTAATTGTATGCAGGACATTATCCCAGTATCTATGGAGCTCAGGACAGCGCCATAACATATGGATCAGGTCCCCATGATCCCTTTGATACTTAGGGCAAAGAGGGTCCGTCAGCACAGAGGGGTTTTATGTGCTCTAAGCAATATGTACAGTTGCAAGAAATGCTGCAACACATTCAGGGAGTTATAGCATACTGCCTCCATAACCTCCACCCATTGTTTACCGGTCAGTTCCCCCACATTTGGCTCCCATTGTATTCTAGCTTTGCATGGGTATTTATCCAAGTATGACAATAGTAACTGTGAGTGAAAGTTGGAAATGTAACTCTTGGTGGAAGAAACTTGTTGAATCGTATGAAACACCGCGGTAGGAGAAAGAAGTCATGGGGAAAATGCTTGAGCTATTAGGGAATGTCATAATTGCAGATAGTAGAAATACATCTGTTGAGGGAAAAAACAAACATTCTTAAAACGAACATTTTTTAATGAAAATCTTTGTGTATGGCCAGAATAAAACTGCAGTTAGGAGACATAAAAAATGATGGCACCACTAGTAGAAGGAATCAAAGGAGTCCTCAGCAGTAAGTACTTTTAGTTATAAAATTGGTGACACCAGCATCAAAAACAATCAAGAAATAAACCGATTTTGTTTTCATCTATGATCACAAAGGCATGTTTACAACAATTATCGAAGAGCTACACTGAACATGGTAATCACAGGGGCAGTCAAGGTTATGCTTTGAACTTAGCAATTTTTTTTCACATGTTAAACTATAACTCCACTTTGGCTGTGTTATAAATGCTTTCTGTAGTGGAAGACACTGGGGTTAAGTTTAGAACAGGATTTGACTGTTGACTGCTGCTCTGAAAAAAAAAATAGAACACAAAATGGCAAACCTTTTGTGCATTTTACTAGGAAGTACTCATCGAATGCCCCTCCAGAAAAAAAAGGGTTATAAGTAACAGAATAGATCCTTCATGTTGTATTCTGGTAATATAACTGGAGTTGTACTTTAAACAAAATTGTGGTGAGGACTGTAATTAATTAACATGGGTTAGTTACAGCATTACTACCTATAATTGCCATTGAAACTTGGATTTTAAGAATAGCTATAACCTGAAAATTCAGCATTGGATGACTTATAACTAGCTAAATAAATTTGTAACAAAGATTTACAAATTGTATTTGAGCAGTTATGTTTTCCTTGGTACAACCTTTTGCAGTGACATTTTATTCTTCTTTTTTTTCTTTTTTTTTTTTACCTGTTCCATCTTAAATGGGATCTGCTTTAAATTAGTTTACCTGTATGTGAGCAGCCTCCGATGAAAGTTATAGGTAAAGCCAAGTTGCATACTAGTTTTGGTGCACTCTGTTCAGTTGTACTGTGAGGGTACTGCCATGGACTTATTGTGCAGGTCTTTGTGGTTTATAGGGTCTCTGCTACCAGAGGCTTCTCATACAGGTATGTGTCTTCAGGGCAGACTTCTTTTAATTCAGCTGATGTGGTCCTAGGCCCTGTTTGTTTCACAATTGGCCACTTGTCACGTTTCAAAGTGCAGTGTGCCCTTAGACATAAGGGCTGATAGCTAATATATGAAGCTAGGTGAGTCAATACACACCAGGGCTTGGAGAAAGATCCGCTTTGCTTTGCACTGTGTGATTTCAGATCCAGCCTAGTCCTGCTAACACTTCAGGCCTGTATATACAAATGATGTTCCCTCAGCAAGAGCATGTACAAGCATGGTGGAATGTGTCCTAGAGCCATACAGGTGCTGGATGAAGTTCAGCATGCCATGTATGTGTGCACCGGCCTTGAATAAAATTAGTGAAAGCTAAATTTTAATGTTGCTTGTTGTATTTAGCTATGACATGCATGTGGGAAATGTTAGAAGGGGCCCTTTTGTATTCTACAGTTCTTTGAAAACTGCAATTTGCAGACATCATGCTAAGCTGGAACTAATTTACATTGGCTTAGTGCAGTCCATAGGGAAAGGCTCTGTCCCTGTTGCTCATCTGTTTTGCCAAAAAGTGTTGATGAACATCAGGATAATGTATGAAATGGAGGTCGGAGGTGTATCTTTGTGAGCCATTTGCTAGTTCAAAATGTATGTCAGTTGATTTTAGAATTCACATTTTCATACTATATTTCATTTTAAAGGCGCACCTCTTCCAAGCCAAAACATGGTGAAGCTGGTAAAATTTAGCCAAGAATTTCATGGGGGTTATTTACTAAAGCTATAGTTTCAAAATTTGGTGCAGCTCTGCAAAGACATCAGCCAGCTTCCATGTTTTATCGTCAAAGCTTAAAGTGTTACTAAACCCACACCAGTAAAATATGTCTGTGTATGCAGCACAGTATGCTTGTTATACTCACTGTGGAACCTAAGGGATTAATCCTTTGCATTGTGTAAAAAGGTTGTTTGATCCGGTCTTCTCTGATCCTCCCCTTCTTTCAGTGTTCCCCTCTTATCTCCTGATAAAACCTATCGTGTGGAGTCGCTCTGCACATGTCCAGTTTAGTGTGTATTGCTAGAAAAGTTTTTTGTTGTTTTTTTCTTGGGAGAGTGCATGGGATCAGCACAGGGCCAATCAAACAGAGGTCAGGGGTTCTGCATCCTCATAGAACAAAATGAAAACTCCTACAAGCTTTAACATGTGCTTTGCTGGGCACTGATAGAAGTCACAAGACTTCTCTAACTGCTGATTAGAAAAGGTACTTAGCAGTTTATACTTACTAAAATAATTGCGTTTCCATCTTCTGTGTACTGTGGGAGACCAGATGTAGCGAATGCAGGGTCCTGGGTTTAGTAACACTTTACGTGAACAAGCTGAAGATAAAAACTGATTGGCTACCAAGCACCGATGCAGCAGATTCTGAGTACACCAGTTTTAGTTCATCTCTCCCCCCCTCCCCCATGATTCCAGGTCATACAGCAACTTTCCTCCCCCTCTACTTACAAGTTCTATTTCAAAATCTTAGATACAAGAAAGGCAAACACAACACCATTTTTATGGGGGGGGGGGGGGGGGAGAAAGCGTTGGCCAAGAATGGCCAATATTTTTATATAGGGAGGGGAACATTTAACATTTTTATCAGAATTTTCCTTGCAGTCTGTGACACCATAGTTATTTATGTGACACCAGAAAAGAAAATTGGAGTATAAGTTATACTTGAACAAATGGTCATCCTCCTTCCCTCACATGCTGTAATAGGAAAAAATAAAGTTTTGTTTTTACTTTCTCCCACTGTTAGAATTACAAGGAGAAGGAACGGCAATAAAAACCTGACCAGAGGTTTTTAGTGATAACTCTTCCTGTCTGTAGAAGGGAGTCTCTGCTGTATCCAGTTGGGCTTTAGAATTTCGAAAACTCTTTGGACGAGGACTTGACCAGATCTTATTTCAAGGCTACAGATAACACTAATACATTGGTCCTGGAGTGCATATTATCTTGAATTTTCTTCTTGTACTGAGAAAATACATTGACTGCCATTGTTGAACTTTTTTTTTTTTTGAAAATGCTAGTTGCCTGGCACTTTTGTTGATGCAAAGACCTTTACTTTCTGAATCACTAATCCAGAACAAGAGTGCAGATTCTTTTGTGATGTCACTAACTGTATTGTTCTGTTGTCAATGACTCAAAAATCCTTGAAGCTAAGGAAAACCAGGTAACTAAAATTTGTAACGGAGGTTAAAAAATGACAGTCCTTTTATTTCTCTCAGTACAGCATTCCCTTTAAAGCTGAATCTGGGCAAACAAATATTGTCTAAATAAAAGAGCCATGTCTATTCGTACTTGAATCTTGGTGTCATTTGTATTTGTATTACTAGATCTGTACAGAAATCCACTATGAAACAACTGCACTTTGCTTCTCTTTCCTGTGATAAGACTGGTCACTTCTGCTTTCCCTCTTTGTGCAGGGTGACTGGTTTTGTATCCATCCTCCTGCAGGAAGTCAGGCTCTCTGCATAGGCTATGTGCAGTGATGATGTCACCACTTCTTTTACAAGGTAATATCTGGGCAAAGGTATTTTGGTGCACACAGTGAATTTATATCTTGTGCGACTATTGGGAAATATATTTAAATGAGAGTATTCTTACCTTGAGTTAGACCTTAAGCTCATGTCAATGGGTGCAGTTGTACTGTGTTTTTTGTGTGTTGAAACATGAAATACAGGTCTGCAAAATCCCATTGATTTTATTTGAGCAGTACATGTGACTGTTCAGAGGATTTCTTGAACTTGCTTTGCATTGCATTTAGAGATGTGACAGCCTTGGGGAAAAATAGGGAAAGAAAACTTTTTTTTTTTTTTTTTTTTCGAAAGCCATTTATTTGGGTTTTTTTTTTTGGAAAAATAGAAAAAAGTGTTTGTGGAATATGCTCTTTTACAATGATAAATAAATATATCTGTGATATGGAATTCAACCTATATAACATAAAGACCTTAATGAAAGATTTCTGTGACTTTATGTAAAGTCTTACATTATTGCAAGTTCTCTCAGCTAAAGACAAATTCTGGAATACAATTCAAGTAACACTGTACTTCTCAATGCAGTTCTCAAACGAGAAATATGCATTTCTGCTACTAGGGGACTCTGCAGGGGCAATGCTCCAGTTTAGTTTGCTTGTGGGCTCCATCATCTACCTCCTACAGTTGAGTGATTGTTGGGATACAGTAGATGAGATTTCTGTCGTCCTCTCAGACCTTAAAGTGGTAATAAACTCCACTTTTTAAGTTGTACCTACAGGTAAGCCTATAATAGGGCTTACCTGTAGGGACAGTGAATATCTCCTAAACTTGCGGTGTTTAGGAGATATTCACATTTGATGCAGCTAGTGTCATCACTGGTGCATGAGCTCTCAAGGGACGGCATACCCATGCACAGGAGTGACATCATCACGTCTCGACCATTCAAAGGACCAGAGCCAGCAAATCTGGAAGGAATAATAGTGGGAAATTTGAAGACCTGACAGCAGTAACAGTGCACCACTGGAGGGTTTAGTTCTAAGGTAAGTATTTCATAATGTGCTAGTATGTGATATCTACTTTCACATTATGCCACTGTTATTGCCAGTTGACAGGTAAGAGGGTAAATTTGTCTGAAAATGTTTTCATCTTTTTAACCCTTGATGCCCAATAATGTTCTCCATCACCACAGCATAATGTTTACCTATAGTCTCAGTAAATTGTTTGTTTGTTTTATTCCTCCTCTCCATAAAAAGGTGCAATTTCTGTTGAGAGCAAAGCTGCAATGTTGCAACTATTGAGAAGAAGTATTCTTTTCAAAATGCTACTAGGATAACAAAACACATTATTACATGCCACAGGGGCCCTAAATGCATTAACCACTTCCCGACAGGCCATTGTATATAAACGGCCGGACGGTGGCACTGCAGGGTCGGGTGGCCGTTTATAAACGGCCTCTCCGCACCCTGCTTGTGTGCGCTCCCCGGGAGCGCTCAGCACCGTGATCCGGTGCCCACTGTGTCCTCCAGACACAGTGAAACACCGATCGTCGGATGGGACCTCTGTACGAGGTCCCGATCATGTGATCACTGATTGGCCAATCAGTGATCACATGCAAAGTAGTAAGCAAGATGTCACTTCTGACATCATTGCTTACTACGTGTGAAATCTGTGAATGATCACAGAGGTCACATGGTACAAGGCTATTCACAACAGCCTTGTACCATGTGACAAGCTGTGACCAATCACAGCTCACTCAGTAGTTCTCAATGGCTGCAAGAATGCAGACAGAGAGAGAAATTTTTGCTTTTATATCCTATATGGGTATAAAAGCAATCAGTGTAAAAAAAAAAAAAAAAAAATCCATCACTCCCCAAAAGTAGTACAGTGTCACCATGGTGACACTGTACTGCTAGGGTGACAGTATGTAAAAAAGAAAAATAATATAAAAATTTAAAAAAAGTTAAAAAATTATAATTTTTGGTTATAAACTAATTTGGCTTATTTATTTATTTTTTTACTAAAAAGATAACAGAATAAATGTTGGCCAAGATTTATGATGAAATATTTATTTGCAAAATTTTATAAGAAAAACACTTTTTTTCAAAATTTTTGGACATATTCATTTACATAGCAAAAAAAATAAAAATCCCAGCGGTGAATAAATACCACCAAAATAAAGTTTTATCTGTCTCAAAATAATTGTAAAAAAATTCATATGTGTACAGTGTTGCATGACCGCGCAATTGTCATTCAAAGTGTGATAGCGCTGAAAGCTGAAAATTGCCCTGGTCAGGAACGGGGTAAAAGTGTCCGGACTGGAAGTGGTTAAAAACACTTTCTGGAAATAAATGATGAGGACCACAAAAAAAAGTGCAAGTAGCTTTTCCCTCCAGAGTTCATTCCAGAAACACTCTGCTGCTTCTGGATCATCACAAATTTTAAAAAGCAACTAAAGTTTATTTACTGAATAAGCTGTACTTTTATTTCAAGCATAATACTTTAATATACACTGCATTTTGTGTTTCCAGTGTAAAAATGGCTTTCAATTTATAAAACTATCCCACACTTTTTTTTTTTAAATTTTTCAGAAAATTTCAATATTTTGCTCTAGAAAATAATAAAGAAAAAACTGGGTTTTTTTTGTTTTTTTCATGGCTTCAAAATTTCTTGAAATTTTACATCTCTAATTGCACTACATTTCTTTATATGCAGTATTTCTTGTTGAGGTGCATTTGCCTATAGACAAAGCTGGAAAAATGCAGCCTTTTCTTTTCAAATGCTGTATTTTCCATTCAAACACAGCTACATGCATTTAAGAGGAAATCAGCACTTAACAAGAACACCCATCAAAATGAGCTCTTACGGTTCTGCTCTCGTGGAGGCTTCTGCCCTGTAGGTATTCAGTGATGAAATTTCCAACAGAGACTGACTGGAAGCAAATGCTAGGATTTATTTAGGCAAGGACAAATAGCAGATCAATGGATTGTGTATACATCCTAACACTCTAGTTTTATAAACCCCAGTATGTTATACTTGCAAATATTACAGGAAAAATTCATTTTATATGTTACATCAAAGGCTACATTAATTTTTGGGAACATGAGTGGTGAGATTTCCCTGCATTGTCCTTGGCTCAGTTCCTGTACATTATGGAGCTCTATATGTTCACTTTGGAATGTTCCCACTTCATCTGTTCAAATCTTCATAATATGAAACAGAATTTTAAAAATACCCAAGAGGGAGAGTGGGACGGCCCGGCAATGGTCAGAGCAGGTGGGTGTCCCTAGGAGTCCCTGAGAGATATAAGAAAACACTGGGTAGTGTACCTCTCCAGCTTGTGCTATATAACTGCAATATATTTTATATTGACTGACCCGTCATGTTCATATTTTCAAATGCCCAGATTGTAGAAGCAGGGTGTCAACATATATTCTCATTCCTTTGAAGAAAATACAGTTAGGTCCATATATATTTGGACACAGGCACAATGTTAGTTTTTTTCAGGTATTTACCAAAACATATTCAAGCTATAGTTATATAATGGATATAGACTGAAAGTGCACACTCAGGTTTAATTTGAGGGTATGTACATCAAATTTGGAGGAAGGGTTTAGGAATTACAGCTCTTAAGAGCAGCCACCCCCCCCCCTTTCTCAAGGGACCAAAAGTAATTGGACAATTAAATCAAAAGCTATTTCATGGCCAGGTGTGGGCTACTCCATTATTTCTTCATCAGTTAAGCAGGTAAAAGGTCTGGAGTTGATTCTAAGTGTGAGAGCAGCAACATTAGGAGTGACCAAATCAACAGTTTGGTACATTCTGAAGAAAGAAGAACGCACTGGTGAGCACAGCAACATAAAAAGGCATGGACGTCCACAGAAGACAACAGTGGTGGATGATCGCAGGATTCTTTCTATGTTAAAGAAAAACCCATTCACATCATCCAGACAAGTGAAGGACACTACAGGAGGAGGGCGTACATTGGCAATGTTTACAGTCAAGAGAAGACTTCACGACATCAAGTACAGCGAGGGTTCACCACAAGGTGCAAACCATTCATAAGCCTGAAGAATATAAAAGCCAGATTAGACTTTGCCAAAAAACATCTAAAAAAGCCAGACCAGTTTTGATAAAGCATTCTTTGGAGGGATGAAACTAAGATTAATCTGTACCAGAATGACGGGAAGAAAAGTGTGGAGAAGGCTTGGAACAGCTCATGATCCAAAGCACACCACCATGTTTTACAGCATCTGTAAAACATGGTGGAGGCAGTATGATGGCATGGGCATGCATGGCTTCCAGTGGGTCATTGGTGTTTATTGATGATGTGACAGAAGCAGCCAGATGAATTCTGCAGTGTTTAGAGATATACTGTCAGCCCAGATTCAGCCAAATGCAGCAAAGTTGATTGGACAGCGCTTCACAGTACAGATGGACAATGATCCAAAGCACACTGCAAAAGCAACCTAGGAGCATTTGAAGGAAAAGTGGAATATTCTGCAGTGGTCGAGTCAATCACCTGATCTCAACCCAATTGAGCATGCATTTCACTTGCTTAAGGCAAAACTAAAAGCAGAAAGATCTACAAAAAAAGAACAAGTGAATACAGCTGCAGTCTTTGGTAATGTCCATGGGCTGCAGATTTCAGGTAGTCATTGCCAGTAAAGGATTCTCAACAAAATATATTTAAAAATGAACATTTTATTTATGATTATATTCATTTGTCCAATTACATTTGAGCCCCTGAAAATGGAGGGACTGTATAAAAATGATTGCAGTTCCTAAAATTTGTACTTAATACTTCTGTTCAACCCCTAGAATTAAAGCTGAAAGTCTGCACTTCAAATTCATTTAGATTGTTTCGTTTTAATATATTCTGGTGGCATACAGAGCCAAAAGTATGAAAATTGTGCCTGTGTCCAAATATATATGGACCTAACTATGTTGTGTGTTGGTAGAAACAAAGTACAGACTTTTTGACCCA
Source organism: Staurois parvus (assembly GCF_062004578.1). NCBI lineage: Eukaryota > Metazoa > Chordata > Amphibia > Anura > Ranidae > Staurois > Staurois parvus. Next base: position 158,695 of record NW_028317948.1, on the reverse strand, counting down.
CATTCTGCGCCACATATTACAGTTGAACTTCAAGCTCCTACCAGAGTGTCTGTTATACTGGCATTCCATGATAGTCAAAGACCATACCAGTTCTCAAAAGGTGCCTATACAGGAGTGTTGGAATGGCGGAGGCTTCTCAGGCTGATTAGGTAACCAACTGCAAGCTTCATTTTCCAGCAGGTACTTGGGTTGATGCCATTTACTGGGCAGGGTTGTAAGATGTATAGAGCATAGATGATACATGCAGCTTTCCTAGGAAACATGATTTTGTCACTATTTGGAGCCTGCCAACACCAGCAAACTAGAAGGAAATTGGTGACTTGCCTACCTGCACTTGGTATGCCTGTGGACAGACTTGTTACAGATTCAGAGGCCAGCAGCTATTGGATTGTTGCTTACCGAACAGAATTATGATTTACAGGGAGACTGAAGTCTTAAAGACACAACCTTCAAGGTATGTGTGTACTTTCTTATTGGGTATATAGGGATTTTTGAGGCTGAGGTGCAGCTTTAATACTATCTTCAATTTGTGTTGTTAGTTTCCATGTTTTTTTTTTTTTTTTAATAAAATATCCCTTTTCATCTGATTAGCTCATATCTATTCCCCTCTGACTCCTACTTTAAACTGATGTAGTGAGTTTTAGCATAAGAATACTGTACATCAAGCTCTGTTTGGTGCAAGTCACAAGGAATTATGTTTACTGGGTTCATTAAACCCCTTGGACCACACACATAGTGTATACACAGGTACTACATTTACAACCATATGCAAATCAAGATAAACTTAAGGATTGCTGATATTTGTTTGCTTAATCTGTATGGTAATGCGGTAAGCCTTATAGCAGGACTGCTCCACATATTAACCAACTAAGGCCAAGAGAACAATCTGCTGGAGGTTTTACTCACTTTGTGACTTTGCACTGTTTATAAATGGGCTTGTGTTTTGCTGGTTTACTTTTGTGATTCGATCATTAACAATTTATTTGTTACTACAAATGTGCCACTTGATTAATGTTTGTTACTGATATTTATAATCCGTTTTAATTTAGTTGTCGAAGTATTTAAATTATATAGTTTAATTGTTAAAGTAATCCTGTACTGACCAATTTGTGAAGTTATCCCTATATACATTTCTTTTGCGGTTTTTGCAGAGCAATTTGAAGTAAAGGAATTAGCTGGGGGTGGAACACTGTGTTGCAGTTTGTATTGTTTGAAATTGGGGATTACAGAGTATCCTCATGCAGGTGTAGTTTGCATTTCTAGTTAAAATAACCCAGACACACATGTGGGCAACTCAAACCTGAGTGAAAAAAGTATAGGTGTGGGTTATTTTCAGTGGTAAATCATTCAGTAGTTTTAGGTATACAGGAAGCTGCGTTATATCAAATATTTGTCTTTAGGCTGGCATTTCACCTATGCATTTCACTGAGGGTGGGTTAAAATTTGGAACTCGATGTATTTTTTTTTTTAAGCTTATTTAGGACACATTTCAGAGACAGTTGGGTTGTACTGCCACCTACCAGAAGATTTGAGCACTGGCAAACAAAAAAAAAAAAAATCCACAACCAGCCTGACATAAATCCTCCCACTCCCGGCATGACTCAGTTTGTTAAAAAAAAAACCATACCGAGCAAAAGACCATAAACATAAACGAGTAGGGTCCTGTGTCTCAATAACCTTTTAGGAAAAGGATTTTATATTTTTTGTACAAAAATCCAGGTTTCTTTCTAGATCATTGAAGTACTGAGGATTCAGAGATAATTGGGACATCCAAAAGCAGCCCAGCTGAGGAATAGGCAACACAGAAAACCTAATGCTAACAGGCTCACTATTAAAAAGAAAAAGCAAACTGTGGATTGCCTGCAGCTCAGCTCACAGAGGTGCCTAAAGGACCTTGTGCATAAGCTGGCTTCAGATGAGGCCTGAACATGCACCTTGTAAAACGTAGAGAGCAAATGAACAGAAGACCGGGTGGCAGCCTTGCAAATTGGGGAAACAGTTGCCTGATGCCAAGAAGCACTCACAGTTTTAATAGAGTTTTGATAAGAAAGGTTGGAACCCGATCCTTAAGACCATAGGCTTGAATGATGATCTGTCAGAGCCACCATGAAAGGTGGAGCAAGAAGCTGGTTCCCATTGTGTATAGCAGCTGGGATGACAAAATAGTGGCTGCAAGGTAGATACAAACAGCTTGCATTACATTCAGACAATGAAGGGAAATCTTTTGATGTACTCTGGGGTCAGCCAGTGGGATGGGAGTACAATAACTTTGTTGAATGAGAAGGATGAAACCACCTTTGGAAGCCCTCAACACTACTTTGTCTGGAGGTAAGACTAGAAAGGGTACTATACAAAACAAAGCTGCCAGTTCAGATATGGTTTGGGTTACTGACTTTTGTCTGATCTTAGAATTTGGAGCCATGTAGTAACAAAAGGAACCCCTGGCCTCAAAGTCTTCCCAGGTTTAGGCCTAGGTGGCTTCTGCTGGGGTAGATGGGATGCCCCCAGTGACATGCTTGATCATGGTGTCAAAGCAGCTCCAAAGAGACATTCATTGTTGAGGTATGCTTATGGCCTTTGCAGTCAGTAATCAAAGTTGCAATTTAACCCATTAAATCCTGAAGAACTGTGTTGAAATCTTCCCAGGTTAAAACTGAGGGGCACACACCTCACACTTTTTCAGCCCATCAGTGTCAGACCCTTAAAGGAGCATTGCAGGCCGCCTTTAGAACTGTTGGTGGATTGTGAACTGGAAGGATCCAGTACAGCTGGACTTCTCCCCAAGTGTCTGAGATCTGATATGTTGCACTGCAAAGCGAGGACAACTTACAGTTGTGTCCAAAATTATTCAACCCCCAATGCTGTAAAGGGGTTTAGGGACTATAGTGTACATTTGGAATTGTATTCAGAATCAAATCCTACAAGGACGTTGTAACTACCCAAATGCAACTAAAATGACATCAATTGTTTATGTAATACAGTAGTAAATGGTTCTTATGTGGTTTCTTCATTGCCACAATTATTCAACCCCTTAAAGACTACCACTCTGAAGAACAGAGGTTCATACAGGTGCTTTCCATCAGGTATTGAAAACACCTGTGGATGTCACCGAGCAGCAATCAAGCATAATAAGCACCAATTAGGCAGCTTTAAAATGACTGTGATACTCAGCTCCTTCTAGACATTTACTGGTGTGGTTACAAACATGGTGAAGGCAAGAGAATGGTCCAGGAAGACAAGAGAAGAGGTGATTTCTCTTCACAGGAAGGGCAATGGCTATAAGAAGATTGCAAAGATGTTAAACATACCAAGAGACACCTTAGGAAGCATCATTCGCAAATTCAAGGCAAAGGGCACTGTTGAAACGCTACCTGGTCGTGGCAGAAAGAAGATGCTGACTTCGACTGCTGTGCGCTACCTGAAGCGTAGAGTGGAGAGAAGTCCCCGTGTGACTGCTGAGGAACTGAGAAAAGATTTGTCAGATGTGGGTACAGAAGTTTCAGCCCAGACAATAAGACGCACACTGCGTAATGAAGGCCTCCGTGCCAGAACTCCCAGGCGTACCCCCTTGCTGTCTCCAAAGAATAAGAAGAGTCGACTGCAGTATGCCAAAAGCCATGTGGACAAACCACAAAAGTTGTGGGATAGTGTTCTGTGGACTGATGAAACAAAATTAGAACTGTTTGGGCCCATGGATCAACGCTATGTTTGGAGGAGGAAGAACAAGGCCTATGATGAAAAGAACACCTTGCCTACTGTGAAGCATGGTGGAGGGTCAATCATGCTTTGGGGCTGTTTTGCTTCTGCAGGTACAGGGAAGCTTCAGCGTGTGCAAGGTACCATGAATTCTCTTCAGTACCAGGAGATATTGGATGGAAACGTGATGCAGTCCGTCACACACCTGAGGCTTGGGAGACGTTGGACCTTTCAACAGGACAATGATCCCAAGCATACCTCCAAGTCCACTAGAGCATGGTTGCAGAGGAAAGGCTGGAACATTTTGGAGTGGCCATCGCAGTCACCAGACTTAAATCCGATTGAGAACCTCTGGTGGGACTTAAAGAAAGCAGTTGCAGTGCGCAAGCCTAAGAATGTGACTGAACTGGAGGCCTTTGCCCATGAAGAATGGGCGAAGATACCCGTAGATCGCTGCAAGACACTTGTGTCAAGCTATGCTTCACGTTTAAAAGCTGTTATAACTGTAAAAGGATGCTGTACTAAGTACTAAGATTGAATGTCACTTGGGGGTTGAATAAAACTGATAATGCTGTGAGCACAGAAAAGACATTTGTGGTTATTTCATTATAACTGTTATGTTATATTTGTCTGACCTACAAGTGCCTCTTTAATGTAAATGTAAGCAAGATGACTGAATGATCAAAAGCAATGTCAAACTGGCCAAAACACTCAATTTCAGTGGGGGTTGAATAATTTTGGCCACAACTGTAGCTCAGAATACAAGATAAAACCTTGGGTACTTGGGAGCTGGTTGCTGGAAGCTGGAGAGGATCAACCTGCTAGAGGTTACCTGATCACTAGGCAGCAGCAAGGGCTTACCATGGTAAAATCGCATATCTCTTGATTAGGATCAGTGGCAGGAAGGTGCTACCTCACGCTGAATGGTAGGAACAAGAATGTACAACACTCCACTTAGTAATGCAGTACTCAGTCCCTTAGTGTTTTAACCCTTTTTTTGGACAACTAACTTAAATATGTATAAAATAATGCCCAATGGTTCTCATAAGTGCAGTAGCTCCTGGTGCTCTGCCCACACAGCCTACTCGCAAACTGAGTCCTCAGAAACCAGGTCACACCAGAGCCTGTGCCATAGCTTAACCTGGAAAGCACTCCATGGCTAACAAACGCAGTACAAAAGGAAAGCACCACATTAGAGCCTACTGTTCAAAGGTCACATTTCAAGCAACTCCTGCAATCGTCCAGGTATATGCTTAGCTATTGCTAAGGATATGCCAATCCAGACAGGTACATTTAGACCAGCTCAAGCAGCATGTGCAAAAGGCTTAATTCAAGAAAATAATCTTGGGGGGGGGGGGGTGTAGCTAGTAAAATCAATTATACTTCTCTCAGAAGACAAGACATCCTTCCTTCAAGGGCACTAGCAAAAAACTGGTGGAGGAGTTAAACCATGCTGATCACTTTTTGTTTGCTAGTTTCAAAATCCTGTGGGCAGACATATATCTTAGTAGAACATGTTTTTACCGTGCATTGGCACAGCACATATCACATTGTTGGGTTATAATTCAATAAGATTCAAACACAGTAGCTGGCAATACACCCATGCTGCAAGGCACCACAATCCACATACTGTGTGTTGTGATGCACTGCATTGCTAAAATGTTTCAGGTATATTTTCACATAATCATCTTCCATGATGGTTCACTGAGAAATGGCTATGGCCACCTGGAGGAAACACAATTCTTAGGCAGTTTAAATAATTTCCAGGATCCAGTATCCTCATTTTGTGTGGTCCCTGCCTCTTGCAAACGCAATATGGCCTCCTGGTTTGTTTGTTTTTCTTCCCTGAGCTAAGCTGCAGTGGTCAGATGGCCCCTCCTTTCCAGTCATCGGTAAGCGTGCAGACCTGTAGGTCTTTTGGTTCTAATGTGGAGGGGCCCATGGGAAGGGTATCAGGCGCTTGGTCATATTTTATTCTAATATCGGTGTCCCTCTGTCTAAGGTTTTTATGTTGACCCAAGTTGCCTAGTTATTTGCTGACTTTGATTGCAGTGACCACAGGCGCACGCCCACACCTCTCCTGCAAATACTGTCTTTGATTTCCCCATGGTTCTAGTGTCTTCTGAATCACTGGCCACAGAGACTTGGATTCTGAGTACCTTCTATCCTTGATGAAAGAGCTTACTCCCAGGAGTCTGTCTTCTATTATTACTTTCAGATATTAGGAGAGGGTTTCGACTTTGATTCAATTCAATGTGCTTCTCTGACATTGGACAAACCAACCTATTGCCTCTGCCTGTGTGGTTTCCAGTTTATGGATCTATTTCTAAACTCCTAATGCTGCAAAGACGTTCCCGTTACACCCATTTTTACCACGGTTTCTCTAGGAGATTTGAGCCCAGAGACCAGCTGTTTTATTCCCCCTACATGCGTATTAGCCTGATAACTGATGCTGTGCATTTGGGCAGGCTTAGTCTAGTCACACCATGGATCCAATGGTGTCCCATTTTACATGATTACTATTCTAGTAAAGGAGATACCTATATTTATGACCCAACCAATTTGTGGTTTGAAACCCTTTTTTGTGCTCTGTTTTCACCTATCTTTGTAAAACTATGTCTGGCAGGTCAAAATCCCTTTAAACAGACTGCTGTGGTTGAACATTCTCTTATGGAGCATGCTGGGGGTGGTGACAGTTGGGCAGATCACTATTGAGTTGCAGGTGTTGGATGAAAAAATGGAAACACTACATGATTTGCAGGTGTGAAAGTGACTACATGTTTTGCAGTGAAAGTGATGTAACATTCTTTTGCTTCCTCTGTGTGATGAGACAACTGGCTAACAGGTGTGAAGCCTCATCAAGGATGCCAAGGCAAGAACAACTATCTTCCTGGGCAAAAGAGGCCTAAGTCTTCTCCCTCTCTGGTAATAAACATCCCTGTTGTTTCTCTGTTCTGTCAATGTGCATGCTCTTGGCTCCCTATCCACCCACAAGTTCTGGCACTCGAAATTGGTCAAAGCCTCAGACAAATCCTCTGTATGGAGGGGTGCCACCACTTTCTAAAGTAGGGAAACCTGATAACCTTCTGCAGACACTTGAACAGCTAGTTTTCTCAGGTGCTTAGGTGCAGGAGGCGGTATCCCAGGACTATAATCTGAAGTTTTGTTCCCCACCTCCAACCCTGTTGAGTCACCACACAGATTTGCATCTACCAAGTTCTCTAGAGTCTTTTGAATCCGACATTGCCTTTGTTTCTGTAGTAGAAAAATTCCAGGGATTTTAGTCAAAGTTGTCCACCGTCCCTGGACCAAAGGGGACATTTGCCTCATTCTAGACCTTGCAGCTCCAAATGCCTTCATTTTGCGTCAAGATATTCCTGAAGTAATCTACCAGTTTTCTCATGATCTTCCTTCACTGTGGTGACTTTCTGGCATCTGTGGACTTCAAAGGAGTCTACCCAGAACAGCACACCACTGTTTCCTATGTATTGATAAGGGAGCACCTGCACTACTAATTCATGTGTCCTTTCATCTGCACCTCTTGATATTTTCCTAGGGGCTATTGCCAGTGCCAGCCCTGCCTTGTGAGATCCCCATTGACATAACCTCTGGTTGAGGGAACAATTGACACTGTAGTTCAGACATTACAATGGTTTGGATTGGTCCTGAACAGACGCATTAAAATTTGGAGGTTTGATGTAGTGCCACTGCACTACCAGTTCATTACACTGCTATTCGGCCTTACTTATACAAATCCAGCGCTCACGAGGAGTTTTCTCCAGTATTGGCCCCATTTGTACTCTCATGACATCCCCACTATGGGAGTGAAAAGTCAGTGTAGACTTTTTTGACATTTTCTGCACAGACTACAGCAATTCAGTTCAACCCTGAACCTTTTAGCATTTTTCATTGGATCTGACTCCATGATCTGTTGGAGAATCGGGTCTAGTCCTGAACACAGTTCAGGCCTGAGTGTTCCTTGTTGTGGACCTTTTGAAATTATGTCTCAAAAACATGATTTATCAAGACATAATCCTATATAACATCAAGTCAGCATAGCCGGATGTTAAGGGTTAATTTGTCTTGGTTGGAAAGTCGAATGACCATCTAGCTAGAGAAATGTAAACGATGGGTGAAGGGATTTTTTTTTCCTCCTAGAGACAAATATACTATTTGAAGTTCTACAGGTGGTCAAACACCATTATTCAGACTTCTATAGCAGGTAAACATATACAAGGTCTGGACAGGACAATAGAGGAACCAAACTGATTGTCTGAGAGCTTACCCAAACCTTGCAGAGTGTGATAAACCAACAGACCTCTCAAACTATCACAATATGCTATTGTCCACCAAGGGTGAAAGTATTAATAGTTGTTTACTGTGACTCCAATACAAGAGCCAGGCAAACAGAGAGTTTTTCCCTACCCATAGAAAATGTGGTTCTAAAATCAAAAGGCTAAGAATTGAATATATCCATCCACAGAGGTATACCAAAAACATATTATAAATGAGATGTTATAAAGGATAGGTTTTACACACCACCAAATATTCAGCAATGGGAATTATATATCACTAACTTGAGTATTGAGATGATGAAAAGTAAGATGTATTATAAACTAGCATTAGTTATATGTCTTATCAGGAAACACAGGATGGTATTTCAAGAAGGAATAACTGAATATACACATATATTTCATGGTCCCTATTTAGAATATTATAGGTATGATCACTTATATATCTAGAAAAAGACGTATATCTAATCCCTGTAATTACCTTAAAATTCCACCCGAGGTATGAGTCATCTCAAATACTCAAATTGTTCTATGATACATGACTGCCATCTGGCGGGCAGGTGAGAAATAGCTTATGTACACACATTTCTCAACTAGCCAATCGAGAAGCCTGGTGGGAAGGTATCTTAGAACAATGGATTAGTGGATATAAAAGCCCATGCACCTTTAAAAAAAAGGAGGAAAACTCATCAAAAGAAAAACCTCATCAAAAGAAAAACCTGACTGAAGAAAGACCTCATTGGAAGAAAATCGGAAGACATCTGAAGAGACCTCTCTATAACCCCTCTTCCATACTTTCAAACTTCCAAACTTTACTAAATTGCTAAACCTCTGTACTCCTAACTTCCTACATTCTCCCATACTAAATCTCTATCACTTGCCCTATAATATCATTTCTAAAGGCGTTCCATTGCCGGCTGATCCACGGGAGAGTTTCATAGTCTGAATTCCGGGTGTGGTGAGACTATTAATTTAATTTTGCATTGCCTATTTCCTCTGTTGTGTAGAGTCATAGAATTACCTTAGCGTATTACAACTATATTGGGTAGTTATATATATGTAAAGAGATCCTGTTTTACTGTTAAAAATTGTTTGGTGCCATATTATAAAAATTTTTCTTATTTCATAATTTATTAAATATTAATAACCAGAGTATAATTTATCAAGGAATAGCTTCTTGCAATCCTATGGCCACGGCTTGTGAGAATATAACCTTTGAGATACTCGAAATTATTAGTTATTAATAAATTTAATTTTTAATCAGATCATTTAGAAATTGTGATATTGATTTAATTATTTGAAACATTAGTATTGTGTATTACATTGGTAGGGTATATCTTTGATTGTGTGTACCAATATTCATTTATCACCAGTCTTTTGCGTTTTGTGTTAATATATATATATAATTTTTGTACATAAATAAATTTTTATATTTATTAAGGCAAATTTTGTGTGTATGGTACGAAATCATATTGGCTAAAAGAATTCAAGGTATAATAATAAGTGGTGATCAAATTATCAAGGTGTCCAAATTATTGGTTTACTAAATATTTGCCATATTTTAACGGCTGGAGGCACTGTAATATTTCATTTAAGGGAAAGGGACACGCCCTTTATAAATAGAAGAAATCCTTACATAAACCACCACAGGATAAATTTGGAGGCGCTGCTGAGAGCCATAGAAATCGTACCATAATACAAAACGCACTGGTGATTGTATATTTGTACACTTTGTCAAACATATATTTTATATCAAAATGGCATCCAGTAATCACGGATCCACCTCTTCCAAGCATAACGAGGAAAATATGGCGGCTCAAGGCATTGAGGAGGAAACTCCGAGGCCAGCCCGGAAAGCTGTCAATGCTTGGCAGAATTATGTTGAATGTGGAGTAATAGATTATCTCCGCAAGAGATTAGGTCTGGGGGATAGCAATAATGAATTTGTGGATGAAGAGAAAAGGCAGGCTATGAGCACCTTTGAGGACCTGTTCAACCAAAAGGGCCAGGTTGTTGGGTTTTTAATAGCATTTGCTGGAGCAGAAAGTGATAAAAGCCGTGACAGACTTCTCCTAGAAGCTTGGCCCATGTTATGGTTCATGACCGCTGGAGCTGCCCAGCGAACCATGACTTTAAGGGAAGAGTTGTCAGAGGCCCGCCTCTTGTTAGAAAGCAAAAATCAGGACATTGAGTCTTTGAAAGGGAAGCTTGGTCATGCCGGTATTCGTTTAGACGAATCCCAGAAATATTATGATAGATTGGTCAGAGACTTTCGAAGTGCTCAGGACCTGTATGAAAGAAACTTTCAGGAATTAAAACAACTTCAAGAGAAGTATCAGGACTTAAAAGATGAGGTGGAGTACTTCAGATCAGAAAGGTTATCTCCTGTCAAAATTAAAGTTCACCCAGGGGATAAGCATGACCAGTCAGAACTTACATTGATAAAATCTGAGCAGAAAACTTTGGAGGAGCAGATTATGAGGTTGACGGCCCAAATAAATTCTGGGGTCCAAAACCGGACCAACCCAGTCAAGCCGGAGGCTGATGAGCGGAGATACCCGCATCACAGCGAAGTATCTGATAGTGAGGCAGGGTCAGAATATAGGTCGCCTCCTAGGCTTCTAAGATACACTCCAGAGCGCTCAGAAGAAAAGTATGAGGTTTCATATAGGCAAGAAGGGAAATCCCAGGGGTCATCCAGGAGATATGACACCCCAAAGGTCATTAAGTTCCTGAAGGACACTGTTCCTATGTTTACTAAGAAAGGGTCCCTTGAGATCACCGAGCATATGAAAACATATGAACAGACGTTAGAAATTCTGGGCATTAGAGATGACCACACCAAAATAGAATTGCTGCCATGGGTATTTGAAGAGAAATACCGGCAATTCTTTGATACCTTGAGGGCCTATTCCAATCAGTCCTGGAGAGAGGTTAAACATAAGTGCCACATGGAATTTGGGCCTTATAAAACTGTAACCTCTGCCAAGGCTGCGGCCTACAATTTAAAGTGTGGTCCTCACCAAAGCCCTGCAGAATTTCTGGCTGTCCTCAGAAATGCCTATTTCCTGGCTGAAAAGGATCCCAATCCTAACCAGCCAGAATTCAAAACCCTATTCTATGAAGCATTACCTGCTTACATAAAATTGGGACTTGCAAAGGATTACAGAAAGGGATGCTCTCTTGATTGGTTGGTGAGAGAGAGTGACTATTTATTCTCAATCCAACAGTCTAGTGAGGGCGGGATAAAAAGAGAACCCAAAAAATAGCCCCAAGATAGTAGCAGCCACTACCATTTCCCCTCCAAATCCAAATTTGCAGGCAGAGAAGAAATCATATGCGGAAGTAGTCCGTGGGGGTAAAACCAATGGTTCCCCTAGATTTGTACCTCAAACCCAGCAAGTGAAGGAGGTCCATAACTTTGCACCCCAAAACCAGTGGGTGAGAAAGGATAGACAAAAGCTAGGAAACTACGGTAGTGGAAGTGAGAAGAATAAAAAGTATGGTAAGGGTCAGTACAGTGATGAGAATCAAAGGGGGCAATGGTATCCTCGGAGGTTCTATTATCCTCGCCAAAACCAACATGGGAATTTTTATAAGAATCCCAATTTTAATAAGAACTCCGACTTCCAAAGATTTCCTCCACGCCAAGAACACCCTCAAGCTCAAAGGGGGGATACAGTACCCCAGGCTCCCTTTAATGACAGGGAGACCCCAAAACCTCAGAGAGAACAATGGCGTCGGGACCAGAGCAGTAGTTCTGACTCTGAGTCTCATTACCAGTCTCGTCCAAAATACAAGCGCAAGTATAGGAAAAGGGAGAATCAACAGAATGACTCCTCTGAGCGTATTGGACAAATAGAGGCACAGATCAGCAAAATGGCTGAACAAATGGACAGGCTTGTCACTCAATTTCCATCCAATCCTTTTTTAGGAGCAGCTCCTGTGACCAACCAAGGGTCACAGAATTAACAGGCAACCAAGCCTTAAACCAACAGGGGAGAACACTGAGTCAAATGACAGGAGATGTGTGTCCCGTCCCTGACACGCCTACTAATAGAGAATCTAGTTCTCAGGCAACGGGGGACCATTTGTTGGTTATTAACGATTCTCCTGCTTTTCAGTGTCCATCTATTGCCCCTAATATAGTCGCGGCATCGGAAGTCGTCAGGATTGACAAGCCAGACGGAGCACCAACTTCTAGTTGTGCTTCTGTCTTGAGACAGTCCAAGAATCCCACCAGGGAGGATAAGGGTGATGTGTCCACCACATGCGGTGAGATAAGAACCAGTCATATGTCATTGAAGGGCCCACAGATCTTCAACCACACCAATTTCATGTGTGAGCTGACTGAATCTGATGGGAGATATTATGCCACAGTACAGGTGCAGGATGCCAGTGATCTTTCTATTGTCGGCCTAATAGACACTGGATCCCAAGCAACCATCATGTCACAGGAACATTTTTATAAAGTGGCGAATGTCATGCCCACCAAGCCGAGACTTAAAAGCTTTGACAGCTCATTGATTGGTGTAGGTGGAGACCCTTTACAAGTCATGGGTACCGCCTGGCTTAAACTGAAACTGGGTAATAAGGAACTGAGACACCCCATCATCATTGCCAGCATCTCCCAGCACCACATGATAATTGGGATGGACTTCCTAAAAAGGCTGAACACAATAGTTGACTGTGTGAACCAAGTACTGTGGTCACAGGTAAATACCCCGATTAAATATGGGAAACTTAAAACTCCCCATTCCCGACAACACTGCCACCTGGTGGAAGAAAGGCCTGGATCATTAGAAATCCATTTCAGGAACAGTCAACTTCCTGATGTAACGGTTATCAAACCTGATGACCATAACCCTATCAGAAGAGATGAGGAACACATTTTTAGAATTCCCCAAGATAAAATAAAAGATATTTCCCTCCAAGATGACATCCTTACAATATCTTTTCATCAGGAGGATAAACCAAGAAAAGGGGGAGATCACACCCAATTCTTGACAGGTATTGAAAGGGTTAACAGCGACTTGTTTATCCCCATCCGGATAAATGGTCTTAATAGGTCAAAATATGCCAAACTAGATTTGAGACAGGAACACAGCTTTGTAAGCCATGGGCTGATAAAACACCTGACCGAAATGGAAATGATCCGTTTCTCCATACCTCAGCGTCATTGGATTTCAGACTCCATTGATGACTCTGATGATTACAATTCAATGGCTAGGTGTTTCTTAAACGTCACTGTAGGAAACAAAACAGCCACCCATGTGTTCCTAGTCTTGGATAATCCCCAAACTAAAATTTATTTTGGCAACGATGTATTACATCGCTTTGCAATGCAAGTCGACTTAATTAATGACTGTTTATGGAGTCGACTAAAGGGGGCCCCCGAAAAATACCAAAATCTGGACTTAGCTTTAAAATCCCAGCAACAGATGCCTTATGCTGTTGAAGTCCAGGTAGCCCAAAAGATTACAATCCCTAAGGGCATAAATAATTTCATACTCCCCATCCAAGTTAAAAAGGGACATAGACTGAAGGGGTCAGATGCATTAGTATGCCTCTCCCATAAAATGCAGGGGGAAGGACTGAACATTACACACACACCCCTAGTCAACACACATCAATCCCCGATGTACATTTACATACATAATCTGTCCAATCAGGACATCGTCTTACCCAAAGAGACCCTTATTGGTCTAGCGGTAGAGACTGAATATTACACCTTTGGGGTCACTAACCAGGTGATTGGACTCATCCCCGATGAATATTTGTCGGAGGAACAATTAATTGAACAAACAACATTCCATTCATTACCAGAGGGTATTTTCACCATAGAGTCCATTTATCCATTCGATTCTAAAGATGGCACCTGTCGAATCGAAGAGACATCAATTGTCTTTGATCACCCAATCAAAGAACAAGAGTACCCCAAAGAACCTGGATGGCAGGAGAACACACACACACATCACATACCCAATGACCTCACCACAAAACTTGAAGAGGCATATGAGATAGGTCAGCCGGAAAGCTTTCCTGGATTCAAGGAGTTAGTGGAAGAGATGGTAGTCCTCGCTGATGCGTGTTCCAGTGATCTCGACCGACAATTGCTCCGAGAGCTTCTCCTTGAATTCCAAGAGATCTTTGCCAAGGATTCTTACGATTGTGAGACTACTGACCTACACATCGCTAGGATCCAAACAGATCCAGATGCCCCACCAGTATTCGTAAGACAGTATAGGTTACCATTAGCTTCCTATGAATCTCTGGCTGAGATTATCAGGAAGTTACATGAAAGGGGTATAATTAGGCCCATCCACAGCTCCTATAACCACCCGATCCTGGGTATTTTAAAACCCAATGGACAATGGCGTTTGTGTGCTGACCTCCGTCAGCTGAACAAACGTGTGTACATGTCAGGATGGCCGGTCCCATACATAGACCAGTGTCTAGCCCAGCTCCAAGGATCCCAAGTTTTTACAGCCTTGGATTGTGCACAGGGGTATTGGACCATTAAGGTGAGTGAGGAAGACCAATACAAACTGGCCTTCAGTTTTGGGAATCGACAATATTGTTGGGTGCGAATGCCTTTCAAATTCATAAATTCCGGACATGAATTTGCTGTGTTCATGCACAAGGCCATGCCAGACGCCTTCGAAAGGGGGACGTTGGCATATGTGGACGATATCCTGATCAAAAGTACTGATATGGCCAAACACATTACAGAACTTCGGCATGTTCTGGGCCAATTAAAAGCAGCAGGAGTAAAACTGTCCTTACAAAAAGCCCAGTGGTGTCGCACGAAGGTAAACTTCCTAGGCCATGAAGTTACTGCTGAAGGTTTGAACCCACAAAAGAAGAAGGTTGAGGCGGTTCTGAACTGTAAAGTCCCTACTAACCTTAAAGAATTGAGATCATTCCTAGGTATGGTAAACTACTCGCGTAAGTTTATTGATAATTACGCCGAGATAAGCAAGCCACTGCTTCACCTACTGAAGAAGGATGTCGGATGGTCGTGGGGTAAGAAACAGGAGGACGCCATGAAGGAGTTAAAGGAACGTCTCACACAAGCGCCGTGTCTAGGATATCCCGAAGGGGGTAAAAATTTCTATCTAGAGACAGGGTTTACGCAGGTAAGTATGAGTTCCGTTCTTTACCAGAAACGTGATGATGTCAGTAAGGTGATTGCCTATGCCAGTAAAACTTTGTCCCCGGTTGAAGTAAAGTTCAGTGACTGTGAAAAAGCTCTATTGTCCACCGTGTGGGCATTACAGAATTTCCGCAGTTACATTCAGGGAGAGAGAATCATTGTTGAAACGGCACACCAGCCTTTACAGTATTTAAAGAGTGAACGTATCAAGGGAGGAAATGTGTCTAATAGCCGCATCACTGCTTGGACTTTGTCTTTGCAAGGGTGGCCTCTTGAAATTCGGTACAAACAGAACAAGGAAAGTCCAGTAGCCCAGGGCCTAGCCGAGCTCCATGATTGTTCCGCAGCTACACCTGCTATGGAGGCCCCGGACACTGACTTTCTGGAAGAACAACTGTTCTCTCCCTACAAGGTTTATGATGAAGAATACTGTAAACAGCTGCCGTGTGTATATGTGGATGGTTGTGCTTTTCATCACAAGGATGGGGAACAGCTCCAACTAGTGGCAGGTATTGGAATCGTTTGGACCCAAGGTGTCACCCCAATTTCTGTGGGATACAAACTTGGACCAAAAAGCAGTCAGGTTGCTGAACTTACTGCAATCCTTAGAGCAGTTGAGATGGCTATAGAGTTCAACATTGGAGAGTGTGCCATCATAACCGATTCCAATTATGTCAGGAATAGTTTTGTGGAGTATTTCCCTAGGTGGAAGCGAAACAACATGAACAAGAGTAATCACAAACCTGTGAAACATGGTAAGCTCTTTTGTCACATCGATGAACTGGTAAGGTCCAATGATCTCACCCTGCACTTCAAGAAGACCAAAGGCCACTCCAAGGTTCTAGGTGCCGAGAAAGAAGGGAACGATCTGGCCGATTCTCTAGCCAAGGAAGGGGCAATCACCGGTGAACTGTTAGACATTGATCAATTTTTAGGTACCGTACAGGTTGAAGCTGTCACCAGGCAACAGGCCAGAACAGCTGGTGATCCAAATGCATTACAGTGGAGTCACGATTCTCCTAGTGAGGATTTAATTACTGCCCAAAAAGAAGACCCAATAATTGGCTTGTTTTATAGTCATATAGAAGATCCCAACCAAAATCCCATAAATAAGGAGGTATGTAGTGGGAAGGAGGATTTACGTATCTTAATGAAATCCAAATCCCAATTCTCTTTATACCAGGGATTGTTGATACGAACCTCAAAGGGTGGCGTACAACAATGGGTCGTCCCACTTAAATTTAGAGGTTTGATGCTACAGCATGCCCATGACGCTCCTACTTCCGGTCATCGCGGAGAGAAGATCACGTATGAGATCCTGCGGGATTATGCCTACTGGCCTCATATGTTACGTGATGTGAAGGAGTACTGCCAAGGTTGCCTAATATGTCCCCAATTTCAACCTACCAAGCCAACTCACAGAGCACCTCTCCAGAAAAGGGGGATATGTATGCCTTGGTCAGACCTTCAAATGGATTTTATTGGGCCCGTAACAAAATCTTCACGAGGAAATCGGTATATGTTAACAGTTACATGTTTATTCACCAAGTATGTCAAGTGTATACCAGCACCAAATAATAGCTCCGAGACGTGCTGCATTGCTAATAAATCATGTATTTTCACGTTTTGGTCTACCACAGAGGATAGAGTCTGATAGAGGATCACACTTCACTAGCGAAGTGATGGCCAAATTGTGGAAAGTTTTGGGGGTTAAAAGGAAATTGCATATCGCCTACCGGCCAGCCTCTAGTGGTGGTGTAGAACGATACAATCAGACCATCGTTAACGTCCTTAAGAAATTTGTTAAGGAAACAGGCAAAGATTGGGATGTCAAACTCCCGCTGGTCCTGATGGCGTTGAGGGCTACTCCGAATACAGTTACAAAAATGTCATCTTTTGAACTGATGACAGGTAGACGGATGGTACTGCCCCAGCACTTATTGTATCGCACTACAGATCAAAATTTGATCAACGCCACCACCACACACCAGTACATAGAGGATTTACGTAAACATTTGCAATATGCTTTTGCCTTTGCCCAGCGAAATTTGGAAAGAGCTGCAACTAGTGCTAAGACATACTATGATCTCAAAACCTCCAAGAAGGAATATGAGATTGGTGACAAGGTCTATCTATACAACTTTGCAAGAGACCAGATCAAGGAACGGAAATTCCTTCCATCTTGGAAAGGTCCGTTCTCTATCATTGATAAAATCTCTCCGGTCGCATATAAATTGCAGGTTACCCGGTATGGTGAAATCAGTGATAGATGGGTGCACATCAACCAATTACGTGCTTGCCATCCAAAGTCTCAATTGCAGTTGTTGGAAGACTAACCCACCAGTTCCTATCTGGAGATATTGAGATCATTATTAAATTTCCTTTGAACATATAATTCATCTTTTTCCTTACAGGATCCAGTAATATAATTTTATGTATATCCAATACTTAAACTGTTCATTTTAATAATTTAGAAAGGAAGGCCCTGACAATGACTAGACCGGCGATCGGAGGTGTCAATGACCAGACCCTAGAAGGAAGCTATAATGTCCTGTGGGAAACACTAGATGCCAGAGATCGATCCGTAGACGATAACCTGATGTCCCAGGCCACCAAGGGCCAGTCCAGAGGAAAAGACCCGCCTAGGAGACCGTCTAAGAGACCTGTCGTGCGGAGGACCCATGGACCCCAAGGTGGATGTGCCAGGCCAGGCCGGCCTCATCACAAGACCAGGATCGTCATCGGAAGTGTCCATCTAAAGACGCCGAGTCAAGTTGAGGACCAACCAGCATCACCGCTGCCATTTTATTATTATTAAAAAAAAAAAAAAATGTTTTTTTTGAATTTCATTCACTTCACCGGAGAAGACGAACGATCACTCTAGCCAAAAGTCCCACTCATGTTTTGCGACACAGACACCCATCTACACGTGCCTGTACCCCAAAAAAGGGGGGTTTGTTGTGGACCTTTTGAAATTATGTCTCAAAAACATGATTTATCAAGACATAATCCTATATAACATCAAGTCAACATAGCCGGATGTTAAGGGTTAATTTGTCTTGGTTGGAAAGTCAAATGACCATCTAGCTAGAGAAATGTAAACGATGGGTGAAGGGATTTTTTTTTCTTCCTAGAGACAAATATACTATTTGAAGTTCTACAGGTGGTCAAACACCATTATTCAGACTTCTATAGCAGGTAAACATATACAAGGTCTGGACAGGACAATAGAGGAACCAAACTGATTGTCTGAGAGCTTACCCAAACCTTGCAGAGTGTGATAAACCAACAGACCTCTCAAACTATCACAATATGCTATTGTCCACCAAGGGTGAAAGTATTAATAGTTGTTTACTGTGACTCCAATACAAGAGCCAGGCAAACAGAGAGTTTTTCCCTACCCATAGAAAATGTGGTTCTAAAATCAAAAGGCTAAGAATTGAATATATCCATCCACAGAGGTATACCAAAAACATAAATGAGATGTTATAAAGGATAGGTTTTACACACCACCAAATATTCAGCAATGGGAATTATATATCACTAACTTGAGTATTGAGATGATGAAAAGTAAGATGTATTATAAACTAGCATTAGTTATATGTCTTATCAGGAAACAGACAGGATGGTATTTCAAGAAGGAATAACTGAATATACACATATATTCCATGGTCCCTATTTAGAATATTATAGGTATGATCACTTATATATCTAGAAAAAGACGTATATCTAATCCCTGTAATTACCTTAAAATTCCACCCGAGGTATGAGTCATCTCAAATACTCAAATTGTTCTATGATACATGACTGCCATCTGGCGGGCAGGTGAGAAATAGCTTATGTACACACATTTCTCAACTAGCCAATCGAGAAGCCTGGTGGGAAGGTATCTTAGAACAATGGATTAGTGGATATAAAAGCCCATGCACCTTTAAAAAAAAGGAGGAAAACTCATCAAAAGAAAAACCTCATCAAAAGAAAAACCTGACTGAAGAAAGACCTCATTGGAAGAAAATCGGAAGACATCTGAAGAGACCTCTCTATAACCCCTCTTCCATACTTTCAAACTTCCAAACTTTACTAAATTGCTAAACCTCTGTACTCCTAACTTCCTACATTCTCCCATACTAAATCTCTATCACTTGCCCTATAATATCATTTCTAAAGGCGTTCCATTGCCGGCTGATCCACGGGAGAGTTTCATAGTCTGAATTCCGGGTGTGGTGAGACTATTAATTTAATTTTGCATTGCCTATTTCCTCTGTTGTGTAGAGTCATAGAATTACCTTAGCGTATTACAACTATATTGGGTAGTTATATATATGTAAAGAGATCCTGTTTTACTGTTAAAAATTGTTTGGTGCCATATTATAAAAATTTTTCTTATTTCATAATTTATTAAATATTAATAACCAGAGTATAATTTATCAAGGAATAGCTTCTTGCAATCCTATGGCCACGGCTTGTGAGAATATAACCTTTGAGATACTCGAAATTATTAGTTATTAATAAATTTAATTTTTAATCAGATCATTTAGAAATTGTGATCTTGATTTAATTATTTGAAACATTAGTATTGTGTATTACATTGGTAGGGTATATCTTTGATTGTGTGTACCAATATTCATTTATCACCAGTCTTTTGCATTTTGTGTTAATATATATATAATTTTTGTACATAAATAAATTTTTATATTTATTAAGGCAAATTTTGTGTGTATGGTACGAAATCATACTGGCTAAAAGAATTCAAGGTATAATAATAAGTGGTGATCAAATTATCAAGGTGTCCAAATTATTGGTTTACTAAATATTTGCCGTATTTTAACGGCTGGAGGCACTGTAATATTTCATTTAAGGGAAAGGGACACGCCCTTTATAAATAGAAGAAATCCTTACATAAACCACCACATCCTTCTACAGGAGAAATGTCAAGCACTCCAAACTGTACTGTCCAGGAGTCATCAGACTCTTCACTGTTGCATAAAAATCCTGATGTTGGTCTCTTTTGAAGACATTCCCTTTTTCCTAGCTTGACATCAGACCTTGACAACGCAACATTCCGTTGCTGGAGGAAAGACGGTTTCCTCTAACACTACAAACCAGGTTGGCTATGATGTCAGGGGAACTTCTCCTTTCCTGTCTTCTGAAGTCTCCTCTTTGGGGATGCCAGCCAGTCAGCCTGAGGAGTCGTCTTAACCACCCTCACAGTACAGGGAACTTGGTCATTGAAGTCTCTCCCCCCCCCCCCCCCTTCCCGACTGACATCTGAAACTGCAGATGACTTGACAGTATTGGACAGTAATGCAATCTGGATTCAGATGGATAACACCACACCAGTGGCATACATTAATTATGAGAGAAGCAACATATGTCTCTCAATGGGAAAAGGTAAGCTTTATTTCCCATCCAGAGCAGACCTTTAGGTTCCAACCAGGGGTCGACAATCGCAGGCAAAGTTAAAGCTGACAACATTAGGACTAGGGAGAGTGGTCTCTACACCTAGAAGTGTCTTAGCCCCTTTTGTCACAAGTGAGGGACACCAAATGTGTACCTCCTGGCCACTAGGTTTAATTGCTAACTGGACTGGTTTGTTTCCAGGTACAGGGATCCTCTAGCGGAAGCTGCAGTGGTTCCATATCACCCCAGTCTTTTGTCATTCCCCCATGGATACTTTGCAAGATCAAGTTGGGGGTCTGAGAGCCCCCAGTGCTCTGGACTGGATGGGGTATGCTGATGCTCCATGGGCTCTGCCGAATCATCAGGGCCTTTTGTCCCAAGGCACTGTTTTGCCATCCAGCTTCTCAGTTGCTGGCTGTAATGGCATGGCTGTTAAAACCAAGTTCTGAGAGACAGGGACGTCTGAGTTTGTGATGCCTACAATGCTAAAAGCTAGGAAGTCTGCTTCTTGCAAGGTTTAGGGTTTCTACCCCAAGAGTCCCTCTGTAGGACCTACTAATTGTTTTGCAAGAGCTCAATATGCTACAGTTTGAATCTCACAGACTTCGCTTTATTTGTTGCAAGGCAGGGTTATTCTAAGAACAATTGCTGCAATTCTTTCTAAAGTGGTTTCAAATGTTCATAGAAACCATGGAGCATTGCTGCCTTTTACTAGAATCTTAAATATTAAAGAACCCAACTTTGTTACTCTTGGCGTCCACGGGTACAAAGTATACTGCAACCAATGACTTAGGAAGACCAAAGCCTTGTTTGTGATTTGCAGCAGGCCTAATTAAGGTGGAGGGGAGGGTGCTTCAGAATCCACCATAGTCAAATACATGCAAATATCAGCTTTATCAATGCTTTTGCTGATGAACCTTGTTCATTTAAAAATTCACTGCTCACACCACATGTGCTATCAACATCCTCAGTGGGGGAGGCGGAAAAGCCAGTGCCTTTACAGAGCAGATAATTGAGGCTGTTACAAGGTCAAACCTTTAAAACCTGGGTGAAATACTGTCTTATTGACCTTCTCTCCAGTCAGGATCAGGAATTTGGTAGTACTTCAAGCGGAAGTCCCACCTTAGATAACACTTTGCTTAGCTTCTATAGTGAACCATCCTGGGGGATGATTATAAAAGAAACCTGAATTATTACTCAATTACTTTAGTTAGATTCCTCGAGGATGCTGAGCTCCTTCTCTAAATCTTGTACATTTTAGATAGATTTACTGATTTTGTAGTCCTCTTGTGAATTATTGAAGCTACATGCACTTGGGAGTCCTTTTAAACTCTCTCAGACTTGTGTGGGTGGAGCCATCTCTCCTATTCCTGGAGGATTCTATAAAAAGGACATAATTTTTTCATCCACTGCAGTGTGTTTGTAGCTCAACACAAAAAAATCTGCATAGTAATGCACTGCAGCAGAACAGAAAGGTGTGAAGGGTCCTTAATGTAAAAGCTAAGCTTTGTCCACTGAAAGGTCTGCTTTGACTTAACATTATGCTCAGGAGATAAAAAGCAGGGCCAAGCTAGAATTTTGCAGCTGAGATTTGCACATGATTTCAGCCACCTATATCTGATCTAATCTGATTACTTTGATGTGATCAGATTTGATTGAATGCTTGTGACAGGCTTATATTAGCACATCCTGTCAACTTTCAACACCTAGCATTTATTTATAAAGATTCACTGTGTGATGCACACAACGAATGTTTGCTGGGCATTCTTCCATTTGTATTTGATAGCATTCGGCTATCATTTTCAAAGAATACTCGACCATCAGTATACAACATATTAGAGTGATTCCTATTTCAAGATTCGCCTTTCATATTTTAAAAGCAAACAAAATTCATCCATCAGCATGCAACATAGTAGATTTCAATCACGCACAATATTTGTCTTAGATATTTAAATTCAAACTTTTAAAATCAAACAAGCTTTGCCCATCAACATAAAACACAATAGAGAGATTCTAACTGCAAACAAGATTCCTCCATCATACAGGAATTACACATAAAGTAAATCTTCTGTAAATGTAAGCTGAATGCTGAAAAATGCATATGGACGAATGTCCAGCAAATATTCTGAAATGATTCACTGTGCAATTTGCACTGTGAATCCTTTTCTAAAAAGACCCCCTCCACATGTTAACACACTGTGTGTGTGTGCACAGTAACCACATTGCCCATTGGTTCCTGGAATGCTACAAGGAGCTTCAAGTCCTGCTAGATCTTTTACAGCTTAGTCAGTACAAGGTATTCTACACGTTCCATTGCAAAAGCTGTAGAAATTGATGGTACATGGCTATCTTACATTGACCCAAAGGCTAGAAGACATAAAAATAGTTGCTGCACAGAATTCCTGTGGATGCTCCAATCTTAATTTACAGAATAGTAGCACTACCTCCATTTTCTGAGTTTCCCATTTGTCAGGGAAGCACACTAAATAATTATCAGGGCTAGTGAGGACTTTGAAACAATTTGATGCAAGGTTTACCCATATTTTCCGATAACTGAGGCACGTGACACTGCTTCTATTCAGCTTACTAGCATTATACAAAAAAGGTCCTCTTCACATTATTTTACTAACATATACAGATCTAAAGTCCCTACTTGGCTGGGACTTATCCCAATTATTTTAAAGGGGCACTATCATTATGTATATTTTTATGTTTAAACATTGGTGCAGTTATCTATATTGTTTAGATAAAAATTTTGCATAAAGATGTTTTAAAATTTTAATTTTTGGAATAAATGTCCTTACAGAATAAGGTCTACAATCTGCTGTTTTTGTTCTATTTCTTTTTTTTTTTTTTCTCATGACCTAAACAGTAACTATATTTCGAGACCAATGCTGTCCAAGAAACTTCTATCCATGCTAGGTTTTCTGGTTGTTTTCTATAACAGGACAAATTCACTAGGTGTTTCTCAGTTCTAGGTGAGTGTAACACAATTCTTTGCTGCTCAATTTCCCTCTCATGCTCCAATATGTGTGTGTTTGTGTGGACTAGGGTGGTGGGCATGGACAGAATAGACTCAGAGAAAGTTTGGGTCTACAAGCATGGAACATTGTATTACATTTCCCCATGCTTTGATTTACGGTCATTCTCATAATGAAAACTGAGAGGGCCCCTTCACATATCATGGTGCATTACTGCATGTTTTAACATGGCTGAACCAGCAGCACAAAATGAATGTAAAGATTAAAACTAAAGCTATGTATCAGGTACATACACTACAGCTATAAAGAGTGAGCAAAAAATGCTAAATGTTTGTTTACCTGGAACTCACATTTAAATAGAGCTCAGAAGGTCTGCAAGTGTACTCTAAAGAAGAGTGTATAGAGGAGTATGAAAATTGGAATAGACTGTATTGCCCACAGCAACCCAATACTCCTTCCTTTTCAAAATCTGCACAGAAAACAAAATACTGTTAAACTTCAACAGCTACTGTATATGCACTAGTATAATGGAGTAATGAGTATGACACTCTTACAGGATCTTTTATTTTGCCCATAAGACCTGAAAGTGTATGTAAAACCCTAATTTTTTTCCAGCGAATTTAGCATCATGCCTCATTATGTACAGCTTTCTTAGGCAATTTTGTTTT
Source organism: Staurois parvus (assembly GCF_062004578.1). NCBI lineage: Eukaryota > Metazoa > Chordata > Amphibia > Anura > Ranidae > Staurois > Staurois parvus. The sequence goes on along the minus strand of NW_028317948.1, from coordinate 134,502 downwards.
TCGTAAATCTGTTTACATTTTTTCAGCTTGAAGATCCCACCAGTAACAGCAATTCCTGTTGCAGGCTGATGACACGAAGCTAACGCCTCTCAAAAAGCAAGTGTTGTGCCATTCAAAATCCTCCATTTGTCAGTTGGACTGCTTTCTGGTGAGCAGAAGAAATGCATCTATCTGAAAGATAGCTTAATGGCGTCTTAAGCGGCTTGCAAAGCAGGCTTTAGCCGTTGCTAATTGAGAGTGGCTTAGCTTTGTCAGATGTAATAAACAAAATTGCTGTCACTGGCAGGATCTCAAGCAGAAAACTTTGAAATGGATTCACAAAATTATGATTTGCTCAAAGAAACTATATACAGTGAGAAATGATGCTATGCCTACTGAAAAATGAGATTTAGGCTTTAAATACACTTTAAGGCTCCTTTACATATTTGCATTGTTATAAATCGCACATTTTACCGCATGTTGCTGCAAAGTGTGCACAGTGTTTCCCTAATTCTTTGAATGGCACCCCAACACAATGTACCATAACTGGCGGTGCAGCGCACCACAACACACATGGCATGCGTTATTGTGCACTGCCTTTAAAGAAAATTATTACATGTCCAGTTTTTGTGAAGATAAGGTGCACTGCCGTCCTATTTAACCACTTGCCTACCGGGTCCTTATATCCCCTTTCACTGATGTGCATTGATTAGGCAGCACTGATGGGCACTGATGAGGTGACACTGATGCAACACTGCTAGGCACTGATCATCAGTGCCGATCTGTTCTGACAATTGCCAGTTATCGGCAGTACTTTCCTCATGCTGTGACAGCGTGAGGAAAGTGCAGCCAATAACCAGCAACTGTATTTACCCAAGGATCTGCTGTGTCATTGGACGCAGCTGATCACGTGGTAAAAGGCCACTGTGATTAGCCATTTACCACATCATGTAATCAGCTGTGTCCTTTGGACACAGCAAACACGGAGATTGCCGGGTTTGTGCTGCTGGGAGTGCGGGGGAGGGCCTGTTCTGGGAGGACATCATATGATGCCCTAACAGAACTGGACAACCGTGCTGTAGCCATCATTCGGCTATAGCCCAGTTTGCAAGTGGTTAAAAATGAATGGGTTGCCATAATGCAGTGGAACCTAATGCACATGCGTAGTGTAAATGGGGCCCAGAAGGATATGTGTACTGAGATACGTGGAGGCTGCCATTGTTGACTTACAGTTGTGCTCAAAAGTTTTCATACCCTTGGTGAATTTGTAATATACATTACAATTTTAAAGAAAACAGGAATGAGCAGGCAAAACACCTTTCTTTTATTTTTTTATGGGATTTATATTTCTCTTTCAATAGGTTTTTATTAACCTTCAATAAAATACAAACACGTCCCTGAAATACACAGGAGGAAGAGAGGAAAAGAAACATATATAGCATTTCCTAGAATGAAACCATATAGGCACATTCCAGTGTAACAGGCATAGGTAAAGGCACAGCGATAACCGTCTAACAGTGCATAACGGCCCACCACAAATAAGCTCAACAAAGAAAAAAGGAGGAGAAAATAGATAAATGGAAGTAAAACAAGAGAAGAAGAAAAGGAAAAAAAAAGGGGGGGGAGGGGGGAAACTGCAGGTACGCCCTCCTCACCTCTCGGCAGGTAGATAGTCCCAAGTCATGGAGAGCTCAACAGATATCTAATCCACGGGTCCCAAATCCTTTCAAAAAGGGCCATCTTTTCTTGAAGGATCGCCGACAGGCGTTCATTCATCATGATCCATGTCAGTTTGGCCTTCAAAAGGTAGAACGAGATCACAGGAGACTTCCAAGACCGCGCAATGGAAATTCTAGCTGCCGTAAAAATCAATGTTACGGACCGTCTCACAGGTCTCGGTGCCCCCTCCACTGGGTTACCCAGTAGGGCCTGCTGAGGGCTTTTCCTGAGATTCATCTGGGTGAGAGGATAAAGTTATATGTGCATATCCAAAACCACCAGACTTTCAGACACAACCACCAAACATGGAGCACTGTCTCTGTTTAGCCACAGCCACAAAAGCAGAGGGGTGAGGCATCCAGAACACAGGACGCCACCTGCACAGGTACCATGTACCATCTCAAGAGGACCTATCATTTTTTTCTATCAGAGACTGAGAAGCATATTGAGCCAGTCTACTCCACTCAACCTCATCCATCTACTCCCATCTGTCCATGTAAGGCAATTTAGAGGAGTTGGAATGTAATAGGACATAGATTTTAGATATAAATCCTTTCTGCTTATAATTCTTACATAAATGTTCCATATTGGGATTCATATTTAACTGTAGGTCACAACAGACCGGTACAATCAAAAAACAAAACATGGCAACAAGTAAACAGTTCAAAAGTCTGCATACCTTTAGCTCTTAATACTGTGTATTGCCCCCTTTAGCATCAATGATAGCATGCAGTCTTTTGTAATAGTTGTCTATGAGGCCCCAAATTCTTGCAGGTAGTATAGGTGCCCATTTGTCTTGGAACAATGCCTCCAGGTCATGCAAAATCTTTGGTCTTTCTGTATGAACCGCATGGTTGAGATCTCCCCAGAGTAGCTGGATGATAAGGTCAGGACACTGGGATGACCATTCCAGGGCCCTTCACCTTTTGTGCTGTAACCACTGGAGGGCCTTGTGCTTAGGGTCAATGATGTGCTGAAAAGTCCAGGAATGTCCCAGCTTTTGTGCAGAAGAATGCAATTTGTCTGCTAATATTTTCGGATAACATGCTGCATGCATATTGCTATCAATTTTCCCTGTGCTTTTAGAGCTCACACACCCCCAGAACATCAGTAAGCCACCACTCTTCACAGTGGGGATAGTATTCTTGTCGCTATAGGCCTTGTTGACCCCTCTCCAAACAGTACTTATGGTTGTGACAATAAAGGTCTTTTTTGGTCTCGTCACTCCAGATTACATGAGTCAGTATCTAGCCTGCTCAGTGCATCCATATGAGGGCATCCACAACAAACATCAGTGCATCCACAACAAACTCACTATTTTTTACACAGACACTAATTGCAATTTAAAAAGCCAGAAATGTGGGAAATTAACTTTTAACCACTTGCCCACCAGAGGATTTACCCCCCTCCCTGACCAGGCCATTTCTTGGGATACAGCTCTGCGTTACTTTAACTCAGAATTGCGCAGTCATGCAACAGTGTACATAAATGAAATTTATGTCCTTTTTTTCCCCCCCACAAATAGAGCTTTCTTTATGTGGTATTTGATCACCTGTGCATTTTTGCACTATAAACAAAAAAAGACTGACAATTTTGAAAAAAAACAATATTTTTTACTTTTTGCTATAAAAAATATCCAGTAAAAATATTAAATATCTTCATAAATTTAGGCCAAAATGTATTCTGCTACATGACTTTGATAAAAAAAAAAATCCCAATTCATGTAAATTAATTGGGAAAGTTATAGTGTCTACGAATGGCGGTATTTATACTGGAATTTTTTTTTACTCTTTATACTAGTAATGTCGGCGATCAGCGACTTATAGCGGGACTGCGGCAAGCATTCTGACACTGGGTGGGAACTGACTAATTGCCACTGTCATCCCAGTGAGACAAATAAAAAGCACTGACACTGTACTAATGACACTGGGCAGGAAGGGGTTAACATCTAGGGTGATCAAAAGGTTAACTGTGTTCTGTGTGTGTTTTACATTGTGTTCTGTGTGTGTTTTACATCATGTGCTGTGTGTGTTTTACTAGGAAAACATGCTGCTGTGTATTTCTCTGCTGTGTAGAGAAATACACAGCAGCATGTCCTTGCTGGCAGGAGAGAGACCTGTGTTGTTTACACACAGGTCTCTCCCCTGTCAGTTTTACTCGGCGATCGCCGGCCGGGACCCGGTTATTGACCTCTGCAGCCGCCAATGGCGGTGCAGGTAGGGCAGCGCGCACGCTCCCCCCACCTGAAAATGCAGATCACATGTATGTATATGTGATTTTGCACAGCCCTGCTGCCCTGTAGCAGTAGTTCTACTATAGGGCGGCGGAGAAGCAGTTAATTACCATTTTAATGTGTGTGTGTGTCACCTTTTTTTGTCTGTACCAAGGCCAAACATTCCAGGGTATGTAAACTTTTGATCAGTGCCATTTTTTGTGATTTTTGTTATCATTATGATTTAAAAAGGAGCCAAACAACTATGTGATAATAAATTACTTCAATTGATCACTACAGTTTTTTGGCATGATCAGTCATATTTTCAACATCAATTCAAGAATTTCAACATTTGAGCACACCTGTAACTATGAAAAGGCTAGTTTCCTGATTGTCTCTGGTTTCAATACTTGGGATACACTGACCTTGGACAAGCCTGCAAATCAAGAATGTCAAAATGAAGTCCTGAAGCCACTGAATTAGTATAAAGGTCAGGGAACTAGAATATTCACAAGGAGAGGTGAGCAAAGATATGTATTCACTACATGTGGTGGGTTTTTTTTGTTTGATTTTTTTGTTTTGTTTTGGTTTTGTTAAGGCTGGCAATTAAGTTATTTAATATATTCCCAAGCATTTCATTCAAAGCAGCAGATAGAACGTGTGTATTTCTTGTTCTGGCAAACTGAGCAGCTGCTAGGGGTGCTGTCCTCTCCATTTTATTATCTTATTTATCATCTGCTACATGAGTGTGAGTGGGCTCTATGCCAGTCTGCACCTACCCTTCACAGTTTAAGTCTTAAAGAATATATAAACCCAACAATTCAAATTCCTGATATGTGCCTGCTATATCATAAACTTGTATGAAAAAGCATCCTGTTCTTTTAAAGATCGTGAGGGCTTGGAAGACCCCCCTCCTCAGCTTCGACGCAGTCAAAAATCGGATGAATTTTATATTAGTTAATGAGAAACTGACGGCTATGCTGTTAGACACTCACACAAAGTTTCTGCAGATGTGGCGCCCCTGGCTTGATATAGCCCAACCGTCTAGATTTGACCGGTCCCTTTTGTTGATTATAAGATTTTTTTTTTTTTTTCTTTCCATCGAGATCCCCTAGAGCCCTTTCTTTGTCTTTTGTCTTTTCTTTATTCGTTCCTCCTTTTCTCTTCTCTGTTCTGCCAGTTTTTATGATATTTGCGCTAATTGTGACTTCTTTCTCTAAGAACTGTGCCAGCATTATTGTATCTACTTGTCGGACTTCCTTGGGAGTCCTGGGTGTGGAGTACCAATGTACACTCGGTGAGGCTTCGTGTTTGTTTGTTTTTTCCTGCTTTGTGTTTGTGGACTTTGTGATAATCTTGGCTCTGTTTACTAATTCATTGGTTTCAAATTGTCTGCCACTTTTGCAAACTAACATGTTTTATTTTACCTCATATACTGCGCTTGTGTACTCAGTTTTTCTCCTTGTTTCTACTTCAGTGCATTCATGGTACTATTCATCAGAAAACGTGTATGTCTCATTTTTGTTGGTCAGTGATCTTGTTTGTTTCTCTGATGTTGTCTTTTCTTTAATATAATCCATTGTAAAAGAAAAAGTATCCTGTTCTCTTTGTATTGCTTTCTTTGTGTGAAATCGCTGGTGTTCCTGCCAGTCCCACTGCTTTCCTATCAAAAACTGACCACACTATGCAGCGTGGTCAATTTTCTGGCTGTGCTGGAACTCTGTCTGCTCTTCTCCAATGATCAGACTTGTCCTGCTATGCCTCTTGCAAAGCCATTCACTGAGAAAATCAGTGCACTGCCGTATTTGGTTTCCCATAAAGCCAGATGTTGGTACGAAAAAGTGTCTGTATATTTTTCAATTGGCTCTGTACAATAGTTTTGTACTTTACAAACCAACTGGAAGAAGTGGATCCTTCCTAAAATTTCAGGAAGAGATCATCACAGCTGTTTTGTATCGTTTGTACTGTATATAGCAGACATGGAATTAGGCATGACACGCGCTTTTTTTTTTTCCCCTCATGTTACTCTTGTCCTGGCCAACCTGGTCTCTGCTTCAAGGACTGCTTCTGTCGCTGCCATACACTAGTGGCGTGTTAGTATAGGGATCAGCAAACACACTCTAGGGTACACAACCACACAAAAGATGTTCGATAGGAAATTATTGTATTATCTATCTAAAATCACAGTCTGGAAATATATATAAGCGCTTGCAGTGCTGCCGCAGGAGATTTCTCAGCTACAGTTAAAAAGAACATATATGTCCAAGAATGCCTGGGGTAGTCAGTGGGTGGATAGTTCCTATGCTTTGGCATATATTTTTTCTTTTGTTTTTGGCTCATATTTGCATAAAAAGAAAAGTTGAGTTATTCTATTGTTACTGTGTTTTATTACACTGTTCAACAAATTTTAATTTTTTGCCAGTTTTGGAAACAAAAGGATCCATTTCTTAATGAATTTCACATTCTGAGTTCAAATATAACAATGAAATTTGTCAATTGGCTCTAGTTTTTCTGTAAACGGAAAGTTTTCTACTATAGGCGTAATGACTACATAATGCACAATAATTATATAGATAGATGTCTTTCCACAAATATAAAGCAAGTGATATTGACTACATAACAAAGCCTAAATGGCATAATATATTGCATAGGATTACCAAGAAAAATTATAGCCATAAGCTAAGTTGAATTATTTTAATACTTAGGATTCTCACTAGTTTTGTCTTCAGTTTGTGTCGGTTTTGCTTCTCTTGGCTTTTCTCTTGTATTCGAGGAAAGGGCTATCTCTTACAACTGTCCAGCAATAGTCAGCAAGCATTGATGGGCTCTATTTACCTTGATATCTTCTTTCCATAGCTGCAATGTCTTGATGGAAGCGCTCTCCGTGTTCATCACTCACTGCTCCACAGTTTGGTGGGAAAAAATCCAGATGCGAATGTAGAAAATGAATTTTTAGAGACATGTTGCAACCCAGATTTCTGTAAGTCTGGATGAGTTTTTCTACCACTTTCTTGTAGTCTGGTGTTTTATTGTTTCCAAGAAAATTTGATGTCACTGATACAAATGCTGTCCAGGCAGCCTTTTCCTTTCCACGCAACAGAGAAAGAAACTCATCATCATGAATAAGTTTACGAATCTGTGGCCCAACAAAGACTCCTTCATCTATTTTTGCAGCACTAAGTGCTGGAAATTTGCTAATCAGGTACTTGAAACCTGCTTTAACAAAGTTTTTCATTAATCCCAACTTGATGTGTAATGGAGGTAATAAGATCTTATTGCTGTCTACAAGTGCTGGATAGTTAACATTTTTTTCTCCAGGCTGCAATGACTGGCGTAATGGCCAGTCTCTTTTGGCATAGTGCATTTCTCTCGCACGACTGTCCCACTCACAGAGGAAGCAGCAGTACTTAGTATATCCACCTTGAAGTCCAAGTAGGATAGCAATTACCTTCAGGTCACCACAAATCGACCATTGATGTTCATCATAGTTGATGCACCTTAAAAGCTCTTTCAAGTTTTCATACGTTTCTTTCATTGAAACTGCGTAAGCAACTGGAACTGACAGCAGCTGATTGCCATTATGGAGCAAAACAGCTTTAAGACTCGCCTTTGAAGCATCAATGAACAGCCTCCACTCATCGGGATCATAGCATACGCCGATGGCTGAGATTAAACCATGAACATTGTTACATACAGCAATATCACCTTCCTGGACGAAGAATGGGATCAGATCTTTCTGACGATGACGGTAGAAAGACGTACGAACATCACTTGCTAGGAGATTCCACTGTTGTAGTCTTGACACCAAAAGCTCTGCCTTGTTCTTCGGAAGATCCAGGTCTCTGATAAGATCGCTCAATTCCACTTGTGTAATGAGGTGTGGTTCAGTGGGTGTGGATGGAAGAAAGTCTGGGTCATGTGAGGTTGACGGTTGATGACTACACGCTTCAGGTTCTTCCTCACTTGACTCAACCACGAAGGATTCTGGTGCTTTAGGAATTGGTAGCCCCTCTCCATGAGGAACTGGACGTATTGCCGATGGAATATTTGGATAGTGCACAGATAACTTTTTCTTCTTATTTAGCCCTTTTGTTGGAGGCACCATACAAAAGTAACAATTACTAACATGATCTGTTGGCTCTCTCCAAATCATTGGCACAGCGAAAGGCATAGATGCCTTTTTTCCATTCAACCATTGCTCCAGTGCCGTCCCACAAGAATTGCAGCATATATGTGGTGCCCAGCTCTTGTCCTGGTCTCCTATCTTGCAGCCAAAATACAAGTTGTAGGCTTTCTTAATCATTCCTCTTATCCTCCTTTTTTGTGAGATAAAAGTTATTTCACCGCAGATATAGCAGAAATTATCTGCTTTATTCACACAAGTTTGAGGCATTACTGAGTAGCCTATATAAGCATAAAACGAAATGTAAAGACGCTGTCGAACTACAATCAGCTACAGATACTGCAGCTTTTATGCAGTGAAGTGATGCAATTAAAGGCTAATATTGCATCATCTCAGTATACATGCAATTTTCTATTGGTCACCAGTATCAATTGCGCAATATGCAGCTGAAGTTGCATCATAATTTTGAATGGCTTACGTCATTAGATGGGTGAATATATCATGGAAACTAGAGCCAATCAATATTTTTTAGGGTCATTTTCGTTTTCAGCACCCCAAAATTATGTAAGATTAGCTAATTGTATGCCCAAAACTTTTTACCTGTTGAACAGTGTTATTAACCGTTGTTTGTTTTGCATGAACACTAATTAGCTGCAGGGTGGTCAGTGTGTGGATCGCTCCTATGCTTCAGCATATATTTTTTCATAATTTTTTGGGGCACAAATTTCAATAAAAAAAAAAGCTTTAATTGATTTAATGCTAAATTGTTACTGTGTTTTATTGTTAACCATTGTTGTTTGCAGGGACGCCATTCAGCTGCAGCACTAATCTATTCTGACAGCAGCAGGGTTTGTGTTCAGAATTCAAATGTCAGTGCGTGCAGTGCTGCTGGAGATTTCTCATCTGCAGTTATTAAAAAATGTATATGCCCAAGCATGAGGGCCTGGGGTGATCGGTGGGCGGATGTTTCGGCATATATTTTTTCACCTTTTTTTTTTCTGGCAGACATTTCTTCATCCACATCTATTGATGTGAATGGAGGAATCTGAGGAACGCCCAACATCAGAAGTGGGAATATACAGGGTGGTGGATTCTAATAGTGGTTATAGCACAAACTTTTTCTGGCAGAGATGTCTTCATCCCCATTAATCAACAAAAGAACATTACATATATGCCCAACAAGGACCAGCGACGTACCAGTACTTTGAGTGGTTATACCTGGATGATACCTGAAGTTGGTATTGTTTTTTTCAGCCGGTGATCAGCTTTCATGTAAAGCAATCCTAGTGGCTAGTTAGCCACCAAAATCCAATAAGCGCCTTCATGCTTTTAATGGGTGTTATTTCTTCATTACACTTCCTAACTACCTATCACAATTTTGGAGGCTCTAAAATGCCAGGATAGTACAAAACACCCCAAAATGACCCCTTTTTTGAAAGTAGACACTCCAAGATATTTGCTAAGAGACATGGTGGTTTTTTCTTTTCTATTTCAAAACCTTGTGACAAAAACTAAGATCTGCAAAATAATTACCATGCCTTTTATTAAATTCCTTGGGGTGTCTACTTTCCAAAAAGGGGTAATTTGGGGGGATGGGGGGTTGCTATCCTAGCATTTCAGGGCCTCTGAAACTGTGATAGGTATTCAGGATGTGAAAAGAGGAAATTATGCCCTTTGAAAACCTGAAGGTGGGCGTTGGTTTTCGAGCCCATACGCAGGTAGGCTCCCAAAAAGTCTCTCACACGTGGTTTCCCCATACTAGGGAGAAGTAGCAGAATGTGTTTTGGGGTGTAATTCCACATATACCAATGGCATGTGTGAGAAAATCCCAATAAGTGTATATTGATTGGTTTGTGTGAAAATTAAAGCGTCGACAAACTATGAACTATATACTGGATTGTACGCGGCTTTTACTTTGACTGCCTTATCACATTTCTTGAGGCGCTAAAATACCAGGGCAGTACAACCCCCCCCCCAAAATGACCTCTCTTAAGTAAAAAAACAAAAACAAATCTCAATACATGTATATTAATTGGTTTGTGTGAAGGTTATAGTGTCTACAAACTATTGTAGATATATTGGAATTTACACAGCTTTTACTTTCTGACTGCCTATCAAATTTCTTGAGGTGCTAAAATGCCAGGGCAGTACAAACACCCCAAGAAAAAAAAATGGCAAAAAAGTTTTTTGTTTTTTTTTACCAAAGACATGTAGCAGAGTACACTAAATTTATGGTCACATTTGAGTTTGTTTGGATAGTTTTTTTATAAACGAAAGTAGACTTTTTTTTTTCCCAAATTATTCCATCCTTTTTCATTTATATCGCAAAAAATAAACTCAGTGGTGATCGGGTTTGTTTGGGTACATCATTGCATGACTGCGCAATTACCAATTAAATAGCGCAGTGCCAAATAGCAAAAAATGCCATGGTCAGGAAGGGAGTTAAAACATTCTGGTGGTCAAGTGGTTAAAGGCTTTAACAGAGCCACCCAAAGATTCCTAAACATTTACAAACTGCTTTTACATAAGCTGAAGAACTTGTGAACAAGGCATAAGACCTAGAACTATTACTTATAGTTGAACTTGCAGTATACCTTAATGATTTCAGAAATTCAAAGGAAGAATGCTTTACATCTACATCTGGATTATTTCTTAACCGTTTGTCTTTTGAACTGATCCAGCTCTGGTTATTCTTCTGTAGCTTTCCACAGTATCAGCAGCAAAGTGAGCAAGTGATTCATTCATTGCAGTATCAGGCCAATAAACTGGGAGTATTCTGAGTTTCTGCTGTGTGTAGAGAAAAGAATTCTATTGTTGAGCTCTGAACAAAGAATGTCAGACTAGTACAAAGCAGTTCTAGCTACTCCCATGCCCTGTGTTATTTCATATGTCAGATCCTGCAGTAATTGGCCTACAAAATAATTCTGACTGCAGCACTGTCGGATTAGCTGAAACCCTGTTTCAAAGAACACAAGATAGCCGTACAGAATGATCTCTTTTCATGTTAAAATTTAAGTGGGAAAATACCCTTCCCCTGCCCAAGGATTCTGGATTCCCATTTTAGCTTTGTAAATGTTCTATGGTTGCAAGTAACCCTGTGTTCTGGGATTAGGAGCCTGTGATTGTGCAGAACAGCAGTTCCTATCTCCAAACATTGGTTTAGCTGTAGCCTAATTTACAGTAGAGCTATTGAGAATAATTGATCTCCTATATTTTATTTTCAAGATTTCTATATGCTGCTTGAGCTAGTCCTCCACACATCAGCTATCCAGACTGGCTGATCCTCAGACCAGCTTTGGAGGCCATATCCATACCCTGCAGGACTGACGACTGCGATACCAACCTGTAATGTGACCATCAGGCGGTGGTAGTGGAGCTCCTCAGACACACAGTGAACTGGTTTGTTAGCAACAAAGTGCTTTATATGTCCAGGACCATACCAGCTTCTGGTGTATTTAAGTCCCTGAAAACACTCTGCTCTTCACATTAGGCTGAAGCCTTAGCAATATGAGTGCTCTCCTTAGGAGTAGGGGCACTACTTTATTATATACCCAGTCTCTTTTTTTCATGTATGAAATTACCCCAGGAAATTACATCCTTTATATTACCTAATAAATCCTTAGCAATATGAATGCTCTCATTTTTAGGATCAAAGGTTTGTTGTCTTTGAACTCTGCACTCTACACTGTCCTGGGTCTTTTCACAATACTCTTGTTATTCTGCTAGAGGTATTCCTTTAGTGTACCCAGTTTCCAATATTTTTCCACTTCATTCACCTCAGGAAAGAACAAAGGCATCTTGGTATGTCACCATGTATATAATATGTCATGCAGAATCCTTTAGGCATTGGAGTGTTATCAGTTTTATGAGCAGTGGTATTACCTTAGTATACCCATTCTCTTTTAATCACTTTTGTGGTCTTTCCGTTCTGCTATTGCATCCCATAGTCTTTGTACTCTGCCTGTTAGTAGCAAACCGCTGTTTCTATACTCAGGCTGTAATTTCTCAGTGCCTGGATTGGTGAACACTGACTATTGCAAGATGCCTGTCACAATTTACACATTTTATTGCAAAACATTGGTCTTGGTCCCCAGAACCTTCTTCTAGATACCTATGTAGTACTCTAATGCATTCAGGTCTGGAATGTGCCTCCCTCTCAACAGAGTTGTGACAGAGAGGTTTAATTTAAATCTTCCCATATTTTTGTCATGAGGTTTCGCCATCTACATGGCATTACCGCATTGAGCCATGCATGCACGTGCATGTCACTGTCTTTCCCACCTTCTGGATTTCCTACTGGACACACATTTATTCACCTGTCTGATCCATCATCAGCTCTTACTTATAGTGAAATCACATGATTTCAAAGTCAGGGGAAATGCCGATTTGTAAGACATCTGACACAGAAGTCTGTTAATTGCACCAAAAGTAGTACTTTAGAAATTGGTGCGGCTCTAAGTCCGATTTGACCGCTGTAATTGCGGACAACAGGGTGCAACTTGGCCTCACCACTGTCCTCTCTGGTTTAGCTGCCTGAGCCTCTCAGTTTGAGCACAAATGAACAGCCTGCTCACAAACATCCAGTCCTTTGCACTTGTTATCTCATCAGCAAAGCATGCTTATATTGGCACTTCTTATATAAATGTGCTCAAGTATCCTATATCTGACCAAGAATCATCACAGCATTCTATGGAATCTGTTTTCCATTTTTCCATTATTGAATCTGACATGCTTGATCTCATGTCCCATTTGGCTAATGCTGTATACTCAGCCAACTCCTATGGTAGTATTTGCTGTTTCAGTTACAAGCTGTTCTTTGGCTTCAACTGCCACAAACATTTCCTGAGTACAACCATTGCTGGGTAATTTCCTATCTGAAGTCACAGCCTTCTTCTGATCATGTGAGGCAACTTTTTCCCAGGAGGGGGAATTCCTGGAAAATTGGTGAACTCCCCAGCAATTCACCTCAATAGTAGTCTTTTCACACTGGAAAATTAATGTCTCTACATTTAAATAATCCACTGATGGTCAGCTGGACTCCTTAAGTTCCAGTTTGAGCTAGCTAGAATGACTCCATCCAGCAGTGGCCCTAATTGTGGAAACCAAGTCTTAAGGAATAACATCTCTTAAGAGGGATTTCTCTATCTCAATTCTTGATCCTACAGTTTTACAGCTGTTTACACATATACAGTTGTGTTCAAAATAATAGCAGTGTGTTGAAAAAAGTGAATAAAGCTCAAAATCCTTCTTTTTTTTTTATAATTCAAATATTTATTAATTTTCCATTTCAATTACATTTCATCATCACAATATAAATATATATATATATATATAAAATATATTCTATAATATTATATTAACCAACATTTCTACTTTATATACTCTATGCAACCTTTTCCCCCCTTCTCCACCCCCCACCCTATGTCCCCTCTGCCTATTCTATCTTTTCTCTACGTCTTCTTATATCAGCAAGTGGAATTTTTCTGTTGTTATCTTTATTTTTCCTACACCTCATATATAATCTGGCTTTTTCCCAGTTCTCCCATTTCCCATGATAAACCTCCATCTTATCTTCTTGGGTATGGCACAGCCTTTCCATCTTTTTAATCTGCTCAACTCTTTCAATCCAGTCCTCTTCCTTTGGTGCCTCTATTTGCCTCCAGAACTTGGGTATCAGGGCTTTTGCAGCATTTATATAGTTCCATATCCCTGATTTTTTATATTTATTTACCGTTATATCCGTGATGTGCAAAATACATACTTCTGGATCTAGATTTATATCTATTTCTGTCAATTTTCTTATTAAGTGGATTATTGTTGTCCAGAATATCTGGATTTTTGGGCATCCCCACCATATATGGTATATTGTGCCTATTTCTCCACATCCCCTCCAACACAGCGGTGTACTCTCTCCACACATCTTATTTTCTACTACTGGTGAAATGTGCCATCTTGTCAAACACTTATAGTTCATTTCTACTTCTCTCATAGAGACATTTTCGTGAGTTAATCTATACATTCTCCTCTGCTTTTCCTCATCTATCACAACTCCCATATCCATTTCCCATTTTGTTAAATATGTTGGTTTCGTGTTTGTGTCTAGTTCAGTGAGTATTTTATAAATTCTAGCAATCCCGTGTTTCCCATCACCTTGTGTTCCCAATGTCTTTTCAAACAAGTTCCAATTGTCTCTTGTCCTTAAAGGTCTTGGCAAACTTCCGACAAAACACCTCAATTGGAAATACCGCCATTCGTCTAATTTAGTGAAAATCTCTCCCTCTTTTTTTTTCAATTCGCCATATGCTCCTATTTCATCTCCCACCAAGATATCTCCTAATTGCACCTTATCTTTTTTAAACCACTTCCCTCCTATTTCTTCTCTACCTGGGGGGAAAAACTCTGTATTTTTTAGTGGAATCAGTGTAGAATTAAAAGTCCATTTCATACTTCTGTGTAAGTTATCCCAAATCTTTAAAACATTCAAAGTGTATGTATTTACATTGTCATTTAAACCCCTATACTGTGTTGGTACCCATATCATTCTTCCCAAGTCTATTCCGCTGAGTTCATTCTCTATTCTCACCCAGCTTTTTTTATTATTAAATATCCAATCTATGGTTCTTGCCAGTATTACCGCTTTGTAATATCTTTTAAAGTCTGGGAGCCCTAAACCCCCTCTTTCTTTCCTCCTACTTAGCAGTTCGTATGACAGTCTTGGTTTTTTATTCCTCCATATGTATCTTGTTATCAATTTCTTAATTATTTTAAAGAAAATCTCTGGGAGTTTAATTGGGATCATTTGATATCTATATATGATTTTTGGTACTATTACCATTTTTACCAGATTAATACGGCCCATCCATGTCGGGGTTCCTCCCTCCAATCTTTTTAATTCATCTCTAATCTCATTTATCAGTGTAATATAGTTTAGTTTATATAGATGTTTATGTGAGGCTGTGAGTTTTACTCCTAGATATTTTATATCTCTATCTTTCCATTTAAAGGGAAATTCTTTTTGTATCCTTTCTTTTTCGTTTTTTAAGATGTTTATATTTAGAATCTCCGTTTTTGTTGGATTTATCTTTAAATTTGATAGTTCTCCGTACTCCTTTAGTGACTTCATTAAGTTTGGAAGTGTTATCCTGGGGTTTCCTACATAGAACAACAAGTCGTCTGCGAAAGCAGCAACTTTATGTTCCGTATCTCCTATTCGGATTCCCTTTACGTCTCTATTCAGTCTTATTGTTGATAGTAGAGGTTCTAGAGATATAACATACAGCAATGGGGATAATGGGCATCCCTGTCTTGTTCCGTTTGACATCTCAATGGGTTCTGACCTCTCCCCATTTACCCCGATGACCACCGAGGGGTATCTGTACAGCTTTCCTATCCATTCTCTCATCCTAGGCCCGATTCCCAAAGCTTCCAGAGTGTCCATCATGAATCTCCAATTTACCCTATCAAACGCTTTTTCAGCATCTATAGACAGTAGTACCGCCGGTTCTTTTCCCTTTTTACTCTTTTGGATTAGCATCAATGATCGTACCCCATTATCTTTTCCTTCCCTACCTGGAACAAAGCCCACCTGATCCTCATGTATCCATCCAGGCATTAGCTCTTTCAATCTGTTTGCTAGGACCTTTGCGTACAACTTAGTGTCTGTGTTCAGTAGTGAAATAGGTCTATAGCTAGAACACTGAGAGGGATCTTTTCCCTCTTTCTGAATGAGCACGAGTTGGGCTTGTAATGATTCTCTTCTTACTTCCATCTCTCCACCTAGTGCATTCATGTAGTTTTTGAGTTTTGGTACTAAGATTTCACTGAATTTTTTATAGTATCTCACTGTATAACCATCTGGGCCTGGGCTTTTCCCCGACACTGTCCCCTTTAATGCTAGTTTTATTTCTTCCTGTGAGATATCTGCGTCTAGGGAGTTTAGTTGGTCCTCACTTAATTTTAATAACCTAGCCATTTCCAAATATTTCTTTCTTTTCTGGTTTTTCTCACTGTCTATAGTTTCTGAACTTTCCGAGGGGCTTATATTGTACAGTTTCCTGTAATATTCTATGAAGGCTTTGGTGATATCTTTATTTGAGTGTTTCATGTTTCCTTTAGCATCTTTTATTTTTTCTATATAATTTCTATTTTTCTTTTTCCTCAGGGCTCTCATCAGATACTTTCCAGGTCTTTCTCCCCATCTATATCTCTCACTTAGAACTCTATTATATACTTTTCTCCTCTCCTCTTCTATCATTTCTTTCAGTTCTTCCTTCTGTTTTTTTAACTTCAGCTCTATTTCTTTTGTTATTCTATTCTTATGTATTTGTTCTAATTTATCTATTTCTTCTAAGAGCTCATTCATTTTCTCCCTTCTTTCTTTTTTCTTTCTAGCCCCAATCGCCATTAATATTCCTCTTATATAAGCTTTGTGAGCCTCCCACACTGTGGCTGTTGACACCTCCCCTGTCTCATTCTCCTTAAAAAAGCGTTCGATCTCCTCCCCTATTTTCTGAGCTATTTCCCTTTCCACTAAAAGTGTCTCATTCAATTTCCATCCCAGCCCTCCGCTTTTCCTTCTCCCCCATTCCATTTTCATAGTAACTGGAGCGTGGTCTGATAAAGTTATTGTCTCTATATCTACCTGGGTCAGATGGTCGATTAATTGATGTTCTATTAATATATAATCTAATCTTGAATATCTCTTGTGCATATTTGAGAAAAAAGTATAATCTCTATCTTGCGTGTGTGTAATTCTCCAGGCATCTACCAGTTGACTTATGTGTAATTCTTTTTTCAATAATTTCAGGGCCTTACTTCCTTCTGTCTTTATATGGGAGGTGGCATCCCTTTGTGGGTCCATACAGAAGTTAAAATCCCCTGCCAGGATCAAACGTCCTTTTTTAAAGTCCATCAACTTCCTCAACACCTTTTTCAGATACTCCTCCGGTTTTTTATTAGGGCAGTAGATGTTGGCCAGTGTACACTCGATCTCCTGTAACTTGCCCCTTAAGAACAAAAATCTCCCATCTGGGTCTGTTTTTCTATCTTCCAACTCAAACCTAACGTTCTTTGCCAGGCCTATTGCTACCCCTTTTGCTCTTTTAACCGGGGAATCTGCATAGTACCATGTTGGGTATTTTTTAGTCCTCAGTCTAACATTTGAGCTTATCTCAAGATGTGTCTCCTGTAAAAATATCACTGAGGCTTCTCTATGATGTAATTCTTTAAATAATCTATATCTTTTCCCGGGACAGTTCAACCCATTTATGTTATATGTTATAAACTGAATCTCTTCCATCTTCCTTAAATTTCCTCTTTTCTCCTCCATCTATATTTTTTATTTCTCTCTCCTTCTCCCTTCTCACTTGTTTTTATATCATCTTTTATTTTGCAGAGAAAACAACCTCCCTCTCCCATTTCCCACCCTACCAACCTTCCAACCCCCTCCCTCCCCCCCATTTCCCACCCTGCCAACCTTCCAACCCCCTCCCTCCCCCCTCCCCTCCCCCCTCTTTTTAGGCCTAACATTTGCCTACTAATCATTTATGGATTAAAAATCCACCTTTGATTTGATCCTTGGGCTAAAACTCCGTCCATGGACGACTTTCCCCTTGACTAACCTCCCCATAACCTCCCAAGCCCCACCTGGATATTATCACCGGCAGAAAAGAGAGAGAGAGAAAAAAATGAAAAAAAAAGAAGAAAAAATCCATAACAAAGGCAATAGAGTGGGGGTAGGTGGCGAGAGGAGAAGAAGGAGATAAAAAAAAAAAAAAAAACCAAAAAAAAAAAACACACACCTCTCTCTTCCTCCATCCCTCTCGCCCCCTCCACCTCCTCCCCCTCACAAATTGCCAGTCCTCTTTTCTCTTCGCTCTACTTTCTCATCGTTCTTCTTCCCAGCCAGGGATTTCCATTCTTTGAATTTTTAAACTGTCACAAAAATTTTTCATATCTTCTGGAAACCTAAGGTATGCTGTAGTCCCATTTTTCCATCCTATTAGGCATTCGGGAGTCCCCCATCTATATTGCACCTTTTGTTCTTTCAACCTTTTCAATAGGGGTCTCAAAGTTCTCCTTCTCCACAAAGTCTCTGGCGCCAGATCCGCGTATATCTGTATGTCTCCTCCTTCATACTTAATTACTGATTTTCCCTTAGTCTTCCTCCAGATTTTTTCTTTGTCCCGAAATTCATAAAATTTGACAATTATATCTCTCGGCCTTTCTTTCCCCAGGTTTCTCAGGATTTTCCCTTTTCTAAAGGTTCCTTCTATTTTAGAGCTTTCCATTTCAGAGCTGTCTGTTATAATGTTAAATATTTTGCAAACCACCTCTTGCAAGCTTTCTCCCTTTAGGTCTTCTGAAACCCCACGTATCAAGATGTTTCTTTTCCTATCTTTATTTTCTTGTATCTCAGCCTTATATAACAGTTTTTCTTGGACTTTCCCTATATTAATTAGTTCTTTTTCAAGTTCAGAGATAGCCTGGGTCTGACCTTTAACTTTCTCCTCCGTTTCCTCAATTCTCTCCAAGAGGTGCCCCAGATCACTGCGAATGTTTACCATTTCTTGTTTTATTGTTTTCTCCAGTTCTTTAAACATTTCTGCCATTTCCCTTTTATTAGGTATTTGTAGGTCTTTTTCCGCCTCTGTATTGCCTGATATTTGCTGGTTACTAGTGTCCGGGCCTATTGATACTCTAGGGCTTCTTTCCATACTAAGGTCTGCTTCTCCTTTTTCAGATCTGCTCTGAGGTCTTTCTGGGGTTACGTTTCCTTGGGATGTGTATTTTTTAATTGTGCCAGTCTGGGACCCTTTAAGCCCACTTCCTTTTACATTTTTGTTTTTCATTTTTCTCTGTGGCACTTATCCTTCTTATAGTCCTTTATAAGTTTGTGGGTAGGGCGGGAAATTATTTCTTAAATCTTTCAAGTCTCTGCTCTGTCCCCCTGCTGGTTTTTTCTCCTTCTCTTCTCCTCCTCCTCCTCCTTCCCCCCTCTCCCCCTTCTTCTCCCCGAACCTCTCCTCTTCTCTCTGCGTACCTCTTCCACTTTTTATACAGTCTCTAGGGGTCCCCCGTTCTTATACACACTTTTTAGAGGTCAGCATGATAGATCTTCAAAAAATGCTATTCATAAGTGTCACTCACCCTCCTCCTATGTCTTCTTCCAGTGAGTGCCTTTTCGGTCGATTCCTCTGAGGGTCTGTTCATGGGGGGGAACTCCCCAGGGTCTCTTCAGACTCCTTGTCCAGGTCTCAGTAGTTCTCCTTTCTCCTACTTTTAGGCTCCAGGGTTACTAGGGGGGTAGGGGGAGAGTGGGAGAGTGTGAGAGTGTGTCGGCCCCCGGCAAACAGGTCAGCGCTGCTCTCTCTCCACAAAACGCCGGCCGGCCGGCTTCCCGGTCTCCCAGAGGTGCTTTGCGGCCGGTCACGTGATCGCGCCGGCCCCTCTCGTCTCCCAGCGTCCAGGGACTCTCTCTTCCTCAATCGCCAGCCGCTCCTTTCTTTTCCCTCACCCGCATCAGTCTCTCCTCCGCCGGGAGCCGTCAGACCGGGTAAGTCCCCCACCGCTAGGCTCTAACATACTCCAGGGGATAAGCTTGGAGGCCTGGGGAGGTCAGACCACGGAGCTCCGTCCACGAGCTCCTACATTGCCGCCATGTTCAGGCTCCGCCCTCGAAAATTCGGCTAGACAATTGGGAGCTCAAAATCCTTCTAATAGCTTTTATTTCCATACACACAAATGCATTGGGAACATTACACATTCTATTCCAAATCAAAACATGAAACATGAAGAAAAATATATCAAATTTGTGTTGTTCCTCTAAACAAATTGAAGAAAAGTGAATATTAGACTCTTCAAAAAAATAGCAGTGTTTGTATTCTTTTTACAAACTCAAACATTCACTATATAAACTGAAAAATGTTTGAAGGCTTTGCTTTCCTTTGAATCAATTAATATTTAGTTGTATAAGCACTGTTTCTGAGAACTGCTGTACATCTGTGTTGCATGGGGTCAACCAACTTCTGGCACCTGTGAACAGGTATTCCAGCCCAGGATGATTGGACTACATTCCACAGTTCTTCTCTATTTCTTGGTTTTGCCTCAGAAACTGCATTTTTGATGTCACCCCACAAGTTTTCTATTGGATTAAGATCCGGGGATTGGGCTGGCCACTCCATAACGTCAATCTTGTTGGTCTGGAACCAAGATGTTGCACGTTTACTGGTGTGTTTGGGGTCGTTGTCTTGTTGGAACACCCATTTCAAGGGCATTTCCTCTTCAGCATAAGGCAGCATGACCTCTTCAAGTATTCTGATGTATTCAAACTGATCCATGATCCCTGGTATGCGATAAATAGGCCCAACACCGTAGTATGAGAAACATTCCCATATCATGATGCTTGCACAACCATGCTTCACTGTCTTCACTGTGTACTGTGGCTTGAATTCAGTGTTTGGGGGTCGTCTGACAAACTGTCTCCGGCCACTAGACCCAAAAAGAACAATCTTACTTTCATCAGTCCACAAAATGTTGCGCCATTTCTCTTCAGGCCAGTCAATGTGCTCTTTGGCAAATTGTAACCTCTTCAGCACATGTCTTTTTTTCAACAGTGGGACTTTGCGGGGGCTTCTTGCAGATAGCTTGGCTTCACATAGGCGTCTTCTAATTGTAACAGTACTCACAGGTAACTTTAGACCTTCTTTGATCTTCCTGGAGCTGATTGTAGGCTGAGTCCTTGCCATTTTGGCTATTCTTCTATCCATTCGAATGGTAGTTTTTCGCTTTCTTGTACGTCTTTCAGGTTTTGGTTGCCATTTTAAAGCCTTTGCGATCATTTTAGCTGACCAGCCTATTATTTTCTGCACTTCTTTTATATGTTTTCCCCTCTCCAATCAACTTTTTAATTAAGGTACGCTGTTGTTCTGAACAATGTCTGGAACGACCCACTTTCCTCAGAATTTCAGAGAGAAATGCACTGTAACCAGCATGTACAACATTTGCTGCCTTCCTTTCTTAAATAAGGGCAATAATTGCCACGTGTTTTTCAAAGAATGAATGACCTCACTAATAGAACTCCACACTGCTATTATTTTGAACATGCCCCTTTCAATTAGTGATTCAATTACACAGAATCAGCAGCATGCATGTCATGACTGTTGGGTCTGTTGGATTTCTATTACTCTACTACACCTGCTAGTAAATTATTTGCCACGTAGAAATATCATTTCTACCAAAAACAGTGATTGATCAGGTTAGTGATGTCTGACTGCTATTATTTTGAACACAACTGTACCTAAAGGACTTTACTTAACCTCTGCTTGTCTCTCAGAAGCCTCAAAATTGGTGTGCCCTTGGCAATAGTGCCTGCACATATGTGGAGGTCGTTGTGGTTACATAATTGAGACATAGCTGGTGTCTTTAAACAACAGGTTACTGATTGTACCTTTTAGATCTCTCTTTGATGCTCTTAATTGGCATACCCGATTTTCTCCTGATTCACATTCTGGTTGCCTACTTCATTGTAGGAGGTCTAAATAAATACACTATATTGCCAAAAGTATAGGGACACCCCTCCAAATCATTGGATTCAGGTGTTCCAATTACCTCCATGGCCACAGACATATAAAATCAAGCACCTAGGCATGCAGACTGCTTCTACAAATATTTGTGAAAGAATGGGTCGCTCTCAGGAGTTTAGTGTATTCAAGTGTGGTACCGTGATAGGTTGCCATCTGTGCAATAAGTCCATCTGTGAAATTTCCTTGCTAGTAATTATTCCACGGTCAATTGTTAGCTGCCTTTCAGCTACAGGAGTGCCTGGTTTGTGGCACTGGAGTGTAGATCCATAGAGTTCTATGGGGTTTATAACATGCTGGCCCTATTTCTGCTTATGTGAGTGTAACCAGTTTTCAATAAAAAGTACGTGGTACCTCACTATTGTTAGCCTCTATATCAATGCCTATGGGATTTCCATCCAGAATGATGTATATGTCTGTGATTGGGATTCATATATGAAGATGGTAGTTTGGAGTGGATTATACAAAAGTGTTTCAGGCCTTCCAGTAATCTTTGGAGTTGATTGTGTCAGTGAGCTGCTGTCCTATGAAATTAGTCACTAGGTGTTTTCAAATTCCACTTTATCAGCACAACAGTGGTAGGATTTATGGACTATATTTTTGATGGATGTTTTCTATAAATCCTAGAACGATATTCATGTTTATATTTGCATAGGTTTAAGCAGGTGCCCCTTAGATACTGATTTGGCATTGTAGGAAATCTGTTAATCTTGTGGAAGGATTCCAGCCTAGTTCTGGTACAGCTATGCTACTTTGTAAATGAGCAAAACTTTCCACAGATTTTCAAATTGAAAACCTTCTGTTTTAGGGCTGGGTAAACAGTATAGAAACGCAGTCCAGATGCTTTTTTGCTTGTGGGTGTTTGACACTTTCTGGTGCATTTTTGATGCATTCCAGTTCATTTTTTTCCTGTTTTTCTTCAATTTAAATAGGAACGTGTACGATCCAGTACAGTACGTTCTACTTTTTTTTTTTTTCTGTAACTGGAACGCACTGGAATTGCAAGCACTGATGTGAACTATGACATTGACAACCATACGGCCTACTTTCTGTGCATTTTGGATGCAGAAAAAAAAAGTACACTGAAACGCATGTAGTGTGAAATGGCCCTAAAACCATATCCCCACGTTCACTCTTGGAGTTATCCAAGAGTTTCTGATCTTCGTATCACTGCACTCTACTGTGGCTTCAACCCCTTAGACCTGACTCTCTCAGGGGTGTATTTTTCAACCTATATGGATGATGCCCATCTCCTTGAGTTTCCAAACATTGGAGTCTCCTTTTTATAGCACTGATTTTAGGTCTGCTTTAGTGCATTCTGCTTGCCTTTGTGAAATGCTTTCCAGGTTCACTGAAATGTTTTCAGTATCTTATTTCTGAGAGTTTTCTTTTCTATTCTATGTATCATCTCCTCTATGGAATATGAAACTAACCCTTGTACAGCCTATGGGACTGTGGCATTTACAGTAACTTTGTTCATACACTTCCCCTGTAGCCCGTCTTATCCTGAGTTACCCACTTCTCCTTTTTTTTTTTTTTTTTTTTATTGTCAGCGTCAACCTCCTGATGGCAGCGCCCTAACCAGTCTTTGAATTACTTCATTGCTGTGTCCAATAGACTTCACGAAAAAGATTTTATGGTAAGACAAAAAAAAAACACTTATTTTTCTTACCAGGCTTTAAAGTGGATTTGTTTTTTAATTAAAAAAAAAAAAAAAACTAAACAACATCGCGACCTGGCCAATTATATGGCCACAGCTCGTCAATCAAGAAGAAAGACATTATTCTCTTAACTTTCACTGAGATTTTTTTTTTTTTTTGCGGTTTACTATTGCTTTAAAGTTAAAAAAGAGAGCCTTTAATAACAAACATGTCATAGTTACCTGTTCCGTGCAATGATTTTGTACAGTGCAATCCCGATTCTCCTCTTCTCAGGCCCCCTGCTGTGCTTCTGGACCCCCCCCCCAGTTGAGTGCTCTCATAGTAAGGTACATGCTCACTCCCAAGCCCAGCTCTGTGTATCTACTGACACAGAGTGGGGCTCAGGTCTGCCTCCCTCCTCACGGACTATGATTGACAGCAGAGTGAGCCAATGAGGAGGGAGAGAGCCGCTGCTCTCGGGCACCTCACTGGATCGAGATCAGGCTCATGTAAGTATTAGAGGGGAGGGGGTTGCAGTTCACCAAAGGTTTTTTTTTTCTTTACCTTCATGCATAGAATGCATAAAGGTAAAACAATTTCAGCCTTTACAACCATTTTAAGTTCATGTGAGGTACTGAAAGACTAACAGTTAGGAGTCAGGGGGACAATTTCTTTATATTTCCTTAGTAAAAACACTGAACTGAGAACTACATGACTGACAGTATCATGGTCAAGTAAAATTTAGGGTTTGGTGGTAAAGGCAAGGCCTGGAGAAAGTTTAGTCAGATTGGATCTTTGCAAAAGGTTTTTGGCATGAATTGGTATCATCTTCCCTTCCTGCATTACTTACCTCCTATCTTGTATTTTGTACAATCCTAAATCATCCAGGTAGATTAAACTTCATTCAGATTTTTTTCCGAAAAAACAATGGAAAACAAACAACTGTACTGTATAATAAAACAGTAATGCATAAACCAATCTGAAAAATATTTTATTAGATAAATAAAATTTAAATTTACAATGGTGAAAATATTTATAAATCACATGTGGTCAGTTTTGATTTCCATCAAACCAAAGCCTGGAAGGATTCCACTGTCCCTATAATAGAAATATAAACAAACACTCATAAAACTATGGCATCACCATCTCTTTAATTCAGTCATGTTTATGCAGAAAACTATATATCCCCCACCCCTATAGATTATATACAAAATAATGCATCTCTTTTGATTAAACGCAGTGTTCATATAGAACAATGCCCCGGTGGTCAAGTATTTTGCATACACAGTCTTTAACCACTTCACTACTGCTGTATATATTTAAAACATTATTATAACCAAAAGCAAACATTATATTGCAGCATCCCAAATCTTAGAGGTGATGGCTATATTAGTTTTCTTTTTTAGGCTTCCTTTCTTCTATTTTTATCTACTAATCCAACCAGTAAGCCTGCTGGTTTTAAACAGAAAAGCTCTCTTGCAGTTACAGGGATGAGACAGACCACTTAAACACCGGCAAAGGTGCTTAAAATGCATTTATTTATCTATGGAAAACCTTTATCCCAAAAGAAAAAAAATAGTTTGCTGCAACACAGTATTAACTGGAGTTCAGTTTCAATATGTTGCTGTATCTAAATCTGCTAGTACTTCTAACACTCCCCTCCCCCAGACTGACAATGCTGCTGTTCAAATCTGCCCCCTGTGCTCATTCCTCCAGAGTTGTGTCTGTATAATAAAAGAGGTGTGTTACTAACCAAATAACTAGACAAAGACCGAGGGGAAAAGTTTAAAAAAGAAAACTAAGGCAGCCATTACCTTTTAATGATTGGTAAGCTGCAATATATAATAATTCTGGGTTTAGGTTTAATACGCTTTAAACTCGGTGGAATTGTGGATTTATTTCTGCAATGGAACCACCGGTGACTCAGCCCAACAAAAGAGGGGATAAGTATACAATATGGAACTTTGTTTTCTTTCTATGTGGTAGTTTTTTCCTTGTATAATAAAGAGATGATACCCATTGCAATGATATTTTTAAGAATGATATAAACCCACCCCCGGATGATTTGGCAGATGTTATTTTTGCAATGCCATTTATAAGACAGCATTCCAAAAAAAAAAAAAAAATACCCTTGGTTGGCCAGTGTGCCCATGAATGACTGTGACCTGAGCAAATAATTAGACAGCTCCGATCAGAGACAATGTACAGTTGTGTTCAAAATAATAGCAGTGTGTTGAAAAAAGTGAATAAAGCTCAAAATCCTTCTAATAGCTTTTATTTCCATACACACAAATGCATTGGGAACACTACACATTCTATTCCAAATCAAAACATGAAGAAAAATATATCAAATTTGTGTTGTTCCTCTAAACAAATTGAAGAAAAGTGAGTATTAGACTGTTCAAAAAAATAGCAGTGTTTGTATTCTTCTTTACAAACTCAAACATTCACTATATAAACTGAAAAATGTTTGAAGATTTTGCTTTCCTTTGAATCACTTAATTAATATTTACTTGTATAAGCACTGTTTCTGAGAACTGCTGTACATCTGTGTTGCATGGAGTCAACCAACTTCTGGCACCTGTGATCAAGTATTCCAGCCCAGGATGATTGGACTACATTCCACAGTTCTTCTCTAGTTCTTGGTTTTGCCTCAGAAACTGCATTTTTGATGTCACCCCACAAGTTTTCTATTGGATTAAGATCCGAGGATTGGGCTGGCCACTCCATAACGTCAATCTTGTTGGTCTGGAACCAAGATGTTGCACAAATACTGGTGTGTTTGGGGTCGTTGTCTTGTTGGAACACCCATTTCAAGGGCATTTCCTCTTCAGCAAAAGGCAGCACGACCTCTTCAAGTATTCTGATGTATTCAAATTGATCCATGATCCCTGGTATGCGATAAATAGGCCCAACACCATAGTATGAGAAACATCCCCATATCATGATGCTTGCGCAACCATGCTTCACTATCTTCACAGTGTACTGTGGCTTGAATTCAGTGTTTGGGGGTCGTCTGACAAACTGTCTCCGGCCACTAGACCCAAAAAAAACAATCTTACTTTCATCAGTCCACAAAATGTTGCGCCATTTCTCTTTAGTTCAGTCAATGTGCTCTTTGGCAAATTGTAACCTCTTCAGCACGTCTTTTTTTCAACAGTGGGACTTTGCGGGGGCTTCTTGCAGATAGCTTGGCTTCACATAGGCGTCTTCTAATTGTAACAGTACTCACAGGTAACTTTAGACCACCTTTGATCTTCCTGGAGCTGATTGTTGGCTGAGTCCTTGCCACTTTGGCTATTCTTCTATCCATTTGACTGGTAGTTTTTTGCTTTCTTCCACGTCTTTCAGGTTTTGGTTGCCATTTTAAAGCATTTGCGATCATTTTAGCTGAGCAGCCTATCATTTTCTGCACTTCTTTATATGTTTTCCCCTCTCCCATCAACTTTTTAATCAAGGTACGCTGTTGTTCTGAACAATGTCTGGAACGACCCATTTTCCTCAGAATTTCAGAGAGAAATGCACTGTAACCAGCATGTACAACATTTGCTGCCTTCCTTCCTTAAGGGCAATAATTGCCACCTGTTTTTCAAAGAATGAATGACCTCACTAATAGAACTCCACACTGCTATTATTTTGAACATGCCCCTTTCAATTAGTGATTCAATTACACAGAATCAGCAGCATGCATGTCATGACTGTTGGGTCTGTTGGATTTCTATTACTCTACTACACCTGCTAGTCAATTATTTGCCATGTAGAAATATAACTTCTACCAATACCAGTGATTGATCAGGTTAGTGATGTCTGACTGCTATTATTTTGAACACAACTGTACATAGCTTATTGGAGTGGCTCTGTACCTTATGATCACTGTGATAAACAATCACAGGTGTGAACATGTAGTGTTTACATCAGAAACCCCCTCCCCTTTCTGTAACAAATGAGGAAGGATGATATGCTGAGTGGATGAATCATGTAGCAGTTTCCCTGTCCCACAGCCGCAGGTATGCAAGGGGCAGGGACTGCCACATTGATTAGGTGAGCGTGTGCATGCAATGCTCTTGAGCACCGAGGAAAAAACAGGGTCGGCAAAAGGGGAACATCTTCATGATCTACCTGTTGGCAGTTGACAGGTAGCTCCGACGGGTTGCCAACCCCTGCTTTACATAGTAGAAGAAAAAAAAAAAAAAAAAGGTGCCTGTTGAATACCACCAAGAAAAATCTCTATCCCTCTAAAATAAATAATACAAAAATGCATTTGGGTACAGTACGACTCAGTAATTGTGTCTCAAACTATTACATCACTGAAACTGGAAAGATAGCCTGGTAGTGAAGGGGTATTACAAGCTAGTACTGAAGTAGTTACGGACTATAATTTAGTTATAGGAAATGCAAGTGTAGACAAACAGTGCTACCTGCTATAAATAGTAGCTAAGAATGTTCAGCCAGTTCTCTCCAGTACAGCGTTAGGCAAGACTATGAATCCTTCTGACCTGTACTGAATTATTGCACACGTTATTTTTTTTTTTCTCACCTATTGTTACCAGGGAAAAGGATGAGACACAGAGTGTTCACTGGAAGATTCTTATAAATCTGATTAATATTCATATCTGTGTTCTTTATAATTTCTGAAAGATTAGCCTGAAAATAAAAGATGAGGGTTATAATATCTCATAATAATGATGAAAAAAACATTCTTGCCAGTTAAAACTATTGCTTATAACAGTGATCATAACAGTTATAAGCAATAACAGGGTAGTAGTACAATATCACTGCACTGGTGATAGTATGTAAAGAAAAAAAAAAATTCACTGTGCCTCTTACTGAATACCTTGGACGGTCTACTTTCCAAAAAGGGGTAATTTGGGGGGTATTTGTACTGTCCAGGCATTTTAGGGCCTCAAAACAGGAAATAGGCCTTCAGTACATCAAGATTGATAATTTTTCAAATATATGTACCATAGTTTGTATAACTTTCACACAGACTAATTAATATACACTGATTTGGGTTATTTCTGCCAAAGAAATGTAGCAGAGCACATTTTGGCCTAAATGTATGAATAAAGATTGTTTGCAAAACATTTTAACAGAAACTAAGCACGTCATGTTTTATTTTTTCTTCAAAACTTTAAGTATTTTTTCGTTTATATAGCAAAAAAAAAAACCAACCCAGTGGTGATTAAATACCAACAAAGTTCTATTTGTGTGAAAAACTGCAACTGAATAGTAAAAATGCTCTGGTCTAGGTACACGTCCACATGAGCTATTGCTTATAGGATTACAGGACATTTCTTACCTGAGGGTCGTTTTCAAGCATAGATTCTGTGTGAGAGGGGGTACTAAGCATTGCTTCTTGAAACCAGTGAAGAAAGTGGCTAGAGGTGACTGCCTTCTGACACAGCAATCCACCATGGATACTTATATGAGCAGCAGCCATAGCAGCACTACATGGGCTTTGGAATTCTGCAAGAAGTCAGAAAACACCCTTATAAACTGCAACAGCAACACAGTCTGTTAAATAACAATCCTTAAAGAGGGATTTCAGACAACAGGAAATGCTGCCCAGAAAACAGTGTGCAAAAGTTGAGAGGATTTCCAGGCTCCCCCAAAAAATTAGAGATCTGCAGCTACAAATACTGTAGCTGCTGACTTTTATTATCAGGACCCTTATCTGTCCAGGGGTCCAGCACTCTCGTCACCCAGGCTAGTTCTTCAATAACCTCCGAGTTCCCGGCGTCGGCATTGCAAGTAAGAGAAACTGGAAGTGGAGCCTTGCGGCTTCACAGCCAGTTTCCTACTGTGCCATTGGTCCCATAGTTTTCTGGGACCTTTGAAGTCTCCCAAAAGGCGGCAGAGGAAAGAAGGGGGGGACCGAACTTCTGGCTCAGTTCACCATGGCAAACTGAGCCGGAAGTGGGAGGTACCCGTTCCCCCCCCCCCCCGCAAAACAACTAGTTCACGCAATTTTCCATTGCATCCAGATTCAGTAAGACTGTCTCTTCAATGATGCTGGATGGAAAAACATATTTGTGCACTGGTCAACATTCCTCTATAAAAACAATGGAGGGTGATGCAGAGACCCAGACTGGCCATACACTAGTATGATTTCAAAATATTACATTTTTTGGTTCATTAGCTTTTCTAATTATTAGTGGGATCAAATTGATATTCTTGTTCAACTGCAGTGACAAGAAAATTTAAAGAAGCAGGATGGAATTTTTTTCTGGAAAGAACACATTTCTGACAGCGTATGCCGTTTTTGTTTGTGAAAATCTATTCATTCAGTTGGTACAGCCCCAGAGTTAGGGCCTTTCACAAAATGAGTATATGACAATCTTGGACATGTATTGCAGAGAGATAAATGCCTAAGGGGAAAGAGCTGACCTGGGAGAAATAGTCAGTACTTCAATTACCCTTTTTATTAAGTGGACCTTTCAGCTCCTGGTAAATGTCTGGTATGATGACTCCATTAATAACAGCTAAATTCCTCTGTGCCACCTTATTGATCATTGAAAGAATGCTGCCATCCCTTTTTCTAGCTCCATGTTTTCAATTATTTAGATCATAAGCTAAAAAGGGTCAGCTGCTCATACCAAATTAGAACCAGTTACTGGTTCTTTTTTGAGTGGAAGTTGTTCTCTGCCTTCTCCTGAGGTGTTCTGGCAGAAGTGGTTCTACTGGAACATTGTATTTTAATCGAATAAGTACATTTCTGTATTTGCACCTCGTGTACTCAGGTTTTAAGGATGGACTCAACATCGCAGATGTAGCAAGACACTGACATTGCAAGGAGATTTCCTTTTTCTACCCCTCAATTTATTTTCTCTTTCCAACTCACCTGGATTTTGCTATACAAAGGACCCCCTTTTGGTAGAGCGAAAATGCCTATTTTAGGGATGGTTGATTATACCCCGCTTTGCTACCATTTTATATTGTTACCCTGTTGTATCCCCTTTGTGTTTTTATATAAATTACTATGACTTTGCAAGGAAGCTGAACGTGTAGCCTAAATTGCCACCTGACTGCTCAAAATGTTTGACCAAGTTTATCAATGTGTAGTCATCTATATGTTCATTTTTAGCAGATACATACAGACATTAAAGTAATATTGAGAGCATTTTTTAAAAAATAAACGTCATACTAACCTGCTCTGTGCAGTGGATTTGCACAAAGCAGCCCCGATCCTCCTCTTCTCAGGTCTCCTGCGAGGCACTTGGCCACTCCCTCCTGATAAGTGCCCCCAGAGCAAGTAGCTTACAATGGGGGAACCCAAGCAATCTCCCTCCTAAGCCACTGCTCTGCATGTCCTATTACACACAGAAATGAGGCTTGGCCCCTCCTCACTGGCTGTGAGGACAATGGCTCCCACTGTTGTCTCAGCCAATTAGGATGGACAGTCCCTGGAGAGCTGAGGCTCTCGTGCACATCGGCCAAGGCAACAAAGGAGTGGCTCAAGAAGAAGCACATTAAGGTCCTGAAGTGGCCTAGCCAGTCTCCAGACCTTAATCCGATTGAAAATCTGTGGAGGGAGCTGAAAGTTTGAGTTGCCAAACGTCAGCCACCAAACCTTAATGACTTGGAGAGGATCTGCCAAGAGGAGTGGGCCAAAATCCCTCCTGAGATATGTGCAAACCTGGTGGCCAACTACAGGAAACGTCTGACCTCTGTGATTGCCAACAAGGGAATTGCCACCAAGTACTAAGTCATGTTTTGTGAAGGGGATCAAAAACTTCTTTCCCTCATGAACATGCAAATCAGTGCATAATTTGTTAGACATGCATTTCTTTTGAATTTTATGTTGCTATTCTGTCTCTGTGTTACAATACACCTACCATTCGATTTTTAGACTGATCATTTCTTTGTGAGTGGCAAACATTCAAAATCAGCAGGGGATCAAATACTTATTTCCTTCACTGTACATGTAAATTAACTGGTTTACGTGAAAGTTATAGCATTTACAAATGGCGGTATACTGGAATTTTTTGTACTAGTAATGACAGCAATCAGCAACTTATAGCGGGACTGCAGCGGGCATTCTGACACTAGGGGAAGCTAACTTGGTGTCTCTGACATCCCCAATGGCATCAATACAGTGATCAGTGCTTAAAAAAACCCACTGACACTGTACCAATGGCACTGGGCAGGAAGGGGTTAACATGAGGGGTGATCAAAAGGGTTAACTATGTGCTGGGTGTGTTTTATTATGGGGCCGTGTGTTTGTACTTTACTGTAAGCACACTGCTTTGTATGGCTGTGCACAGACATGCAAAGCAGTGTGCACGAGCTGACAGGGAGGAGAACTGTTTTGTTTACAAACAGTTCTCCCCGTTGGAGATCCTTGGCAAACACCGGGTGCCAGCGAGTAATCAACGGACAGGACCCGGTGACTGACAGCCATGGCTGCGAATAGCGGCGCGGGTAGGGCGCGCCTGCCCTCTACCGGTAAATGCAGAATCACGTATATTTACATGATTTTGCACACCCGTGTCTCCCTGTAGCAGTATTTTTGCTATAGGGTGGACAGAAAGTGGTTAAAGCAAAGAAACGTGGGCTATACAAAAAATTTATATAGATGCTGTCTTGGCTACTTGGAATGTAAATGTACCCATATCATGTATTGTCATGCTTCATTTCCTTGAAAAATAAAAAGAAAGGACTTCTGCTCGTGCGTGGTTGTGTATTGTTGTGGCATTGAACTCCCGAGTTCAGCATTCACTCCAGCACTGACTGGTCTGAAGAGGCAGCACTGGTCTTTTAACAGACAATAAAACGAGTAAAGGAAATCTACACAGATTTGCAGAATTCCAGCATTTTCATATTTATATAAGATGTCTGCAATAAATTACTTTTAATTAAAATGCATCTGAATCATTCTTTAGGCCACACACATTAAAAAGTGATTATAGCATATAAATATATTATAGCAGGTTGCGTTTCAGCCTAAAATGGAGGCACAGTTTTGGTTTTATCCAGCTGTATTTACTCAGTGCAACTTATAACATACAAGTGAAAGATATAACAACATGTCAAAAAAAATGTTTATAAATTCAAAAACAGATTCACTGAGTTGGAAAAAGGCTCACCCCCTTGTCAGTATTGTGTTGAACCACCTTTAGCTTTAATTCCAGCCTTTAGTCTGTTGGGATATGTCTCTATTAACTTTGCAATGTTTGCCCACTCTACGTTGCAGAATTGCTCAAGTTCAGTTAAATTTGATGGTGACCATTTGTGGACTGCAGTTCTAAAGTTGTTCCACAGATTTTCAATGGCGTTTAAAGTCTGGGCTCTGACTAGGCCATGCAAAGACATTCACCTTTTTCTCCTTCAACCACTGTGTGGTCATTTGTGCTGTGTGCTTTGGGTCATTATCATGTTGGAAGGTAAACCTTTTTCCCATTGACAACTTTCTGGCAGAGAGCAGCAGATTTTCCTCAAGAATTTAACAAAATGTTTCCCCATCCATGTATCCTGGCAAGCGCTCCAGCCCCTGCTGCATAGAAACACCCCCATAACAGAATATTACCACCTCCATGCTTTACTGTAGCAATGGTGTTATTTGGATGGTGAGCTGTATTGGACTTCCACCAGACCTATTGTTTTGTGTTGAAGCTAAATAACTAAATTTTAGTCTCATCTGACCATAGCACCTTTTTTCATGTGGCCTCAACACTCACATCAAAATTGTATGTTAGTGCAAATAAAAAAAGTATCACGGACAGTACTCAATTGTTTCTGTCGCATATGCACTAATACGGCTACAATCACCTCAAGCAAAATGACATTGTTAAAACATGCGCACACACTGCCATAAATACCTTCAACTGCTTCAGAGTTGCTTTAGGCCTCTTGGTAGCCACGCTGACCAGTTTCCTCCTGTCTCTTTCATCCAGTTTGGAGCGAGGTCCTGATCCAGGGAGTGTCTGTGTTGTACCAAATACCTTCCACTTATTAAAATAGACTTCACTCTGCTTCTAGGCATTGATAAAGCCATTGAAAATTTTGTATCCATCTCCTGACTTGTGCCTGTCCACAACCTTATCCTGGAGATCTTTTGACAGTGCCTTGCCACCCATAGTTGATTGTTTGCGTCTGTTGCACTACCAGGAACTGAAATGCTCCAGGAAAGCTCTTTTCATGCTGAGTTAATCAAAATGACCACAGTTGAAAGTCAAAAGGCTTTGTGATAGCTACACCTTATTAAGTTAACAAGTCATTTTTAGGAGGGGGTGATCCAACTCCAAATTCTTTTTGAATTTTTTTTTTTTTTTTACATGTTGGTGTTCCTTCACTTAGGTTTTAAAAAGTTGCACTGAGTAAATACAGATGGATAAAACAATAACTGTGTCTGTCTTCATTTCAGGCTGCAAAGCAACAAAATGTGATTATTTTAAAGGGGGCGATTCTTTTCTATACCCACTGTATTACTTGCCACCAGCTTCAACTACTTACTTATAAAACAGTATTTTTCATGTTGTTGGCTTCTTGGATTCTTCGGTGCAAAAATTGCTTTAATTTCTTTAAAATTACTGAACTGCTGTTGAAGAAAATTTTCAGTTAAAGGTTTCATAAATCCAGATACATATATAGTATCCCTGTTTTCTGGATCTTCTTCCAACTCCTTTATAATGTCCTCATAATCAAGTGACATCCTGGTTATCAGCCTCTGAACCTGTCAAACAGGAAAAGACATGGTCAAACCGATCCCTGAAATTACATGGAGGTCTAAGATGTATCTACTGCTATATCCATTGATTGGAACCAAAATCTAATGCCAAGTTTATGTCTAGCAATTAAAAAATACTTTATTTCTCGATTTTTGTTGGTGTAAAGGTTTGCCACTTTAGAGAGGAACAAGTCAAATTATTTTAAATCTTTGTATCTGGCATTGCCTACCTATAAAATATTTTGGGCAGCCAGTACTTGGTTCTGGCAGGTTCACTTTACAAGGGATAAGCTCATTTTTTAAAATCTGATACCCAGTGTAGTAATTGCTTACACTTTGACAATTGCCTAAACTCTATGTTCCCTTCCCAAACACCTTCTCAGATCTCTTCGGTTTTAATGCCTCAGACGTCAAGAATCATCAAGGTTTAAAAAGGTCACAAAGGATTAAAACCAACTGACATCCTTTCAAAATAAATACATTGGGTTTTGTGACTCTAGTCCCATGGGTAAATCTTTTCTACAACAATAAAAATGAATCCAGATTTTTTACTTTCTAGACGATATCAAATAAAATTAGGACTATCATATTTCCTATATAATGTTTAAGTCCACAACACATTCAATGTATGGTATGAGGTGCAAGGGCCTCTATCAATTTCACTTCAAAAAAGCCAAGCCTGGTCATGTCTATGATGTGACAAGGGCATCTCTTACCATGCAGCAGCAATAAAGCTTGCCAGACACAACAGCTATTCCTCAAGACTCTTGACTCCTCATATAGTAGCATAAATGAATGCCACAGAGTTTGAAGCAGACATTGCCATCTTCACTACTGTCAGGAAGCCTTCAGAACCTATTAGGGACTAAACTAAGCAGCACTAGTGGGAAGCAAGAGGGAGCAGACATGGGTTCTTCACACCATCTTACTCAAGTAAATTTGGGCAGTGAGGCATCAGAACCCTATAAATTAGGGATGCACCCATTTTGAAACGTTTTGGCCGAAAACACCCCTATTGGCCGATATGAATATAAGCATCGATAAAAAAAATAGCATTTGAAAAATGTATTAATTTTTTTAAAACTGTCCATTTCGGTTTTGGTTTTCGGCCAAGTGCATCCTGAATTTTCATTTCGGTGCACCACTACTATAAATTCACTTCAACTACCTGTAGAGCACATAGTGTATAATTTCCATAATGACTGAAGCAGAAAAATACAGTGGGCCCTATAAAAATGAACTCTAATGGGAGATAGGGAAGATAAGGAGCAATGCTTTTTTTATATTGATAAGAAGTTGACAAATTTGGCCCAAGGGTATATGTAGTATCTGATCACAAATCATGTACAGAGAGATAAAAGAGATTTAAATACATAAATGTCAAACATTTTGAAGCAAGAGATATGGGCATTATCATAGCTAAAGAAGGAGATCGCATTTGCCCATTTACGGTAGCGAGTACATGTCTCAAAGCACAAGTTTGTGTTGATAGGTTGAGATTACAGCATACTAGAAGATGGTTGCGAAAGTGAATTTGGCAGTCTTAGTTCCTACAGTCCCATGATTGACGGATAAGCTGTGTACTGACTGTAACAAGGGTGAGTGGATAAGAATCAATGCCTCTGTAAGAGAGAGGGAAGAGAAGGAAGGGACACGGAGGGCAAGGCTGTCAGGAATAACTGACATGGCTCAAACAGCAAGTTACAGAGTTTCGATAACCATGCAGTATGTTGAGAGGGTGTGGAATAATCAAGCTATGGCTGCCAAGTCGAGAGGGACCTATCGTGTGTTATTTAGAATAGCAGTCAGCTTATTAACCACTTGCGGACCCGTCGCAGTATATTTACTATGGCAGGTCAGCTTGTACAGGCACAATCACGTACCTGAACGTTGCGACTTTCTGCCGGGTCCGCTCGCACATGCAAAGCAGGTAGTAAACACTGGCACAGTGCCTACTAAAACTGTACACACACTAAATATTGTTTAGCACACATTTACCCCTTGATCACCCTACATATTAACCCCTTCCTAGCCAGTGTCATTGGTACAGTGACAGTGTATATTATTAGCACTGACCACTATATTCGTGTCAGTTAATCATTTCCTCCGGCAGTCCCACTATAAGTCGCTGATTGCAGCCATTACTAGTATAATAAAAAAAAATTCCAGCATCTATACCATAGTTTGTAGACGCTATAACATTCACACAAACCAATCAATGTACACTTATTGAGATTTTTATTTTCCCAAAGATGTGTAGCAGAATAAATTTCATCCAAAATTTACGAAGAAATTTTATTTTAAATGTCTTTATATGATATGTTTTATAGCAGAAAGTATTGTTTTTTTTTCTTTTCAAAATGTTGGGTCTTTCGTTTATATCTCAAAAAATTAAAAACCCAGTGGTGATCAAATACCACCAAAAGAAAGCTCTATTTGTGTGAAAAAAATAATATAAAGGTTTTGTTTACGTACAAAATTGCATGACCGTGCAATTAGCAGTTAAAGTAAAGCAGTGCCGAACAGCAAAACAATTAGCCTGGTCATGAAGGGGGTAAAATCTCCTGGAGCTCAAGTGGTTAATAAAGGTAGTCTGTATGCGACACTTAACTTCAAGAGGAGCAAAACGTTTTTCATACTTTAAATGCCCTGCCTCTCATAAATGGGACCTCTATACTGTTTTTCTGTATCTCCAGATGTTAGAGTTTATCAGCACAAAGTCATGCACTATGCTCCCTCTTTCTAATAAAAGGCCATGACACAATGTTAGTCTCTTTCACTACAGCTGCACCCATAATAAAGTCTAAATTATGAGTAATAAAAATGGTGACATCATGTGTTTCTATACTAAAGAATTTAGTTATTGTTTTCAGATATACACTATTTAAAGCACAAGCACATTTTCAGTTTAAAGGCATAGTCCACCTTTCACAAAAAAATAATATGTTTACCCACACTGATTGAAAAGATGTGCATGTATTATTTTTTTGCATTTGAGCTTGCAATGCATTCCAACTGCTCAGGTTCCTGCAGACTACTCCACCATACAAGGTACGTACTAAGGTACGACCCTTCAGTCACAGGGCCATATGTAGTAGCAAAGGAATACAAGTGCAAAGATGTCACTACACTTATGTTCCATTGAGAACTGCCACAGTAGCAGATGCGACTTGTAGTCATTCCATTCATAAATCTCTGCAGGCAGAGCCATGTACCAAAGCACTAAATTGAACTGCTTGCAGACCACCCTATAGCAGTTTTACTGCTACAGGATGGCTCTCCTGTGCAAAATCACGTATGTATACACGTGATATTACACTTCCGCCATAGTGAGCACGTGCCACCAGTGGCTTGCTTCTGCTGTGAACACTCACAGCAGAAGCCGATCTGCGTGTGCAGGAAAAACAGATGTTTGCCAGCACCCATCGTGGGGCAGGGAAAAGAACAGAGCTCTGCCTATGTAAACATATTAATTGCCCTAGATGTTAGCCCCTTCCCAACCAGTGTCACTAGTACAGTGATCAGTGCATATTTTGAGCTCAGTTAGTGTAAAAATGTCCACCGCAATATCACTGTCCCGCTGTAAGTCGCTGATCGCCACCATTACTAGTTTAAAAAAATTAAAACAATTCCAGTAAATGTCCCAGAGTTTGTAGACGCTATAACCTTTGCACACACTAATCAATATACACTTATTGGGATTTTTTTTGCCAAACATATGTAGCAGAATACATACTGGCCTAAATTTAATGATGACATTTTTAAAAAATGTTTAGTGGACATGTTTTATAGTTTATTTTTTTTTTATGGTGATCAAATACCACCAAAATAAAGGTCTATTTGTGTGGCAAAAAAAGGACATAAATTTAATACATGTACAACGTTGCATGACGTGCAGTTGTCAGTTAAAGCAATGCAGCGCCATATTGCAAGAAGTGGCCTGGTCAGGAAAGGGTAACAATTAATGCAATAAATAATTTGCGCTAGTAAATGTATATAAATATATAAAAAATATAAAAATCATCAAATCATAAGTCCAAAAAAAATATATATGCCAATACCCAAAAACGGAGCCGTGAGGACGTCGATGACGAAACGCGTAGGGCGGAGCTTGATTGATGTGACGTCATTACGTTTTTGGCTGCCAGCTACTGCGCATGTGCTGAGTAGCTAGGCTCGTTTTATGTGATTGCTGTCATGCTGTTGATGCTGGTGTCGGCTGGGACACCTCTTGAGTGCAATGAGTACCTAATAAAGGAATTGGCTTTTATAATATTGCACCATGAAGTCTTTCTGTTTCTCTCGAGTGTCTGGCATTTCCCCCCATGGATACGATTGAAGGTGGTCTCTTTCTTCTGGAGAAGTGGATTTCCGATTAATTGCAAAGTTTCTTTCATCCTGTTATTTGATCTATGAGGATTGGTGTGTTGCAGAGTTTCGTTTCTGAAAATATATCTATGGATGATCTGCCATCATATTATCAAGGTTTTTTTGGTGAAATTTTTCATATTTAGACATTTTTTTGCACAAAAGTTTTTTGCACTTTAAAAGTTTTTTTGCACTTTTTTTGTGGTATTGGCATATATATTTTTTTTGGACTTACGATTTGATGATTTTTATATTTTTTATATATTTATATACATTTACTAGCGCAAATTATTTATTGCATTAATTGTTACACTTTATATATGGTGATTTTTTTGCAGCTGGTACACTATAAGTAAGTTATATAATTTTGACCATAGGCGCTATTATTAATTTTTTCTTAATGGTCAGGAAAGGGGGCTAAATCTTTTTGGAGGGCTAGTGGTTAAAAAAAATACTATAGGCTTTAATTTTCTCCTAGCATTGAAAACACTTCAGGTGTGCATGGAGAGGACAGAGTTGTATATGTTTGCCAAATCGAGCTCACCGCACATTACAGACTACAGGATTCAGTACAGCACCCTAAATATTTTTTCCAAATTACAGCAATGTGATATACCATGAAATAAAAACATAAATACACACTAATAACACAAATCACCAATAGATCGCATCATAGATTTCATCACAGTTTACTGAAATCTCATGGCAATGGTGAAAATTTCAGAAGGGTGCCTAACCTGTGACGTATGCGCAGTTGTGGAAAGACAACAACCTTACCAGTTGATAGCCAGGGAGCAGAAGGCTGGTGAAGCTGTGTGCTCTAAATATTATCAAATTAAACAAGCAGAACAGGAGAGTGATGATTTAGACCAGCTATAGTACATAGTTACATTGTTTCCCATAATTGAACTCATTCACCTAAAACAGAAATGCTATTTCAGAATGCAGCTAGCCTTTAAATAGTCACTAAACCAAGGATCTTGCATTCACTATGTCTGGTCTTCCATAGAACATGGAAATGCAATTATTGTAGTAAATATAAACTGCTAACTAAAAAAAAATTCTCATCTGCAATATATATAATTTTTGTGACTTCTATCAGTGTCCGGCTAAACACTGGTCAATCTTGTAGTTTTCATTTTGCTCTGGCTGTCTATGAGGCTGCATGGCCCCTGACCCTCTGTCTGGACAGTGCTGATTGGCCCTCTGCTGATCACATACACTCTCCCAAAAAAAAAAAAAACTAACAATACACACTAAACTGAGCATGTGCAGCATGGGACAGTAGAAGAAGGGGAGGATCAAAGAAGTCAGGATCAAACAATTTTTTTTACACAATTCTGAGGATTATCCCCTTAGGTTCCACGGTGAGCATAACAAGCATGCTTTACTGCATATACAGACTGACTTTACTGTTGTGGGTTTAGTAACACTTTAATAGAAGCTGGATTACAGCTACAAAGGGGCAACCAAGTAGGCTAACCAAAGGTTATCAAATGTAAGCAACAACTTGTCTTAATAAAAATCTATTTTTTTAAGCTTCCAATCAACATCATCTGTGCCATGTATACCAACAGCAACACCCAGAAATGCAGTGCAGGATGTCTGATCTCATTTCCCTTTTCATCTCCTCAAAAAGCTATGGGAGGGCATAGCCTTTTTTAGAATACATTTTTCTTATGGTTACATGGATAGAAAACTAAACGAGCACAACTGGTCAAAACTGGGGGGGTAGTAAAGTTATCTGGCCATTAGAATGATTAACCTCTACTATAAAAATAATTTATTCCAATGATTTATGGCACTTTTGAAATGCCTCAGTGTTGTCTGTGTCTGTTTCTTGGTCTGCTTACCTTAATGCAGCATCCATTAACATATGTGCCATTCAAATGTTTCACAGCAAGTTGAGCAGCTTCCAAAAGACTGTACTTAATGCAGACATGAGGCTGAGGAAAAAAAGATAGGCTATTAAATTGTTTGAATTAGATTGATTCTGGTCTTTTTATAACCAAACTACTGTATGTAACTGAATGAAAATGCATTCAATCTTGTCCGAAAACTTTTTCCTATCTTGCTTGTATCTTCTTGATACAATGCCAAGCTTTAATTTTGTAAGCAAAACTGCCAAAATACAAACTACAGAAAGCAAAAGCATCTACACTATATTGCCAAAAGTACTGGGACACCCCTCCAAATCATTGGATTCAGGTGTTCCTATCACCTCCATGGCCACAGGTGTATAAAATCAAGCACCTAGGCATGCAGACGGCTTCTACAAACATTTGTGAAAAAATGTGTCGCTCTCAGGAGCTCAGTGAATTCAAGCGTGGCACTGTCTGTGAAATTTCTTTGTTACTAAATATTCCATGGTCAACTGTTAGTGGTATTATAACAAAGTTGAAGTAACTGGGAACAACAGCAACTCAGCCATGAAGTGGTAAGGCCTAGTAAAATGACAGAACGCGGACAGCACATGCTGAAGCGCACAGTGCGCAGCAGTTGCCAACTGTCTGCAAAGTCAATAGCTAAAGACCTCCAAACTTTGTGTGGCCTTCAGATTAGCACAACAGTTTGTAGAGAGCTTCATGGAATGGGTTTCCACGGCTGAGCAGCTCCATCCAAGCCTTACATCACCAAGTGCAATGCAAAGTGTTGGATGCAGTGGTGTAAAGCACACCATCACTGGACTCTAGAGCAGTGGAGACGTGTTCTCTGGACTGACTAATCAGGTTCCTCTGCCTGGCAATCTGATGGATGTGTCTGGGTTTGGCGGTTATTAGGAGAACAGTACTTGTCTGACTGCATTGTGTAAAGTTTGATGGAGGAGTGATTATGGTGTGGGGTTGTTCTTCAGGGGATGGGCTTGGCCCCTTAATTCCGGTGAAGGGAACTCTTAAGGCATCAGCATACCAAGATATTTTGGACAATTTCATGCTCCCAACTTTGTGGGAACAGTTTGGGAACAGCCCTATCCTGTTCCAACATGACTGCGCACCAGTTCACAAAGCAAGTTCCATAAAGACATGGATGAGCGAGTTTGGGGTGGAGGAACTTGACCGGCCTGCACAGAGTCCTGACCTCAACCCAATAGAACACCTTTGGGATGAATTAGA
This sequence comes from Staurois parvus, assembly GCF_062004578.1. Lineage (NCBI taxonomy): Eukaryota > Metazoa > Chordata > Amphibia > Anura > Ranidae > Staurois > Staurois parvus. The sequence continues at coordinate 93,102 of NW_028317948.1, read as the reverse complement.
GAGGAAACTACGAGCCAGGCCTTCTCATCCGATATCAGTGCCTGACTTCACAAAAGGCAGGCAGGCAGGCATTCCAATACTTTTGGCAGTACAGTGTATCTTTTAAGTGAAAGCTGCTTTTGGTAATGGCACATAATCATGGCTTTTCTGTTGTTCTGTTAAATAAACATGTACAGTACATGTTAGAGGTAAAGGCATTGCTCTTTAAAGAAGTATCACCTTTTTTTTTTTTTTTTTTAACAATGTTCAGCTTTCGATAGACATAGTACACTTTGTTCAACCCTGTGTTCCATTAGGAACTTTAATATCTTCTTTAAAAGATAATATATAACAGTTTCATATATATTTTCTATGATGGTCAGGGCTAAAATGTATATATTTTAATCTTTTAATTGGGGAAATATTGAATATCATATTTCATTTAATAAACTTTTTTCATGTTTTTACATTTTCCTGTATCTCCTCACCATCTGTCATAAGAAATGACCTTTACAGAAGTTTAATATACATACAATACTAGGCAAAAGTTTTAGGCATTTAGGAAAAATGGTACAAAGCAAGAATTGAATAATTCTTCAATTCTTTTTTCAATTGAATTGAAGAAGAAAATTAATATTTTTTTTTACTAATTAATAAACCTCCTGGAAAGTTGATAAAAGGAATTTACTGTCCCGAATTGAAACAGGGTTTTTATTTTTTTTATTTCTATTAGGTACACTTGTTTGAAATTTCTGGAGGTAAATGCGTGACAGTTTGTCTCAAGCATTCTGGTGAAGTTGGCACAATAACATACTTGTTGCCTCAGACAGCCTCAATGATATTAAAGGCTAGGTTTTTTTTGCAGGTAAAAAAATGTGCATTTATTATTCTTTAAAACAAGAGGCTGCAAAGTATTGCCTCTTGGTGAGGTTCTTTCATCATTACACCCTCCACAGCACTTTGGATTCTTTGGAACTTTTTAGCTCCAAAAACTGTAGCTACTGACTTTTAAAATACAGCCACTTACCTGTCCCTTGGGTCCAACGGTGTCCTCACCACTGCTTGTTTCACCGGCTATCTTCTCTCCCTGGCGCCGGCATCTTTAGTGTGAGCACCCGGCTGTGACAGCTTGCGGCTTCACAGCCGGGTGCCCATTGCACATGTGCGAGAAGCGCTGCTCTTTGTGAATGGCCCCGTAGTCTTCTGGGACCTGTCATGTGTCCCACAAGACTACAGGGAGGGAGGGAGGACAGCTTCCGTTCGCCTAGGCGATTGCAGAAGTCAGAGTGTGTACCTATCAAATTCGGGTACCCGCTCCCCAAAGGTACAATCCTTAATGGGGAGCAGGGGACAAAGCATTAAAGCGGAACCTCCCCTGTTGGGTGGAACTCCGCTTTAAGTATCTTACTTTATTTATTTTTTAAATTCTTTATTAATCAGCTTTCAAAGACATTACAGAAAAAACACTGTTCAGAGGGAAAACAATAGTAAAACACATGACCATCAAAGTCCAAAAATGCAAAATTCACAAGACAAAACATACATCCTACGTTAGTGTTTGAAATTTTTTTTTATGACATACCAATGGAGAAGACATAGATGACTATTTCATACGAATATTTTCTATTGAAATTTTCAAAATGGCCAAGACTTTTACACAGTACTGTGTATGTGGATACAACTGATATCAAACACTGCAAAGCACATAAACTTAAACATAGAAAACACTTTCCTGCCAACAGTACAGAGATATGGGGCCTCATGGAAGTGCATCTGTTTGTGAGGCTGCATACATGCGTACATGCCTTTGTGCTGGGAGCGGGCCACACTTTGCTGAAAGCCAAAACAAGAAACCTTGGGCCCTTACCGAGAGCCCTGGTTCTCATAATAATAATCAGGACCCGGGAGTCCTAGTTACCTGATCCCAGTGATAGCCTCTGATTGGCTATCACAGTGATCAGTCACTGTATAGCCAGCCCATATGTGTTCTCTCTCTTCTGAACAGAGAGAGAGGTACACTGTAAATATATATATTTTTTTTTTTTACACGCTTTTGTAGCGCGCTCCCAGCACAAAAATCAAGCTCTCACTGAGAGCCTCGGGTCTCATACTAACTATTGAGACCCACGACTCCTGGTTACCTGATTGCTGCGATAGCCTCTGATTGGCTATCACAGTGATCAGTCACTGTATAGCCTGCCCATGTATTTTCTCTCTCTTCTGAACGGAGAGAAAGATACACTGTTGATCTTTAAGTTATGGTAATAACGAGATATATACAGCTACATTTAAAAAAAATTTTTTTTTTTTTACTATTTTGGGCCAGTCTTTTTTTTTGTTAATAAACAAAATCAGGAGATATTCATGACCATTTCCCACCAAAAGAAAGCTCAATTTGTCCTAACAAAACCAAGGTATAATTCACCTGGATACGCTAAGTAGGTGCGAAAATATGTACAGTTGTGCAAAATTTTGTTCAGGCATTAACATTTGTTTTACCCTCATTCACCAAGGGGTTAAAATGAAATGTTCTATTACATTTTTTTCACCATAAGCCTTGTTTTTGTCATTCACAGGTCCTGCATTGACATGCTTCAGTCTTGTTTCAGTGGCATCAGTTTGAGACATTCTTGAGATCATTCAGAATTTACTGTCAAGTGCATCTGGCCCACAGTTAACCTATTTATTACCTGTATTTGATATGCTGCAAGCAGGTTTGGCATTCTTGTCAACAGGAATGCAAAACCCATTTAGAGCAAAAAAAAAAGCCTATTTACATAGACCAATTTAGTATTATGAATAATACCAAGACCAGAAGCATTTTATGAAACACAAAGTATTCTAGAAAATCCCTTACACATGATCCTCACTAGTTTAATTTGCACTTTCAAGGGGATTTATCTCATACAGCCAGAATCAGCAATTGTAGTATATATGGCACTTATATGTGCAGGTAGATTTTCCCCACCTATAGTCTCCCAAGACCTTCTATAAATTACAGTCTTACCTGATAATTGTCTAATATAATATTTAGTGAATGGATAGGGCCACAACTTTGAAAATGCACCTTCACAGATTTTAGGCACACAGGCTCTTTGAAGGGTCCAGCAAATATTGTAATCATCTCCTCATACTTCCGTATAACCTGGGTGATATGAACACAACACACTATAACAGAACACAGTAATAATTTTTTTTTCTGTAGATTACATATGCATAGGTGCATTGCTAAAGGGAAACTACCATATATACTCGAGTATAAGCCGACCCGAATATAAGCCGAGGTACCTAATTTTACCACAAAAAACTGGGAAAAACTATTGACTCGAGTATAAGCCGAGGATGGGAACACCAGTGGGAAGAATCGTGCCTCATCATTGGTGTCAGTGGGAGGAATAGTGCCCCATCATTGGTGTCAGTGGGAGGAATAGTGCCCCATCATTGGTATCAGTGGGAGGAATAGTGCCCCATCATTGGTATCAGTGGGAGGAATAGTGCCCCATCATTGGTATCAGTGGGAGGAATAGTGCCCCATCATTGGTGTCAGTGGGAGGAATAGCGCCCCATCATTGGTGTCAGTGGTTGGAATAGTGCCCCATCATTGGTATCAGTGGCAGGAATAGTGCCCCATCATTAGTATCAGTGGGGGGAATAGCACCCCATTATTGGTGTCAGTGGAATAGTGCCCCATCTTTGGTGTCAGTGGGAGGAATAGTATCCCATCACTGGTGTCAGTGGGGGGGTGGAGGAATAGTGCCCCATCGTTGGTGTCAGTGGGGGGGAGGAAAAGTGCCCCATCGTTGGTGTCAGTGGGGGGGAGGACTAGTATCCCATGATTGGTGTCAGTGGGGGGTGGAATAGTGCTCCATGATTGGTGTCAGTGGGGGGTGGAATAGTGCCCCATCATTGGTGTCAGTGTGGGGGGGGGGGAGGAATAGTGTCCAATCGTTGGTGTCAGTGGGGGGGAGGAAAAGTGCCCCATCGTTGGTGTCAGTGGGAGGAATAATGCCCCATCATTGGTATCAGTGACACCAATGATGGGGCACTATTCCTCCCACTGACACTTGCTGACCCCTGTTCCAGTATGGTGCTGCTGCAGCCAGCATATGTGGTTGCAGCAGCACCTAAGCACGGCACACTTACCTGCATCTCCTTCACTCGATTTTCGCGGGGCCGCTCAGCTCCGCCTCCTCGCCGGTGATTGGCCGCCTGTGTGCCTTTCCTGAGCTACAGTTCTGGCGGCCAATCACCGGTGAGAAGGCGGAGCCGAGCAGCCGCGCAAACATCCAGTGGACGAACCAGCAGCCCCCTGCCCACCCCTGTACTTACCGTAGTTTCCCTTCTGTTGGAAGGGGGGGGGAGCCATCTGCAGACGTTGACTCGAGTATAAGCCGAGGGGGCCGTTTTTCAGCACAAAAAATGTGCTGAAAAACTCGGCTTATACTCGAGTATATACGGTATATGGGTTTGGGGTAAATTTTATTCAAAACAGTTACATTTATTACGTTTTAAAGTTTAACCATTTTTAAAGGGCAGTTATACATGTTACATTTTTTATCCATTGCTCTGTCTTTCCAAGGCACTATGTGTCATCTAAAGCGACAGCAAAGCAATAACGTCTGTCTCACTTTGTCTAGCTGAAACCTCAAAGCCATCTGATAAGCATTCAGTCACAACCCTACTTCAATAACTAGAGTGTATTAATTTCAACTTGAGCTACTGAGCTTTGTAAAAAACAGGGTTTTTATGAAAAAAAAAATGAGCATAAAGATGGCTGGGTAAAAGACTATATATAATGCAGATGCAATGTTTTGTATATGCATTGATTAGGATCGGATATAAAAGAACAATTGTTTTTGCTTTCTTGAAACTCACTCTTACATCAAACAGAAACAGCATCCAGTCACAGGTCTCTTAGTTACTGTCCGAAAAGTGAATTGTTTAGGTGACCATACCTCCTGGACCCCAATCGATCTATTAAAAGTGATTTATTGATTCTATCTCACAGATATGAGGTGATTAACGCTCTAATACATGCATAAGACTTTTACCAACTGTGGGTTATAATGTTTTAGCACAAAAACAATATTGATATCTACAGTAACCCAAGGTTACAAGGTTGACTGGCAATACAGTGCCTAAATGGAAACTGGTTGCAGCAGACAAGAAATGCATGAAGCTTACTTGAAAAGAATATGATGTCCAGCATTGCTATCAGCTCGGAACTGCAAAAAAAGGGATTCTGGTATACCCTCCTATAGTCCAGAGAGGTGTTATTAGGAGTGGGTAAGAAGAGAACCCTGAAGCTGTATGTTAAGTATGTGAGTTCTAACTCAGAGCCCAAACCATTACAAGGACAGCTACTTTTCATGTTTTTAATTACAAAAGATTATAAAATGATAGATGCTAAGGTTTCCTAAAAGGACCTAGTGACACGTACAGCAATGGCACCACTGGACACAATGCATTAACTTACTTTTTCATTAGTGTCCTTACTGTGTCTGCTGAAAATATTTCCAGGGTGATAATTAACAATAGTAAGCGGAGACAGAGGCACTACATCACCAGCTCTATTCAGAATCTAAAAACAAAAATCTGTCATTATAGAGAAACATGTTTCATATAAAATGTGAATTTTCTACTTTAAATGGAAATTCCCCCCTTTCATATTAGCTTAGTTACATTGTGCAATAAAGGTTTACTACCCTTTGAAAATAAGATCTTTGTTCAGTTTTTTACAATGCTAGATGAAACCAGTATGCATCTGAGCTATGAAAAAGCGTCCCTTTTTCATCTCCTTGATCATTACAAATGTTTTGAGTTTCATGACTTCCCTGATGACTTACAGGAAAGCTGGGCACTCTTGATAAGATTTACTACTATTCCAAGTGTTTTACCTTTGTTAGCCAGAAAACCCTTCTGTGTTTACCTCTCTGAAATTATTTTTTCAACTAGAGGAATGGTTTCCCAGACTTCAGGTCTAAACTGTGTCAACTACAATCCAATCAAATAGGACTGTTTAGGTAGCCTTAAACCCCAGGTGAAGAAGCCATTTTTTACAGGTTGAAATCAGGTTGCATAACAAAGAATATTGCATTTGTTTTAAATTATGTGACCTCTGTGTATGTAATTAGGTGTACTAAGCTGCCCTTCATTAGCAGCATACTGAAGAATTGGACCACTACTCTCACACAGAGCGCAATGGGTTGGATCTCCAGTGATCCAACAAAACCAATGCACTAATCTCCAATGAACAATGCTGCACAAGAAGAATGAGCGTTGTTGACTGAATTACACTTTCAGGGGTGTATAGAATGGCTGTGCTTTGTATGAGGGCAGTGGTACAGCTCTCCAGCATGCTGCTAACACAAGACAGCTGAAAACACTTAAATCACATATTCATAGTAAAACAAAATGCAATATTCTTTATTTATTATGCATCCTGGCTGAATAACAAGTATAAAGTATACAACTTATACAAACGTATTCGGGGGCTTCAATTTGGATTCAAGATTACTGTCAATAGAGAAATGAAGGTGGTGATGCTTGATTCAGTAGTCGGAGCCTTGTAAAAAGCACTAACTAAAAATCTTTTTTGATCTTTTTACAAAATTTCATGATCTTGGTAAGTTCTTGTAACTTGGCCTGAAGAAAAAAGTTCAAAGTAAGTGAGACTTAGGGTTGCCTTGGAAAAAAGTTTTGTGATCAGGCTTGGTTCTCTCTGCTGGTATGGGACAGAGGAAAGGATAAAAATACCAGTTGTGATGCTAATAGCATTGATTGGGAATAACGGCACTGCAGCGTCTCCTGTAAAGACAGGAAGATACCACCATGTCTGGTCCGTTATCTGCCAACCATATGTTGAACTGAGCTTTCTATAGTCAGGTCAGGCTGAAATTAGTAGATTCTAATAGAGACAAGTCATCTTTTACACAGTGCTGTTTAAAACGCTGAGCAAACTGTTGGCCCTATATAAATCCTGTATAATCATAATAATAATAATAACTATGCTTTTTCAACAAATTAACATAAGTATAATAAATGTTACTGACTCACCTACAAATTGGGTCCATTCTCATTTCCTTTCTATCCTCATATCTTTTAGTCTCTTTTCCCTGCACCCTTTCCATCTCAACGTTATACCCTTCCACTTCAAGACATAAAAACATGACTTTTCTCACCCAAAACTAATTGATGCAAACTTAGAATACTTTAGAAATAATTGAGATTTGTATCTCCTGGTCAGAGCCCACCAGCACCTTGAGGTTACAGAAAGCTTTTTTTTTTAATTTTATGTTCATTATTCATCATTATTGAAGTTTTCACATCTGCTGTCTCAGGTTTTCTCATGGTTGACCAGAAAAGTACTGTAATATAAACCTCCTTTTTTGACTTACCCTCAATAGAAATTTATTGAATAGAAACATTTTAAATAATATTGGAAATCAAATAGGAATGACATTTTCAAGGCACTGTGCCAACCTAGATTATATGTTTTAGAATCAGAAATCTTGCGGTAAACCAGAAATTCCTTTCAACATTTAACACAAATGGTTATCAGTCACATATAATCACCCACCAAGCTTGGATTCATAATATGGGGATTCATGTACACTTAACAAAAGCGGTTTAATTTATTTTGATGCTCAGATATAGAACAATACGCTCACCTCCTCATTTGATGCACACAAAACATTTTCTAATTGTGCTAAACAGGTAGGGCTGTTCACCGCGTCCATTCTGGTTACATAAGTAATCTTTTGTCCAACTTTTTGCAATGAGTCTACCAGACTGAAAATACATGTGAAATATTACTAATAGACTAGTCAAATAATTCAATAATTAAGCATGTATGGCAAGTAAAATGACATGAGAGATCACCAAGTGGTCCATTCACTAATGGTTATCACATGCACTATTTTTAATCCACTTAAAAATATAGCACGTGATAATAAAAGAGTCCGTTCATCAACGTAAAATATCAAATTTGCTGTGAATTCTGCAAATGTGAAATATATGTAAAATAAATCATTAAAAGAAAGACAAATGTTGCAATTTATCTCATGGTGTAGGAAGTCGATATTTTAGGAATGTACAAAATAATAAGAGTATGTTCACATATGCTGTGTGGCCTGGGCAAGATCAGTGCAGTGAGGATGCACATCACACGGTTACCTTTTTTTTGCAACAAACTTTATTGAGATGTCACACAGAGATCTCATAAAGTTCAACTGCTGGCTGTGTGGTGCAAGGCAGATATGTCAACTCATAGACTATTTATACAAAGACACTAATTGCAATTTAAAAAGCCACAGATGTGAGAAATTAACCTTTAATTGCCATTTTGAGTGTGCCGCCTTGTTTGTCAGTAGCAAGGCCAAACATTTCAGGATATGTACAGGTGAAACGCGAAAAATTAGAATATTGTGCAAACGTTCATTTATTTGAGTAACGCAACTTAAAAGGTGAAACTAATATATGAGATAGACTCATTACATTGAAAACAAGATAGTTCAAGCCATGATTTGTCATAATTGTGATGAATATGGCTTACAGCTCATTAAAACCCCAAATCCACAATCTCAGAAAATTTGAATATTGTGAAAAGGTGCAATATTCTAGGCTAAAAGTGTCCCGCTCTAATCAGCTAATTAAGCCATAACACCTGCAAAGGGTTCCTGAGCCTTTAAATGGTCTCTCAGTCTGGTTCAGTAGGAATCACAATCATGGGAAAGACTGCTGACCTGACAGTTGTGCAGAAAACCTTCACTGACACCCTCCATAAGGAGGGAAAGCCTCAAAAGGTAATTGCAAAAGAAGTTGGATGTTCCCAAAGTGCTGTATCAAAGCACATTAATAGAAAGTTATGTGGAAGGGAAAAGTGTGAAAGAAAAAGGTGCGCAAGCAGCAGGGATGACCGCAGCCTGGAGAGGATTGTCAGGAAAAAAACATTCAAAAGTGTTGGGGACTTTCACAAGGAGTGGACTGAGGCTGGAGTCAGTGCATCAAGAGCCACCACACACAGACGGATCCTGGACATGGGCTTCAAATGTCGTATTCTTCTTGTCAAGCCGCTCCTGAACAACAAACAACGTCAGAAGCGTCTTACCTGGGCTAAAGAAAAACAGACCTGGTCTGTTACTCAGTGGTCCAAAGTCCTCTTTTCTGATGAGAGCAACTTTTGCATCTCATTTGGAAACCAAGGACCCAGAATATGGAGGAAGAATGGAGAGGCACACACTGCAAGATGCTTGAAGTCCAGTATGAAGTTTCCACAGTCTGTGTTGATTTGGGGAGCCATGTCATCTGCTGGTGTTGGTCCACTGTTCTTCATTAAGTCCAGGGTCAATGCAGCCGTCTACCAGAAGACTTTGGAGCACTTCATGCTTCCTTTTGCAGACAAGCTTTATGGGGATGCTGACTTCATTTTCCAGCAGGACTTGGCACCTGCCCACACTGCCCAAAGCACCAAAACCTGGTTCAATGACCGTGGGATTACTGTGCTTGATTGGCCAGCAAACTCGCCTGACCTGAACTCCATAGAGAAACTATGGGGCATTGCCAAGAGAAAGATGAGAGACATGAGACCGAACAATGCAGAAGAGCTGAAGGCTGCTATTGAAGCATCCTGGTCTTCCATAACACCTCAGCAGTGCCACAGGCTGATAGCTTCCATGCCACGCCGCATTGAGGCAGTAATTGCTGCAAAAGGGGCCCAAACCAAGTACTAAGTACATATGCATGCTTATACTTTTCAGAGGTCCGATATTGTTCTATGTACAATCCTTGTTTTATTGATTGCATGTAATATTCTAATTTTCTGAGATTGTGGATTTGGGGATTTCATGAGCTGTAAGCCATAATCATCACAATTATGACAAATCACAGCTTGAACTATCTTGCTTTGCATGTAATGAGTCTATCTCATATATTAGTTTCACCTTTTAAGTTGCATTACTGAAATAAATAAAATTTTGTACGATATTCTAATTTTTCGAGGCATTCCTTAAATAATGTATTTTTTAGTGAATTGGCAACTTTTGAGATAAATACTATGGGGTTGATTTACTAAAGGTAAATAGGCTGTGCACTGCAAGTGTAGTTGCTTTAGATCCGAGGCGAAGCTCTGCTGATTTCTTTCATCCAATCATGTTCAAGCAAAAATGCTGTTTTTTAAATTTTCCTTGCATGTTTCCCTCAGATCTATAGCAACAGCACTTTCAGTGCACTTACCGTTTACTTGCACTGCAAGTATTTGCCTTTTTTAAATCAACCCCCCTGAGTTACTTTAAGGCAAAAATGTCTGTTGTATTTTTAAATTGTCCCCTAAATCCTCACTCTGTGTTACACATAGCACTGTGTCACATTACCAACTCTGAACTCTGCCCACAGATGACATCATAAATCTCATATATGTGAGCTTTGGCCTGTTGCCTTGGTGTGGGCTTCATATGGACTGCAAGCTGTTGGGCACCATATAAAAAGCAACAGGGTGAACACTTTCTGTCAGTTATCTCTGCCCACAGTACACAAAACATCCCAGCCTGGGGGGGAGCAGCGTGGGAGCGTATTATGGATACGTGATCACCAGTGTAGGGGGGAGGGTTACATTTCACTGCCATCACCACCAATGCAAGGAACTGGGGGGATAAATTTCACTGCCACTGACCACCAATGCAGGATGGGGTGGGGGGGTTAAATTTCACTGTTAGTGACCACCAATAGAGAGAAGGATGGGAGGGTGGCGTTAACTCTCGCTACAAATGCAGGGGGGTGGAAGTGTTAACTTTCACTGCCACTGACCACCAATACAGGGCGGGGGCTTAAATTTCACTGCCACTAACCACCAATGCGGAGGGGAGAGGGTTAAATTTCACTGCTAGTGACCACCAAAGTGAGGGGTTATTAGTACTACCCCCAATGCTGTGGGCTATTATTTCAGTCACTGACACCAATGTTGGCGATTATTGCAACCACTGACACCAATGCTCGGGGCCATTATTATGATCACTGACACCAATGTTGGGGGTTTTTGCATCCCCTCATATCAGTTCTGGAGATATATTATTGCGTCTACTGACAGCCATGCTGGGGGTTATTATTGTGCCCACGGACACCAATGTTCAGGTGTATTATTGCGCTGACTGACACCAATGTTGGAGGTTGTTATTGTGTCCACTGAGACCAAATTTTACGGGTTATTGTACTCCAACTTGGTATACACTGCAAAAAAATGCAACAGGATAACATTTTTTTGGAGAAGATGTGCAAACGTGCTGCTATTGTGCAGCACTCTGGAGGTGTCGGGGGCTGCACTTGAGGCCCTCTATAATTTTCCAGTTGGCCACCACTGGTCTAATGAGTTTAACACTCTATTCTTGAGAGATGACATACAATGCTCAGCATAAATGAGTACACCCCAACAGATATGTCAGAAAACCTTTAATTTCCTTTCAGAATCCATATTTTCTGTGGGACACTATACTACAAAATACTCCCACAAATGTAGCCATTGATTGCAAACAAGATTTGTTAATTTGCACACACAAAAAAGTATTTTTCCTAACAAATTCATTCTAGACCATGTTGAAAAAATTAATACACCCAATGAAAGTCTTAGGAGCAACGCTACAATTTAGAAAACTAAATGCTAATTAACAAGAATTTAATTATTCAATAAACAGGTGTCCAGCAGACAGTTGATTATAAAAGTGCGTTACTTAAACAAAACTCCATTTCATGTTGTCAGCAGTGGCACCACATGGAAGAGAAATATCACAAGGCCTGAGAAAGAAAATAATTTATTTACACAAGAACGGTAAAGGCTACAAGAAGATCAGCAAAGCTTTACTCAGAATACTGTAGCAAAAGTGATACAAAAATGTAACAAAAATGAAACTGCAACCATCTCACAGAGACATCCAGGCTGTTAACAACTCGACAGGAGCAGCTTCTGATAAGAAGGGTTGAAGAAAATCGCCATGTAAGTTCACTACAGTTAGCTAAAGAAGTAGAAAGCCAAACTGAAGTGATTGTTTCCCGTGATACAGTAAGGTGTACACTGCAGAGGAATGGCATGTCTGAGTATTATCCACAAAAGGAAGCCTCTCCTAAAGAACATACACAAAAAAGGCCACCTAGAATTTGCATGGGCCCATGCTGAAAAAGAAAACGACTACTGGGACTCTGTACTCTGGAGTGATGAGACCAAGATAAATGTTTTTGGGAACTGATGGGTTCAAAACTGTATGACATCGCAAAGATGAGGAGTACAAAGAAAAAGCAATGGTGCTACAGGGAAACATGGTGGTAGCAGTGTCCTTCTGTGGGGCTGCATGAGTGCTGCTGGTGTCAGTGAGCTGCATTTCATTGATGGTATCATGAATTCACAGATGTACTGCTCTATATTGAAAGAGAAGATGCTACCATCGCTCCGTGCCCTTGGTCATCGTGCACTTTTCCAACATGACAATGATCTAAAACACACATCTAAGGTCACTGTTGCATTTCTGAAGAACAGGGTGAAAGTGATTCAGTGGCCCAGTATGTCTCCTGATCTGAACCCAATCCAACACCTATGGGGAATTCTGAAGAGACAAGTTGAGCATCACTCTCCACCCAACGTCTAGTCTCTAATAGGGGTCATTCTTGAAGAATGGAAAAATAGAAATGTTGCAATATGTCTCCAACTTGTTCATTCCATGCCTAGAAGACTTGGTGCTGTCCTTACAAATCATGGAGGTCATACAAAGTACTAGATGTAGTAGTTTTTGTTGTGGGGTTTATTCATTTTTGCATCAACTAATTTGAGTAAAAATGAAGATTTTGTAATCTAAGTTCTATTATTAACCTTACTTTCATTTAAAAAGCTAAACAAATGTTTTAAAAACTCAGTTTTGTCAAAATTTTGGAAATTGTTATTGTGTTCATTGAGAGATTGCATAAAATCTTACTTTTCAAAAGGGCTTTCAAAAAATAAATTCATTTATGCTGAGCATTTCAAGGCACCTTGAGCCTCTCACTGTAGCATCTACCTGATACTGGTAAATAAACAGTGAGATACAGGGTGGAACAGGAAGAACAATTCAAGCACACAGAGGAAAGTGCAGATTTTCTCACTAATCTGTCTACATTTTTTTTTTGGTGTTTTTTGTTTCCAAGTTTTAAAGCTTGTTTCACAAGTAAACATTCATTGCATAACAAAGGGTTCCAGAGGAGGCCTGCTTTGTGCCTTATTTTTTCTAATTGAAACCATGGACACAATGGTTTCACAGAGTCACTGTCTCACTAGGTTTGATTTATGAAGAACAAATAGGCTGTTCACTTTGGAAGTGAATTTTCCCCATAGCTTAGTGAATGAGGTGTAATTTAACTTTGCCAAGAATATCTAAACTTATATGCGAGGAAAATTTAAAAAAAAAATGCATTTTTGGTTGCACATGATTGGATTACAGTAGTCAGCAGAGCTTTGCCTCATTCACTAAGCTCTGGGGAAAATTCCCATGCACAGTACAACTTCCTTAGCAGAGTGAACATACTATTTGCCCTTAGTAAGTCAGTCCTCTAGAATTCTAATAAACCATACAAGAGTACTCTTTCAGCACAGCTAACAGTCGAAATAACTGAATATGTGGAAAGCAGACTAGAACTCCCGATGCTTATAAAAGGAGAATGCATATATAATCTTCAATACTGGACCAGGGGCGGACTGACAACTCATGGGGCCCCCGGGCAATAGGGGATCATGGGGCCCCTGTGTCCTTGCCCAAACTCAAAAAAGCCTATGAAAAAGGTACCAGGGGCATCTCATGGGGCCCCCTACTGACCCCAGGCCCTCGGGCAGTGCCCAAGTTTCCAAATGGTCAGTCCGCCCCTGTACTAGACTAATCATACTAAATATGTATACAGTATATATAACAGCTGAGCTCTGGGCTCTAGTGGGTAATGGGAATTCAGACAGCTTTGTTTCATCCATTTTTATTCATATGCCATGATTTTACCTGATTTTATCTGTGTGCTGTGATTGCAGATGAGGAACAAGCCCATTCTCTTTGATCTCTGAGATTTTCTCACCTTCTTTGTTTAATTCATTATTTGCACGTAAAAATACTGATTCCAGATTAAGATCAGCTACCTAAAAAGAAAAACAAGATGGCATACCTATTAGTACATCAGGCAACCATGAGATTGTACATCAGAATACACGGAAACTTGTGATTTTTAATTTCTATGACGCCCTCCCAGAACTGGACAACCACGCTGTAGCTGTCATTCGGCTATAGTGCGGATGGCAAGCGGATAATAGCAAAAAGTCAAATATATTGTTTTTTTTCCCTCAAAATTGTCAGGTTTTTTGTTTATAGCACAAAAAAATAAAAACCGCACAGGCGATCAAATACCACCAAAAGAAATCTCTATTTGTGGGGAAAAAAAGTACGTAAATTTAATTTGGGTGCAGCTTTGCATGACTGAACAATTGTCAGTTAAAGTAACGCAGCGCCGTAACACAAAAAATGGCCTGATCAGGAAGGGGGGTAAATCCTCTGGAGAGCAAGCGGTTAATGATAACTAAAGTAAAAAAGACAAAAAAAAATGCATGCTAAGGTGCTCACATATCTTCCAATGATTACAAGGTTTCTTCTTTCGAATTCAATTGTCTTGTGACTGCATGCAGTGGTGCTTGGTCCTGAAACTGTACCGCGTGGTGTGCTTGAATGATTGTTTTCCATGTTATGCGCATTGCATATTTACATATTAAAGTAGAACTAAAGGCAAATTACTTTTTTGTAATTTTGGATAGACTGAGGGCTCAGAGACACTTGATTATGAAGAACAAAGCAATGTTCATTAATGCACCTATAGCATTTATGATGTGTTTTTGACGTGTTTTAGAAATGGTGAAAAAGCATAAATCTTGTTAAACACCCACAAAGGTGTTGTTTTTCTAGGGGGAAGTGATGTAGAGGTAATCTGCTTCCAGCTGTGTTTAGGTTTTGGTGAGATAGACATTTTTGTGAATTTTCTGCAAGATGAATCCATATACTTTGATCTCTTTGACACTTGGACTGCAGCTACTGGTTACAGCTACGATCATGGATCCTGGGACTTGTTTTTTAGGTTTGGTGATTCTGCACATTGTGAAAGTAATCCTAACATCTCTAGAGCCACTGGACTGCTTTTATAGGAGGCAGAGGGAGGTCCCGCCCCCTTCCCGCCATGAGATTGGGAAGCCCAGTAAAGATGTGACCATTGGCATCAGCTTCCCTGAATCCAGTGAGGAACTGATGTTGTTCCTCACACTGCGTGACATTGGAAACAAGAAGCATCAAGATTTTGTCACTTCCGGTTTCCAGTTCTTTGTTTACTAGTCGTTACTGGCTTGTGAAGCAAGCCAGTAAAACTGATCTCAGTTTGATCTGCTGCTTTGGAGGCCAGAAGAGAGATCTGGAGTCTCATAGACCCCAGAAGTCTCCATAAAGAAGACCTATCACAGCCCATGCTATCACAAGGGATGTTGTTCATCCCCTGTGATAGCAATAAAAGTTAGCAAATCAGTCTGTATGTGCAGTAAATCATGCTGGTTATACTCACTGTGGAACCTAAGGGGTTAATCTTCCGCACTGTGTAAAAAGGCTGTATGATCCGGTCTTCTCTGATCCTATTCTACTGTCCCCAATCCATCTGCCGATCATACAGAGCTCTAGGAGTCATTCTGCACATTCTCAGTTTGGTGTGTATTGTTTGCGGGGGGTTTCCTATGGGAAGGTGCATGTGATTAGCACAGGGCCAGTCAGCGCTGTCCAGACAGAGGGTCAGAGGTTTTGCAGCCTCACAGGACAGTCAGAGCAGAATGAAAACTCCTACTAGTTTTAATCAGTGCTTGGCCAGACACTGATATGTCACAAGACTGCTATATACTGCTGATGAGAAAAGGTATTTAGCAGTTTATATTTACTAACATAATTGCACTTCCATGTTCTGTGTACTGTGGGAGACCAGATATAGTGAATGCAGGGTCCTGGGTTTAGTAACACTTTAAGTAGTGAATGTGTATGGAATATTTTTCTATAATAAGGACATTGTTTAGTGTCCCTTTAACCGCCCCCCACCCGCCATATAGTAAAATGACGGACGCAAGGCAGTTCTCTCGTTCTGGCAGGACGTCATATGACGTCCTCCCATTCTAACCACGCATGCGCGGCTCCCGGAGAGCGGGGCGATCGGCGGTGCGCTGTGTCCCTCGGACACAGCAGATCACCGATCCATGGAAAGAGCCGAAGATGTCGGCTCGGTCATGTGATGAGCTGTGTCCAATCACAGCTGATCACATGTAAAAAGGGAAATGCCGGTTATCGGCATTTCTCTCCCCACGGACACTGATGATCAGTGTGCCCTGATGATCTGTGTAGCCCCAGCAGCGCCACCTGTCAGTGTCCATCAGTGCCAGCTCTCAGTGCTCATCCATGCCACCTGCCAGTGCCCATCAGTGCCACATTTCAGTGCCCATCAGTGCCACATATCTGAGCTGCCTTTCAGTGTCACACATCAGTGCCACCTATCAATGCCAGTCAGTGCCACCTATCAGTGCCACCTACCAGTGCCAGTCAGTGCCGCCTATCAGTGCCAGACAGTGCCGCCTATCAGTGTGCATCAGTTCCCGTCAGTGCTGCCTATCAGTTCCAGTCAGTGCCTCCTATCAGTGCCAGTCAGTGCCGCCAGTCAGTGCCACCTATCAGTGCCATATATGAGTGCACCTTTCAGTGCCCATCAGTGATGCCTGTCATTGTCCATCAGTGCCACCTACCAGTGCCTCCTCATCAGTGCCTCCTATCAGTGTCCATCAGCGCAGCCTATCAGTGCCCATCAGTGCAGCCTCATTACCGCACATCAGTGAAGGAGAAAAATCACTTATTTACAAAATTTTATAACAAAAACTTTTTTTTTCAAAATTTTCAGTGGTTTTTGGTTTGTTTAAGAAAAAAGAAATAACCCAAAGGTGATTAAATACCACCAAAATAAAGCTGTCACAAAAAAAAATGATAAAAATTTCATATGGGTACAGTGTTGCATGACCGTGCAATTGTCATTCAAAGTGCAACAGCGCTGAAAGCTGGAAATTGGCCTGGGCAGGAAGGGGGTATAAGTGCCCTGTAGGCTAGTGGTTAAGCACCATTAAGACCATTTAGCAGAGTGCCTACTAGGGCTCTGTACTATCAGCAGATGGATTGGGGAGTGTGAAAGAAGAGGAGGAACAGAGAAGACGGGATCAAACAGCCTTTTTACACAATGCAGAGAATTAACCCCTTAGGTTCCAGTGAGTATAACAAGCATGTTTTACTGCAAATACAGACTGATTTTACTGTTGTGGGTTTAAGTAACACTTTAACAGAAGCTGGATTACAACTGCAAAGGGGCAACCAAGAGCCAGTAATCTATTTTTTATGAAATCATTTCTTACAATAAGGCAGGAGAATGCAGTAACATTTTCTGTGAGCTTCTGAACTCTCTCTGCGTTGCTGTTGCAGAGTTTTCATTACAACCTGTTAGTTAAGGCACTGTGGACAGAAGAGGAAAAATCTCTGTATTGGAGCCCCACATAACAATAAAAACCCGACAGGGGTTCTAATCCTTCCCCATTCTTTCCAAAACAAGTTTTGACTGGACATACACTTTTAGAGCAGTATTAAATCCAAAAATTTAATTGATTGCAGCTTACAAATCATTCAATGTGGTGGCTGGATCAGTTTTCTTTTCTTTGACTTTTTCCCGTTTTCACCTGGGGATCTGGCCAGTAACACACCTCCGATATTAGTAAGACACCACTCTGGAATAAGCACAGGAGGCACAGCAACATTGTCAGTTAGGGGGGAGGGTAATGTTAAATGTATTATCAGATTTAAATACACTTACACATTGAAGCCAAACTCCAGCTAATATTTGATAAGCAGTTACAGCAGTTTTTGTTTCCTTTTGGGATAAAGGTTTTACAAATGCAGTCATCACATGTAAGGATTGGTAAGCTGCAATATAATAAATACCTGATTTTGGGTTTAATACCGCTGTAAGCAATGTATTCCAGTATTACACAAGGATCTGAAAAGAGTGAATTAGTGAGAGAACATTGGAATAAGTCAGTGAATAGTGGTTTAGTAGTGTTCGTTGGTGGGGTGTGTGGTATAATTTACTGGTGAATGATCTGTTTTGTCATTGCAGAGGGGTGATGGCAGTGCACGAAGGTCCAGACCTTTGGGCATACTACTGAAAAATAATGGTACATTCTCTAAATGCCATATACCTTCTCTGGACCAAACTCAATAAAATACTGCGCCAATTTCAAAGCTGTAACGGCGTCCTCTGAAGGCCTGTGACCAACCAAATCTTCACTCTGAATGTCGATCCTGTGAATACAATGAGATTAAACAGAAGTCCAGTCTGCATTCTTTACACCTAAGACACTTGTAGTGCATATACTTGATATCTACATTCAGTCAAGCTTCATGTCTAGTATCCCTTGTCCAATGTCAATTCTCTTTACCGTGGTCAACGTTAGTCCAATTAAAGTAAACCTGGCACAAGTAAGGGCAATTTCAACTGGGAAAATAAAAAGTCAAAATCACAAGGAGAAGTTACAGGTAAATGTACTAAAGGCAAAAAGCCAGTTAGCTTTGCAAGAGAATTCTCACTTTTAGCTTTAGTTAATGTAGAGAAACTCTGCTGCCTGCCATCATTCAATCCCATGTGCAAGCAGAAATGCTTTTTTTTTTCTTTTTTTTTCATTGCATCGGAGTGGGTATCCTTTAGTTACCAGCTTACTGATTCTTACATATGGTGGCTGCATTAGTTTTCTTTTTTAGGCTTTCTTTCCTTTATCTGTACCTGGTAATCCTGCCAGTAAATCTGTTAATTTTCAACAGAACAAACTGTCTTGCAGATGTAACACTGGAAGCAGAGTTCCACTCAAAAGTGGAAGCTCCGATTATTTGCCTCCTCTGCCATATTTGGCACCTTTTGGGGAGGAGCGGATACCTGTTTTTGACAGATACCCTCTCCAACCTCCAGCTCAATACGCCGTGGCTAAGTGAGCCGGAAATTCGTCCCCCTCCTCTCTCCTGCAGTCTCCTGGAAACTTTCACAGGTCCCAGAAGACTGGCAGACCAATTAGGAGGCACAGCGCAACTCACGCATGTGCAGTGGGCACCAGGCTGTGAAGACACATGCTGTCATAGCCTGGTGCCCAGAGTAGAAATGCTGATGCCGTGGAGGAGAGAAGGGACGGCACAGGTGAGAACATCGCCGGACCCCGAAACAAGTAAGTGTGTGTTCATAAATAATCAGCATCTACAGTTTTTGTAGCTGCTGACTTTTAATACACACAAAAACGGCCGGAACTCCACTTTACAAGTGTTGAGACAAACCATTTAACACTATCAGGGGTGCTTACAATGATCAGCTTTCATTTGTTCTCCCTGTGCCTGCGTGGGTTGCCTCCGAGTACTCCGGTTTCCTCCCACGCTCCAAAGACATGCTGGTAGGTTAATTGGATCCTGTCTAAATTGTCCCTAGTATGTGTATGTATGAATGTAAGTTAGGGACTTTAGATTCTATGCCCCTTGAGGGTTAGGGACTGATGTGAATGTACAATATATATGTAAAGCACTGCGTAAATTGACGGCACTGTATAAGTATCAGAAATAAATACATTTATTCATATAATACCTTTATCCCCCCCCAAAAAAAAAAGGTTTGCTGTAACTGATTATAAAGTACTAGCTGGAGTCTGGCTTCAGTTTGTAAGTGTATCTAAATCTGCTTGTATATCTAACACTCCCCTTTCCCCAGACTAAGAATGCTGCTGTCCAAAGGTGCCCCCTGTGCTCCTTTTGTCCAGAGTGGGGACTCTCTAATACAGGAAGTGTGTTACTGGCCAGATCACTAGGTGAAAACAGAGGGGGGAAAAAAGCCTAAGAAAAGAAAACGAATGCAGCCACCACATCTAATGATTGGTAATCTGCAATATACAACATTTTTGGTTTAATTACGCTATAAGTATTAACAATTATTCACTGACACAAAACATTGTCTTAGTATTGTTGAAATATGTTTCCTTACTTTGGACATGCACATATTTTTACAGCCTATCCCTCTAGCTGCAGCTGCTGTTTTTTAGCTCTTCATAACAGACACCAGGGGGGAGTGATACATCATCTTTTTGCTGATGCCAAAAGTGAAAGAACACCTCCCTGGGCACCCTTTAAGACATATGTTCCAGAGAGGTAGCTGGACACTGCATGGTGTAGACTTTAGCTATGCAGTCTGCCCATCAGTTGCTTGATTACATTCTCAGACCTGCTGCTTGAACAGTAATCAAACAACTGAGCAGCACAACTAAAGTCTGCACCACCCAGGGGTAAGCAGGGAGGAATGCCAAGGAAGTGCTATTTCACTCAAGCTCACCACCCATTATCACTAACACTCTTTGCTCTCTGTGAATGTGTGACTGAAAGGGGAGATGTGAAAGAGCAGAATGAATTGAAAAAACACAGATATTAGGTAAATGGATGCAAATATGAATCTCTAGAATGACTCAAAGGTATTTTTTGGTATTAAAGTAGTTGTAAAGGCTGAAGGTTTTTTTTACCTTTATGCATTCAATGCATGCAGGTAAAAAACCTTCTGTGTGCTGCTTCCCCCATAGCCCAGCCCCCGCCCCCAATAGTCACCTAAGCCGTGCACGGGAGCCTCAGCTGTCCCAGGTCTTCTTCTCTTCATTGGATGAGACACAGCAGCGGGAACCATTGGCTCCTACTGATGGCAATCACAGCCAGTGAGGATAGAATGGGGGGTGGGGCTGAGCCGTGGCTTTGTGTCTTATGGATGCATAGAGCGGGGCTGCTACAAGATGCTTGCTGTTGGGGGCACTGGTCATAGGGGAGGAGCCAGGAGCGCTGGCGGGGTCCTGAGAAGAGGAGGTTTGGGACTGCTATGTGCAAAACCATTACACAGAGCAGGTAAGTATGACATGTTAGTTATTAACTGCTTCCCCTCCGCCCTATAGCAGACGTATTGCTGAGCAAAAGCAAATATTATATAAAAAAATATATATATATATATATATATATATATATATATAATTTGCATTTCTGGATAGGGGGCGCAGTGCACCACCCTATCCGCACCGCCATTGGCGGCTACAGATGTCCATCTCCAGGTCCCGGACAGAGATTCCTTGCCGGCACCCAGCGATCGCCCAGTAACACTGACAGGGTAGAGACCTGTATGTAAACAATACAGGTCTCTCTCCTGCCAGCAAGAACATGCTTCTGTGTATTGCTCTGCACAGCAGAAAAATACACAGCAGTATGTTTCCCTAGTAAAACACAGAGCACATGATGTAAAACAGCACACAATTAACCCTTTGATTGCCCCAGACGTTAACCCCTTCCTGACCAGTGTCATTAGTACAGTGTCAGTACTTTTATTAGCAGTGATCACTCTTTTAGTGTCACTGGGGATGTCAGCGGCAGTTAGTCAATTCCCCCCTCAGTGTCAGAATGCACGCAACAATCCCGTCATAAGTTTCTGATCACCGCCATTACTAGTATAAAAAAAAAAATTCCAGTATATATACCGCCATTTGTAGACGCTATAACATTCATGTAAACTAATTAATTTACATGTATTGGGATTTTTTTTTTGCAAAGACATGTAGCAGAATACATTTTGGCCTAAATTTATGATGAAATTTGATTTTTTTTTTAATTTTTTTTACTGGATATGTTTTATAGCAAAAAAAGTAAAAAATATTGGGTTTTTTTTTTTTAAATTGTCGGTCTTTTTTTGTTTACAGTGCAAAAAATAAAAACCGCAGAGGTGATCAAATACCACTGAAAGAAAGCTCTATTTGTGGGAAAAAAGGACATCAATTTAATTTATGTACAGCATTGCAGGACCAGGTAATTATATGTAAAGTAACACAGTGCTGTATTGCAAAAAATGGCCTGGTGAGGAGGGGGAGGGGAATCCTCTAGAGAGCAAGTGGTTAAAGGTTACATTTTTTATTTTTTTAATATCATTTTAATTGCTCACAGAATTTTGAAGAAGCAAGATGAAACAAATGGGGATTGAAATTATAAGCAGACATGTAATTTTTTTTTTTTTTTAGTTACGCTTGAACTCATCTTGTGTACTTAATTTCACCCTAAAAACAGCTTAAGTCACAGGGAAAGTTAAGACTTGTATATAACTTCTGATCAAGGTTTACTTTAAGTACAGTGCCTTGAAAAAGTATTCATAGCTTGAAATGTTCCACATTTTTTCATGTTACAACCAAAAATGTAAATGTATTTTGTTGGGATTTTATGTAATAGACCAACACTAAGTGGCACATAATTATGAAGTGGAAGGAAAATGATACATGTTTTTCAAAATTTTTTACAAATAAATATGTGAAAAGTGTGGCGTGCATTTGTATTCAGCCCCCACGAGTCAATACTTTGTAGAACCACCTTTCGCTGCAATTACAGCTGCAAGTCTTTTTCGGTATGTCTCTAGCAGCTTTGGACATCTAAAGAGTGACATGTTTTCCTATTCTTCTGCACAATAGCTCAAGCTATGTCAGATTGGATGGAGAGCATCTGTGAACAGCAATTTTCAAGTCTTGTCACAGATTCTCAATTGGATTTAGGTCTGGACTTTGACTGGGCCATTCTAACACATAGGTATGCTTTGATCTAAATTATTCCATTGTAGCTCTGGATGTATGTTTAGGGTTGTTGTACTGTTGGAAGGTGAACCTCCGCACCAGTCTCAAGTCTTTTGTAGATTCTAGAAGGTTTTCGTCTAAGATTGCCCTGTATTTGGCTCCATCTATCTTCCCGTCAACTGTGACCAGCTTCCCTGTCCCTGCTGAAGAAATGCATCCCCACAACATGATGCTGCCACCTCCATGTTTCACAGTAGGGATGGTGTGTTCACGGTGATGTGCAGTGTTAGTTTTTTGCCACACATAGCATTTTGCGCCACACATAGCTTTTGGTCTGATCTGACCAGAGCACCTTCTTCCACATTTGCTGTGTCTCCCACATGACTTCTCTCAAACTGCAAATGGGACTTCTTATGGCTTTCTTTCAACAATGGCTTTCTTCTTGCCACTCTTCCATAAAGGCCAGATTTGTGGAGTGCACAAGTAATAGTTGTCCTGTGGACAGGTTCTCCCACCAGAGCTGTGGATCTCTGCAGCTCCTCAGTTACCATAGGCCTCTTGGCTGCTTCTCTGATTAATGTTCTCCTTGCCCGGCCTGTCAGTTTAGGTGGACGGCCATGTCTTTGTAGGTTTGCAGTTGTGCCATACTTTTTCCATTTTCGAATGATGTATTGAACAGTGCTCCGTGATATGTTCAAAGCTTGGGATAGTTTTTTTTTTTTTTATAACCTAACCCTATTTTAAACTTCTCTACAACTTTATCCCTGACCTGTCTGGTGTGTTCCTTGGCCTTCATGATGCTGTTTGTTCAGTAATGTTCTCTAATAAATCTTCACAGAACAGCTGTATTTATACTGAAATTAAATTACACACAGGTGGACTCTACTAATTAGGTGACTTCCGAAGTCAATTAGTTCAACTAGATTTTAGTTAGGGGTATCAGAGTAAAGAGGGCTAAATATAAATGCATGCCACACTTTTCAGATATTTATTTGTAAAAAAGTTTGAAAACCATTTATCATTTTCCTTCCACTTCACAATTATGTGCCACTTTGTGTTGGTCTATCACATAAAATCCCAATAAAATACATTTAAGTTTTTGGTGGTAACATGACAAAATGTGGAAAATTTCAAGGGGTATGAATACTTTTTCAAGGCACTGTAAAAGGTGATCTATCCTAAATTCTTAGTGCTATTTCAAGTGAAATAAAGAACAACTTCATGTTACATTCAAAGTTAAATTAGTAAGCACAGGAGATGGAAAATGTCACATTTAGACACAGGTACATACTGTAATACTGCCTGGGCCAAGAACTTTAATCTAAACCTCCTTCCAAATTCTCGAGTAAAAAGTAGTGACGTATCGATGACATTTCGATGTATCATCTATAAAAACACAATGATCATTACAAAGGGTAGATTACACAAGCTCTTCATATGTTAGCTGCTGCAACTACTACTTACTTGCAAAGCTCGGAGGTCACTGTTTAAGGAGTGACCCACCAATACAGCATCTCGGGGTAGGATCTCTTTCAGCTTTTCCTGGACATCCTTTAACTTTGTTTTTACTGGAAGAAGCATTTTTTTGGTAATCCCAGAGAACCTGTGTGACACAAACATCTGGTTTCTTTTACGGCATACAGTCACAAAAGTGTACACCATGGAAATTGTTGCCTTTTGTTCAATGTATTTGAATATGCAAACATTAGATCTTTGTTCAAAAAGACCATATATTTCTGAGGTATAAATAAGACAGGTTCCACCTGCATACTTACAAAAAAGAGGGGTTGTGAAAAAGAGATTCACAGAAAAGTGGTTACATCATGGACAGAATGCGATACTCAGAATAATTCCCAAAAATTATGCTTTATTACACAATAATTCTAGACAATAGGGTAAATACCCTGGTTCACCATCACATCAGTATGAGATAATACACAAAGACCTAAAATCACATAAAAGCAACATCAAGACCGGTTTTAATATTAATGTGCTGCATATGCAATGACAGAAACCTGTCTAGTGCATTTGCAGCACCAACACATTGGTTACACCACCAGCAGGGGGTGTGTCAAACAATTGTACCATCAGGTATAATACTGTGCAGAGCTATGCAATAATGGCTGATAACAGGCATCATGTGTTAATGAGATTACCCATAACCCAATCAAGGCAATGTGGGTGAAAAAATTGGAAATATAAATGGGGGTACGGATGCTCCTAAAATACCAGGATCCTGGTAAATATCCTGGTATTTTAGGAGCATCTGTACCCCATTTACATTTCCAATTTTTTCACCCACATTGCCTTGATTGGATTATGGGTAATCTCATTAACACATGGTGCCTGTTATCAGCCATTATTGCATAGCGCTGCACAGTATTATACCTGATGGTACAATTTTTTGACACACCCCCTGCTGGTGGTGTAACCAATGTGTTGGTGCTGCAAATGCACTAGACAGGTTTCTGTCATTGCATATGCAGCACATTAATATTAAGACCGGTCTTGATGTTGCTTTTATGTGATTTTAGGTCTTTGTGTATTATCTCATACTGAGGTGATGGTGAACCAGGGTATTTACCCTATTGTCTATAATTATTGTGTAATAAAGCATAATTTTTGGGAATTATTCTGAGTATCGCATTCTGTCTATGATGTAACCACTTTTCTGTGAATCTCTTTTTCACAACCCCTCTTTTTTTGTATGCATGTTTTTTGGTTACTGGGCAGAAACCATATATTGGGTGATACAGCATATTTATGAACCTCTACCCTCTCTAATTCCACCTGCATACTCCCTAAGGATTTTCTGCTCATTGAAACCTAATCTAGAACACCTGGTTCTAATTTCGTGGCTATGAAGTGGTAGTAAATTATACATATTTTCTACTACCTCACAATTACAGAAACAAATAAAGAGCCATAATGATCAGGTACTGTAAATAGATAGTTTTGCACTATATCAATATGTTTAGAGAGTATTACTGTGATTAAGACACATACACATATCACATACTTATATATTTTTTACTTATATTTATTAATGGTAGCCTTATCACTTTTTGTGATGATCATTTGAATTTTAAATATGTTCATGGAATGAGGTTTATCAATATGGCCAGCCCAGGACAACCCCTCCCACTACCAGCATGCCTCAGGCTTGTAGCAAAGCAGTACTGAAACAATGATCACAAATACACAGGGGAGGGACCTGTTTCCCTCAATTGATTCCAAGAAAAAATAATTTGCTGTAAGAAAAACAAAAATCTTATTTTCTTTCTCATCCACTGAAGGACACAGGAAGCCTTTCACCTTTGGGACACCCAAACACAGTCCAACTAAACACCAAGAGGTCCGAGAAAAACAACAGACAACTGAGGACTGTCTGCTGCTCATGTGACAGAGAAAATGTGAACACAAACTCAGGTACCAACCTTGCTAATCTGGAAAACAGTTGTTTAATTTTAAAAAGCCAGTGGAGCACTCACAGATCCAGTAGAGTGTGCCTTGCCAGGAAAGGGTGAAACCTGATCATTGAGACCAAAAGAATCCACCCAGACCCTCATCACTCTCTGAAACAGAATAGAAAAAGGCAAAACCATTGCAAAGGAGAGAATTCATCCCATGGAGAAACTCCAGGGGTGGAAGCTTTGAGGCTCACACCACATGACATCGGCCTTCAAAGTCCAATGATGAACCTTGAAAGGATTTGAGAGACTATCACGCTTTAGGCATCATAAGAATCACGAACTCAAAGATGCCCCTGCCTCCTGGGCGGTAACAGCCATGCTGTTAAAGTCAGCGATCATAAACAGGATGGCAAATAAGTCCTTGGGGCAGAAGATCCTGATGATCCAGTAAAGCCCACAGAGTGTCCACCAGGGGCCTTACCAGGTTGGTGTACCACATTCACCTGTGCCAGTCCAGAGCCATGAAGATCACTGGAATGCCCTTAGTCTCTATCTTGTGAAATAGACAAGGAAGAGGTCTCAAGCAAGTTGCAACAGCATGGGGGTATGGCAACATAATAAAGGTATAAGGTAAGGCTTTAGGTACTCGAAAGACAGCTGGTTGCAGGTGAGGGTCAGATGGCCAAAAGTCACTCTAGGCAGACAGAAGAAATGGACTGAAGATCAAAGTTCCATGTGGCTCTTTGCGAATAGGGCCAGTAACGGGGAAATGCTGCATGGCAGGAAAGAGTTAGGACAGAGCTTGTGCGCAACACACCATGATGGGGAATAAAATAAACCTAAATCATTCTCTTCAGAGACCAGGCAAACACTGTAGTAAAACCAGAAACTCTGAATCTGGAGAGTGCTCTGCAGATAACTTACCAGAAATTTTTGTAAGCACCTTATGCGGAACCCAGTGCCAAAGGTCAATTCAGAGCTATACCCACAATGTCCAGCCCAGCAGGGTCCAGACATGGTACTCCAAAAACAAGGCTGAAAACAGCCACGCAGGATAGCTGCAATCAAAGAAACAAAGCTCCAGTAGTGATGCAGAGATGAGTCTTCATTTAAGAAAAAAAAAAAATCAAAGAAAAATATAGGATTCTAGAAAAAAAATAAGTTAGGCTTTTACGCGATAGAGTTATAGTAAAGATGTCTATCCTCCTAGGACACTTGTAGAAAAACTGAAGGCACTCTGGTAGCGGGTGAGCGTATCCTGGGCTTGACTACAGTTTTTCTGTTTGCCAGTGCCCAAATGGTAATATAACCCAAAGACTTCCTGTGTCCTCCATGGACAACAAAGAAAAGTATAGATTTTACATTACTTACTTAAAAAAAAGAGATCATGTATAACATTCACCAAAAGTGATTTAGAAGGAACTGTTTAGAAGGGTGAAAGAGCATCAACATACAACTGCAACATTGTTGGGAACTTCTGCAACAGTGATAGAAAAATGTTCTGAAAAATGTGACTTTCATTGTAAAAAATTCACTATGAGTGGGTTCTACTGTTATATAGGAAAATGGTGGCTAATTTGATGAGTCAAAATTTTGTTTGCTGTATTTTGACCAGTGGTGTATATACAGAGTTCCACTCAAAAATATTCACTCACTTGGGTTTTAATGTTTTAATGAATCCCAGTGCATTTCATTGTTTCTTTTGACACAGTGCAACAGAAACAGATTAACATGACAAAATGAAAACAGATCTCAACAAAGTGATTTAAACTGTTACAATGAGAAAATACAAAATAAGGGACTGCATAAGTATACACCCCCTTAAAGTTGGTATTTCATACTTCTATTTTTTTCAGTATACAGCAATGTTTCCATATATAATTTTAATTACCAGTAATTACTTTAGCTACTTATTGCAATATAGTACAGAGATCATCCGACAGTTAACAATACCTGGTTAGGTAATGTCTAATGGGATTGTCAGGCACTACTAGTTCATCCAGAACACAGTAACCACTGGAATCCACCAAGGAGACTCTGGTCAGCTCGTTCCCTCGAATGGTCAAACACTGCAAATAAAGTTAGCTATGTGTCAGAATCAGAGAAATAGCCCTTAAAGTGGTTCAAAACCCAAGAACAAAATTGTAATATATAGAAGGTTAGTAGTTCTTGGAAGTGATGGCTGCATTAGGTTTCCTTTTTATTGCCAATAGTAGAAAAAAAATTCTGTATACCCTGATAGGAATTTGGTGTCCTTGTAAATTACTGTGCACTGAACTGAAATCTCAAACAATGTTATCAGCGTTTCCAGCTATCCCTCTGCAAACGGCAAAACGCATCCTCCCTATAAAACTGGGATGAGAAGAGAGGAAGATGTTTGTAGTCCACACAGGGACAACAGCCTAGGGTGATCAGCTGCTCCACCAAAGATACAGTGCAGTAAGTGTGGTAACCCAAGGACAGAAAGTGTGTAGGCTACCAGTGTAAACTGGTAGAATTACCAGATCAAAATAAAAAGGGAAAAAAGCTTTAAAAGAAAACTAATGCAGCCACCACATCTAAGGACTGGTAAACTGCAATATATTATATTTTTGTTTTGGAGTTTAGATCTGCTTTAACATCATATTCAACGCACACACAAAGTTTAGTGAACCACTGGAATAAAGCTAAGCCAGCCATGCAGGGAGCACAATTTAGCCAGTTCAGAAGTAACACGCTGAATTTCAATCCATGTATGGGCAGGCTGGTTGTACACAAGTTGATCTATCGGTGCACCAGGCTATAGCCGACTATTCTGATCAGTGTATTCTGACAAGGGGGAAGTCTCTCTGCTAGCGGAAAACAAAGGCTCAGTGGGAGGGATTCCCTCATTCACCTCCAGTGTGAGGATAGGGGAATCCAGTTGTATTCTTTTGTTCAATCCCCTAGCTGAAGAAAAGAAAATGACTCATGTGACCAGCCTTAGTAAATAGTTTTATCACCAACTGAGTCATATAAGTCATAGCATTTTCCTGTACTGGTCAGGCATAACTGCTAGTGGCAAAATACAATGCACAGATCCATTGCCGTAACTGATAACCAGTTAAACAGCAGTAGAAGCAACAGCATATATAGTAGAGGTAGCGGTATGAACCAATCAGGGCGCACAGGTCCATATTTACTTGAATATGGCGGTTTTGTCACTTACCATTTCACAGTCCAACCCAAATAAAGGACTACTATCAGTAGGGTCATCCATGCAGTTGGAATGTACATAGTTTTCTGTATCTGGGGAGCCTGTAAAGAATATAGATAGATCATAAAACATTAAAACAAAACAAATGAACGCATAAATCAGTAGTCAATAAGACCAAAACAGGACTAGTGGATTAGTTTAAAGCAGGCACAATTACATACTTATACGTCATTGTGCCTACTCGGGCTAAGTGGAGTGCCCCCCTTCCCTTCCCCGCAACTGCTGAGATTGCAGCTCACATGATCACAATGTAAACAAAGCTGTTATGATTAAATCTCATTCATAACAGCTCTGCTTCCGAAACTAATAAGCTGTCATTGGCCCAGAGCTATCACATGGTACCTGGGCCAATCACAATACCCTGTACCTTGTGATTAGCTGTAGCCAATCACAGCTGTCAAGAATGAAACTTATTCATGATAGTTCAAACCATTACTGGTACAATGATCTTCACTGTATCAGAAATCAAAGTGTAAAAAAATAAAATCCCTGATCACCTCCCAGTGTAGTACAGTGTTATTATGGTGACACTGAACTGCTCTGGTGAATAAATGTAACTTTAAAAAAAAGTTGAAAATGTTATATTTATTTAAAAAAATTGGAGTAAAAACTTTTTTTTTGTTTTTTAAACATACTGTTACCAGTCAGTGTCCCTGATCACTGCCACACCAGTCAAATGATGATGCTGTACTGCGCTTGTGACAGTATGTAAACCAAAAATTGTGAACAAAAATGTATTTAATTTCTCGGTTTTCCAAAAAATTGTGACAAAAAAACTTCAACTTCAAAAAACTCGCCATGCCTCTTACTATATACCTCAGACTGTCTACTTTCCAAAAAGGAGTAATTTGGGGGGGTATTTGTATTGTCCTGGTTTTTTAAGAGCCTCAAGAAATGAGATCATCTGTACATCAGAAAAGATCAATTTTCATATATACCATAGTTTGTAGATGCTATAACTTTCACACAAACCAATTAATATACACTTACTGGATTTTTTTTTTTTACCAAAGACATGTAGAAGAAAACATTTTAGCCTAAATTTATGAATAAACTTGATTTTTTTTTATTGAATATTTTTTTATAAAATTTTCAGTCTTTTTTCATTTATATATTAAAAAGTAAAAAACCCAGTGGTGATCAAATACCACCAAAAGAAAGCTCTATTTCGCATTTTGCACATAAGTGAAAATTACATTTCTGTCCCCCCGCCCCCGAGAGTGTCCAGGTGTGCCACAAGGCTTTGGATACGCCCTGCAGCGCATATGTGTGGGTTCCCCCGAACATCTGCAAACACATGCAGTTTCCCAAGCATGCACAAAGACGGCTACTTGGGTAGTCCCAAATTTTCACTGTTAGAACATGCGTGGAAAATCACCTGCACGTGCAGAGATATTTCGAAGAGATTGGCCAGGACTCGAAGAATGGGCAGAGCCTTTTGGCACATCTGTGTATGTGCCATAATGGTGGCGCCTATGGGGGTGGGGGGGCGAGTCACTACAGAGAGGACTGCTCTTTAACCGCTTGCCTGCCGCCCTATAGTAGAAGTACTGCTACAGGGCGGCAGGGCTACGCAAAAATCACACATTGGCGACTAGGGATGTCAATCGCCAAGTCCCAGCCGGCACTCGGTGATCACCGTGTAAAGCTGAAGGGGGAGAGACCTGTGTGTAAACAACACAGATTTCTCACCTGTCAGCATGGACATGCTGTTTTGCAGAGAGATACAAAACAGCATGCCTCCCTAGTAAAAGAGCACACATAGTAAAACACACACAGCACAGTTAACCCTTTGATCACCCACTGTATTAGTGTCACTGGGGATGCCAGTGGCAGTTAGTCAGTTCCCACCCAGTGTCAGAATGCCTGCCACAGTCCTGCTATAAGTCGCTGATCACTGCCATTACTAGTATAAAAAAAATAAAAATAAAAATTCCAGTATACATACTGCCATTTGTAGACGCTATAACTTTCACGTACACCAATTAATTTACACGTGGGATTTT
Source organism: Staurois parvus (assembly GCF_062004578.1). NCBI lineage: Eukaryota > Metazoa > Chordata > Amphibia > Anura > Ranidae > Staurois > Staurois parvus. The sequence goes on along the minus strand of NW_028317948.1, from coordinate 61,767 downwards.
TTTTAGCAGAATACATTTTGGACTAAATTTATGGCGAAATTTGATTTTTTCCATATTTTATTGGATACGTTTTATAGCAAAAAAAATTTTTTTTTTAAATTGTCAGTCTTTTTTTGTTTATTGCATAAAAAATAAAACCCACACAGGTGATCAAATACAACTAAAAGAAAGTTCTATTTGTGGGGAAAAAAAAAAGTACATAAATTTAATTTGGGTGCAGCATTCCATGATCGCGCAATTGTCAGTTAAAGGAACGCAGCAACGTATCACAAAAAATGGCCTGGTCAGGAAGGGGGCTGAATCCTCTGGAGGGAAAGTGGTTAAGGAGATGTCCACAACAGAAAAAGGCAAACAATTTATGTAAGCATCTACAATTTATTAGGCACACAACCTCAGTCCTGGGACTCCTCACACCATAATTTATGAGATGCCAATTTAAAAATCCTAAAAGAAACAAGGAAATTTAAGTACTGTAAGAAGTGGGTTCTATGTTCAATCTAGACTCTACTGCTGAAATACATACCGTTTTACCTGTCAAAGAAGTTGTAATTGTGTTCAGCCATTGTTGTGATTTAGGCACCCTTGCAGACACCATAATCACGTTGGTGATTATGCTGCAGTTACGCAATGCAGGTTGGTCACCAACCAAGTGGACAGTAAAGGACAAACAGCACACTGAGCAAGTTATCTATGTATTCTCTCCTGAGATATTTGAATGGTATGATTTAGGGAAGAAATATGTCCAGGTTGGCTCTGAAGGTGACCTTCTCTCTCCCAGTTTCATCTGATAAGCGACTACAGTTAGAATGGCTACTAAAGTTCTGTTTCCTTAAACCTTCTTCTCTGGAACCTCTACTACTACAGCCTTTGGCTCAACAATGCACTGAAGAAGTCATACCTCCACTCTCCAGATGTTCAATCTAGGCTGTATCAGTGATGGCCGTCCCTCTTTCTTGTCTGGATGATGCTGGGCTACGATTAAGCCCATGGTGGGTGAACAACATTAGAAGGGATGGTCTGTGGGGAGGGGGGAATGTCCATGTTTGCTGGACTGAATCAATAAAGTTTGTTTGGAAGTGATATTGAAGTGTGGCCACTTTGTTTTTTGGAGACTGTGCAAGGAATTACATACAAGAGAAGTTTAAAGCAGGGTTAAATTATAAAAAAAATATCTCAAGCTTTGAACATCTCACGAAGCACTGTTCAATCCATCATCCGAAAATAAAAAGAGTATGAAACAACTGCAAGACATGGCCATCCACCTAAACTGACAGGCCGGGAAAGGAGAGCATTAATCAGGGAAGCAGCCAAGAGGCCCATGGTAACTCTGGAGGAGCTGCAGAGATCCACAGCTCAAGTGGGAGACTCTGTCCACAGGACAACTATTAGTCATGCACTCCACAAATCTGTCCTTTATGGAAGAGTGGCAAGAAGAAAGCCATTGCTGAAACAAAGCCATAAGAATTTACGTTTGCAATTTGCGAGAAGCCATGTGGGGTACACAGCAAACGTGGAAGAAGGTGCCCTGGTCAGATGAGATTAAAATTTACCTTTTGAACTAAAAGCAAAACGCTATGTGTGGCAGAAAACTAACACTGCACATCACCCTGAACATATCATCCCCACAGTGAAGCATGGTGGTGGCAGCATCATGTTGTGGGGATGATTTTCTTCAGCAGGGACAGGGAAGCTGGTCAGAGTTGATGGGAAGATGCATGGAGCCAAATACAGGGCAATCTTAGAAGAAAACCTGTTAGAGTCTACAAAAGACTTGAGACTGGGGCAGAGAATCACCTTCCAGCAGGACAACAACCCTAAACATACAGCCAGAGCTACAATGGAATGGTTTAGATCAAAGCATATTCATGTGTTAGAATGGCCCAGTCAAAGTCCAGACCTAAATCCAATTGAGAATTTGTGGCAAGACTTGAAAATCGCTGTTCACAGACGCTCTCCATCCAATCTGACGGAACTTGAGCTATTTTGCAAAGAAGAATGGGCAAAATTTCACTCTCTAGATGTGCAAAGCTGGTAGAGACATACCCAAAAAGACTTGCAGCTGTAATTGCAGTGAATGGTGGTTCTACAAAGTATTGACTCGGGAAACTAAATTCAAAAGCACGCCACACTTCTCAGATATTTGTAAAAAAAAATTGAAAACCATTTATAATTTTCCTTCCACTTCACAATTATGTGCCACTTTGTGTTAATCTATCACATAAAATCCCAATAAAATACATTTACAAATTTGGTTGTAACATGACAAAATGTGGAAAATTTCAAGGGGTATACTTTTTCAAGGCACTGTAGATTGTTTTTTATTTCTCTTCATTCACATATTATGTACACTGGGACTGGATTAACTGACATTTAGGGATGAAAACTGACCTACACATGGATAATCATTGTTCCTCATCTCTTCCTCAGTAAGTAGATACCTTGTCAGGCCATGCCTTTCCTTTCCATATTTTCGTAGGATGGGGTTACATGCCAGGTTATATGTGGTTGCTGAAAAACTATTGAGCTTGTTAACGGGATCTAGAAGAAAGAAAATTTTGGTTAATAAAATATGGCCAATGCTATAAATGAGTCATGTCCAGCACTATACATCTCATTAAGTGGAATGCCAGGCAGTGAAGAGAACTCCAGCCAACCGTTGGAGAAGCTTTCCCTTACTTCCTGTCCCAGAGACACAACAGGAAATCTCTCCAATATGAGGGAAATCTCAGTTTGTAAAGTTGTCAGAGGAACAGATGTCCCCCATTGGAATAATTTCCCTCTACACTTGTTCTTTAAACACTTCTGAGGAAAAAGCGATGGTCATGTCATTCCTTCCTATTAGTGATAAGTAAGCAAGCCATAATAAAAAGAAAAAACTGCAGTGTCGGGTGCGTATTCCAGGGAAACAGCTCAGATTTCAGAAGTTGCTACAGTTTATTGTGCTTGTTCCATTCGGGTTTATGATCTTGTCTTAACATCAGGATGTGGGTGAACGGAGGGAAGTCCCAGAAATGAAAAAATAACTTCTCATCAGAGAAAGTTCAGAGTACTTTGGGGATGACTATATTTTGATAAACAAAAAGGAAACTGACACATTTGAACCCCAAGCAGATATAAAAGTGAAAAATTAATGATGCTCTGTAAAAATCATTACATTTATTTTTTTTTTCCAAGCAGTGAAAGAACATGTATTTGATTTGGAATCAGCCTCTGGCAATTTCTTGTACAATAGAGCTCAGACTGGGGGAGGGAGAAGCACAGCTGCAGAGCTAATAAGGAGCAGGATGATAGTGGGAACAAGCAGAGAGAAGAGATTATCATTCTGTTGCTTCTCCTTTAAACTATAACCAAAGGCACTTTTTTTTTTAGTTTTGGACAGAATGGCAACAGATTCGAACACCTGTCAGGTTTTTATTGCTGTCTGTGCCCCATTAGGGAGATTTGCCTTCTTTATTTGTCATGCTAACGGTTATCATTGAAAGTAAAAGAAAATTCCAAACTTTGGGTTTGGTACCAGAACAGGAATATAAGGGAAATCTTCCACTGGGGACATTAATTCCTTGTGACCTTGGTGTCAACCAGGGATTCCATCACTTAGGAGAAAATTCATCTTGCATTCTGTTTTGTCTATGGGACAGAAAGTGAAGGGAAATCTCCCCAAGGCTATACATATAGCAAAAACCTGACAGGGGTTAAAGCCATCCCTTAATCTATTCAAAATGAAAAAAATATTTTACCTTCAGTTCTACTTTAACTGTCCAATCAGACGTATTTATTGCGAATACTATATTTGTGTATGCAAAAATATTTCTGATGAGGATCTGCCCCTTGTCGCAAGGCTACTACTGGAGCCAGCTTCTTGGTGAGCCAAAAAATTTAAATTGGAGGACCCACAACAAAGCGCAGAAAATTGCTGGTGCACTGGAACGATGGGGGCATGTAGGTACACATCCTTGAAGTCCATATAGGCCAGGAAGTCTCCTTTGAGGGAAACTATTATAGATCTGGTGGATTCCATGCAGAATGTTTGGGCCCAAATGAAGACATTAAAGGCCGGAAAATCCAAAATGCAATGAATGCTCCCTTTTAGTTTGGAAACCATGAACAGGATTTGAGTAGAACCACTGAAACCATTCTGCCACAGGTTCTGAAGACCCATTAGAGATGTTTGGAGGTCTGCTAATCTGCTAGTTGACATATGAAGGTTGAAACAGATAAAGTGAGGTGGGGGATAGGGGAAAACGTGAGCTTGTAGCCCCTGGAAACCACCTCCATAAAAACGGACAACCCCCCCCCATCCCTACACACACTTTGAAAAGTAGGGGCACACCTTACACTGAGTAGATTAGTCTGAGGGTTTAGCAGACTTGGAGTTCCAGGATTTGCAGAAGGCCTGGGATCCTGGCTTGCATTTTAACGTAGAGGTCAAGACTGTGGAGTAATGAACCTTTCTGGATTTTCAACCCCAAGGTCAATTCCTGGCTAACCTCACAATATCCTGCCGAGTCTGGGAACAGCACTCCAAAGCTAGGCTGAGGAAAGACTGACTTGGAGAGCAGCAATGTAGAAACCAAATCAAGCAGTGGTGTAGAAAGATTTTGACTAGCGAGAAAATTTGCTAGCAAAAATTTAGAAAGATTTTTCCCAGCAGAGCTACAAAAAAAAATGAATTCCCCTAGGACACTAGCAAAAAGCACGGCATGCTCAGAATAGGAGACGTTATGCTGAGCTGGTCTACGACTTCTTTTTTTGTTTGGCAATGTCCAATTCTCCTAGGCAGCAATATAACTCAACAGACTTCCTGTTACTCTCAAAAGAGGAGAAATAAATATTCTGTTCACAAAAACTATTTTACCTACCCAAGAATTTATATCCATTCACTCCCAAAATGTACATAATTCTGCCACTTTCACTTACAGATCTCCACTTCACCTCCATGAAAGTGAAAGGAGAACCAGCACACAGATTATTTTGTCTCTTCATCACCCTGTTCCCTCTTCCTTTCAACATGCCCCTTGCATTGTAACATAACTGGTTCCTTGTGCTTCTTCTCCCTACCCATCTGTTCAGCTTGGCTGTACAAGGACTGCAAAAGGCTGATACCAAGTAAAAGGCAGGTGCTTATATTGCTTGCATTCCGAAAATGAATCTTTAATTTAAAGATATCTTGATTACAGAGCTGCATTAATCTGAACATTTGATATACACATGGGGTTCAGTTTTAATAAAAACATGTCAATCTCTGAAGAACAGATCAGCAGAAAGATTATTTGTGCATAAAACACCAGTATCTTAATAAAGCCCCCAAGTGTTCCTGAAGCATATGGTCCAATTAGTCTAAGTATACAGAAATTCAGACTGAAAGCTTCTAAAAACAAGTTTTAAAAAGCAGCAGATTTGTGATGGCATTTTTATCCAAGCAATGTGCAATACTATTTCAGATAAAAACTTACTAAAGTGGCCTAGAAGCAAGGAGGTGTGCAGAAGTTTTCTACAGACTATGCTTAACCACGAGTAATGCATGCTTCAGGTCACAGATCTTCTGGATGCTTTGGTGTCAGTACTGTTGTTGGTAGGGTACATACCCCCCACGCAACACACATACAGCATGTTGGACATTACTATTATAAGTGCTTGGTGGCATATATATTCTAAATGAGGCCATAAAATGACTCAATAATTACGATCAATGATCCCAGTTCTAAGTAAACATCACCTGTGATATTTGGGAAGCTTTTAAACTCCAGGAACGCAATAATTGGCCAACAGTATGGACACAGGGTGATATCCTAAAACTACGGAAGTTAGAAAATGATCCTTCAAGTTGCACCAATCCCTTCTCCTATTCTGAAGCTAAGGAAGCAATGAAAGAACCAAGTATAAGCTGATGTTAATGCATAAGTGTCATAATGGATCCTACAACTCATACAACTGGTTCAGGAATGAGTAGATACTGTATCCCTGCACCTGTCATTCTCAATATTAGTCCATCAATAGCCATCCTAAAGTTGATACATGATTATTTTACCATTTAGGTATTATTGAAGTCTCTTGCCTGTGTGTTATATGATGACAAGAGTGTTTATCAATCATTTTTGTTTAATTGTTTTATATTAAGCCATAAGAGTTATTCAGGAAACTGACCCTTAAATGCAGATAATACAGTTGTGCTCAAAAGTTTGCATACCCTGGCAGAAATCGTGAAATTGTGGCATTGATATTGAAAATATGACTGATCATGCTAAAAATCTGCCTTTTATTTAAGGCTAGTGATCATGTGAAGCCATGTATTATTGCATAGTTGTTTGGCTCCTTTTAAATCATAATGATAACAGAAATCACACAAATGGCCCTGATCAAAAGTTTACATAGCCTGGAATGTTTGGCCTTGGTACAGACACACAAGGGGACACACACAGGGTAAAATGGTAATTAAAGGTTAATTTCCCACATCTGTGGCTTTTTAACTTGCAATTTGTGTCTATGTATAAATAGTCAATGAGTTTGTTAGCTCTCATGTGGATGCACCGAGCAGGCTAGATACTGAGCCATGGGGAACAGAAAATAACTGTCAAAAAACCTGTGTAACAGGGTAATAGAACTTTATAAAGATGGAAGGATATAAAAAGTTGACCAAAGCCTTGAATATGCAGTTAGTTCTATTCAATCACTTATTAGTAAGTGGAAAATCCAGTGATCTCTTGATACCAAGGTCAGTTAGACCAAGAAAGCTTGCAGCCACATCTGACAGGAGAATTGTTCGGGATACAAAGAAAAATCCACAGGTAACCTACGGAGTAATACAGGCTGCTCTGTAAAAAGACGGTGTCGCTGTTTCAAGGAGCATAATACAGCTATACTTGAACAAAAATGATCGATTTGCCAAAAAGAAGCCTTTACTGTGCCAATGCTTCGGGCACACTGTAATCTGTAGTGATGAGACCAAAATAGAGCGTGAAGATCACAACCTTAATCGCTATGTTTGGAGGGGGTTAACAAGGCCTATAGTGACAAGAATACCATCCCAGCTGTGAAGCATGGTTGTGGCTCACTGATGTTTTGGGTGTGTGAGCTCTAAAGGTACAGGGAATCTTGTGAAAATTGAAGCAATTGATGGAGTTGCCTTCAAGGTCACCTGACCTTAACCACTTCACAACATTCCGTCATTCGGCTACAGCACAGTTGTCCAGTTTTGGGAGGGCGTCATATGACATCCTCCCAGAACACACCCTCCCGCACCCCCAGCGGTGCACAACCAGCGCTCTATGATCGCTGTGTCCTAATGACACAGCAGATCACTGAGTAAATACAGTTGCCGGTTATTGACAGCACTTTCCTCACACTGTCACAGCGTGAAGAAAGTACTGCCAATAACTGGAAAATGTCACAGAACAGATCGGCACTGATCATCAGTGCCCTGATGATCAGAGCCCAACAGTGTCACTCAGCAGTGCCCCCCCATCAGTGCCCTCCATCAGTTCCGCCCAGCAGTGCCACCCCCATCAGTGCCCAGCAGTGCCACCCAGCACTGCCGCCAGTCAGCACCGCCTATCAGTGCAACATCATCAGTGCCTCCTCAATGCCCACCAGAGCCACCTCATCAGTGCAGCCTATTAGTGCCCATCAGTGCTGCCTCATCCTCGCACATCAGCGAAGGAGAAAAATTACCTGTTTGCAAAATTTTATACTAGAAACAAAGAAAAACTTTTTTTTCAAATGTTTTGCCCTTTTTTTTGTTAATAGTGCAAAAAATAAAACACCCAGTGATTATTAAAAACCACCAAAAGAAAGGTCTGTGTGTGTGAAACAAATTATAAAAATTTCATATGGGTACAGTGTTGTATGACCGCGCAATTGTTATTCAAAGTGCAACAGAGCTGAAAGCTGAAAATTGTCCTGGGCACGAAGGGGGTAAAAGTGCCTACTAGGCAAGTGATTAATATCATTGAGCTACTCTGGGGAGATCTCAAATGTGGGGTTCATGCAAGATGACCAAAGACTTTGCATGACCTGGAGGCATTTTGCCACAAGGAATGAGCAAATTTTAGCACCTGTAAGCAACTGGGGGAATCAATGGTGGAGAAGGATCTGGTGGTTCTGGTAGATCACAAGCTTAATAATGACATGCAATGCCAAGCTGCAGCTTCTAAAGCGAGCAAAATCCTCTCTTGTATTAAAAGAGGTATAGACTCCAGAGAGAGATATCATATTACCCCTGTACATATCATTAGTAAGACCTCATCTGGAATATGCAGTTCAGTTTTGGGCACCAATTCACAAAAAGAACATTGGGGAACTGGAGAAAGTACAGAGAAGGGCAACCAAATTGATAAAGAGGCATGGAGGAGCTCAGCTATGAGGAAAGATTGGAGGAACTGAATTTATTCTCTCTTGAGAAGAGATTAAGGGGGATATGATCAACATGTATAAAGACATCAGTGGTTCAAATAGTGAACTCGGTGTAGAGCTATTCACCCTGAGGTCATCACAGAGGACAAGAGTGCACTCTTTACATCTGGGGGAAAAGAAATGTAATCTTCAAACATGGAAAGGTTTCTTCACAGTAAGAGCTGCAAAAATGTGAAATAGATTCCCTCAAGAGTTGGTTCTGGCCAGCTCAGTGGACTGCTTTAAAAAAGACCTGGATTATTTCCAAGATACAGAGCATATAACTGGATACTAACATTTATAGGTACATTTGATCCAGGGAATATTCGATTGCCACTCGGGGGATCAGGAGGGAATTTTTTCCCCTGCAGGAGCAAATTGGATCATGCTTTGCTGGTTTTTTTTGCCTTCCTATAGATCAAATGTGGGTGTAGAATTATAACTTTTTTTTTTGAACTGTTGAACTGGATGGTCTTTTTTCAGCCAGACTATGTAAGAAATTGGAGCCTCATAATATTACAAAAGACTACATGCAGTCATTGATGCTAAAGGAGCAATACACAGTATTGAAGTGATACTAAACCTAAAAACATTTTTAACTTAATGCATTATTTGCATTAGGGTAAAAAACGTTTTTGAGTTTCCTGTGCTCTCCATTCCCTGCTTGAAGGGGAAGAGAGAGGAGGAGAGATCAGTGCTGAGCATGTCTGCATCCATTCTCCTCTCGCTTCCTCATAACACAAGGACTTGAACAGCAGCAGGAGCCATTGGTTCTTGTTGCTGTCAATCAAGTGCAGTGAAGAGGAAGGAGAGGAGGGGCCAAGTCCTGTTGTGTTTGTCTATAGAGAGCGGCTCCTCTGTAGACACAAAGGTCGGGAGAGAGCACGAAGCATTTGTCCCCATAGCAAACGGCTTGCTATGGGGAAACACAAAAAAAGAGGAGCCAGGATCGCCGATGAGGGACCCGAGAAGAAGATTGGGGCCACTCTGTGCAATACCACTGCAGAGAGCAGTTGAATATAACATGTTTGTTACTTTAATTAAAAAAAATTCTGCTTTTAGTAACACTTTAGGAACTCAGGGTATGCAGACTTTTGAACAGGGGTCATTTAATTTGTTTACTTGTTACCATGTTTTGTGTTATGTTTGTACCATTCTGTTGTGACCTACAGCTGAATATGAATCCCATAAGAAATAAAAAAAATGTGTTTTGCCTGCTCACTTATGTTTTCTTTAAAACTGTACATACGGTATATTACCAATTCTCCAAAACGTTTGAACACAACTGTATATGTATACATACTTAGCCCTGTGCATGCAAATCTCCTGGAAGAGGATCATTTTTAAAATGTTTGGAAATATTAGAGCATTTACCATTCAACCTGCCATGGAAATCATTTGAACTGGCCTGCTCTTCTGTCCTGGCTTTGTCGTCATCAAGATCCAGCCCAACAAGCAAAGCAATAAAGTCACTGGGAGGAGGCGGCAAGCTGAACCTCTTTATGGCGATACAAATGGAAAGAAAACAGAAACAATGTATTAAAGTGTAAAATAACTGGATTATTCTTGTTATATTTGTCATTTTATGTGAGAGAGCACTTTATTCTAATCTCATTTTATAATACCATATCTTGTACAATGATGTAGTTTCTCTTTCAGTTTCGCCCAGTGCCAAGAAAATTGTTAGCAGCAAGTGTAAAGGAGTACAACAGACTCTTACATAAACATAAAGAAAAAAATGTAATATGCACAGCACTGAATACAATTCAGGTTACAGGTGTTACACTAGTCAGAAACCATACTGCTCCATATATACAGTGAGTGAGCATGGATCACCTCCTTGGTTCATCATAAACTGATGCAGCAAGCAGTCTGGTCGGTAGATGCAGTACGAAACTGTTGGTGAAGACTGAGATCCTCTGCTCCTGGCAAAACTTTTTGCGGCTTAGAAATATGTGTCCTCCTGGACATATCTTCTATACAAAGGAAACTGGTAGGTGGTATAACTCCCACCAAATCAAATATAAGACTAGGTTCACACCTATGCAATTAGTGTGGCTTGCAGTTGCGTGGGCACAGGAGCCCATTCATTTGAATGGGCTGTGCTACCTACAGGAATTGCAGGAAAAAAGTTTCCCACAGCTTTTTTAAAATGGCAGCCACATGGAAATCATATGCTGCTATTGCCCCATGCAATTTCCCGCAGCAGAAAGTGTGCTGCATTTTCATATTCATGGGGGTGAAAGTAAGAATTAAGAGGGAAAGGGGGAGAGGGGGAAAAGGAGAAGGAAAGAGGGGGAGAGAGGAGGAAAGAGGTAGAGCAGAAGAGAGGGGGAAAGGGAAAGGGAGAGGGGGAGAGAGGAAAAAGGGGGCAAGGGAGAAAGGGGGGAAAGGAAGAGGGGAAGAGCAGACGAGAGGGGGAGAGAAGGAAAGGCAGAGGGACAGAGGGGGAGATAGGGGGAAAGGGGTAGAGCAGAAAAGAAGGGGAGGGAGAGAAACATTTAATTAGATGGCAGCAGCTCCTAGAGCTCTTTATGGGAGCCAAGATTTAAAGCAGAACTCTATAGAGGTTTAAACACACTGCAACAGACATTGTTTACCGTTCAGCAATTTATTCATGTTTTGCACTAAAAATGTTCAGCCACTGAGAAATTCCCAATCAGAAGAAGCGTGTGTTGCCACTCATTTCAGAAGGACTTCCAGTCTGACCCACCCACGTCTGCTAAGTGTGCAGCAATGTGGATGTATACATAAGGATTAGATTTAGATCATATACATATCCAACTCCACAGGCTATTCACAACTTCCCATTGCACAATGAGAAATGTAGCTTCTACATAGAAATGATGGAGTCACTTGTTTGAAACCTCCCCTGGGTGCCTGGCCATAGCTACTCTTTCTCAATTAAAACTATGACTTTATGTACTTCAAAAAGGTAGTCATCTCATTACAGGGGACGTTTTAAAATAAAAAAAGCATCACGTATGTAAAGTACACATGTGATGGAAGTTATGGTGCAAAATAATTGGTATCCTGGAGTACAGCTTTACTACACCATCTGCAGCAAACTATAAAAATTTTTTACAGAGGGACTTTTTTTCATTGGTAACAGAGTTGCTTTAACCAAGCTGTGCAGCTGCTGTAGTGGTAGTTGAGGGCCTCTCTGTTATACCTGGCAGTGGTACCCAGGTAAAGAAATTGACTGAAAAGAATTAGAAATCCTTTGGCAAGTTAAACAATGTCTAAATACTGTTTGTAGAGTGTATATGTGCTTGCCTGGAGTTTAGTTTTACCATATTTTGTAGCAGTGTACTTACATGCTGGAACAGTCTCCGGAGACAATGAAAGTGCATATAAAACTGGTAAAAGTGATGTTGACTCAGGTTCTCCAACACAATGACAACAACACCGTGAAGACGCTTTTGATGATGAATACTGCACCAGCTTGAAGAAGGGAAAAGGAAAACTAGTTTAAATATATTTATCTTGACAAATAATGTAATGTAGAAAATAGGATATGTGCATTAATGCACATCCAGTGGATTCCCAAGGTCTTTTGTCCATTGCAGTAAAGTGGTACGTGACTAAACTTTAAGCATCACTTTAGGTTGGTAACAATATTCTTTCACAAAAGAACATACATATTGTACATGCCACATTAATATTTATGCTACCAAAATGAGTGTGTGCTATAAAATGCCTCCAGCATTGCGGTTTGTTCTTGCTGGAGGTTGCCATTAAGTAAAAACCCACAGTAGTCACTTCCTTTTTTCACCTTAGGCCAGCCATACAAGGATCAAAATCCAAATTTTGATCCATGCATGGGCAGGGAAGTTATCTCTTTTGCAATAATGAGTCTGACTATTCGCATTTCTTTATTTTCAGGTCAGTCGAGCTTTGAAAAGTTTGTCTCAACCCTCTGAATGCCACTTTTGCTTCACAGCTTAATCTGTTAAAGGAAGCTGAAAAATAACAGACTTGACAGGTAAACAGATAAAACTGCGGCATCTGTTTTCTATTTTTATGTTGTTTTCCTATATTTTCACCTGGTGATCTTGCCAGTAAGTCTGTTATTTTTCCACTTCCTTTAACCACTTCAGCTCCAGAGGATTTTACCCCCTTCATGACCAAATAATTTTTTTGCTATACAACGTTGTGCTACTTTAACTGGCAATTGCGTGGTCATGCAACACTGTACCCAAACAAAACATATATAATTTTTTTCACACAAATAGAGCTTTCTTTTGTTGGCATTTGATCACCGCTGAGTGTTTTATTTTTTGCGATATGAATGAAAAAAAGACCAAAAATTCAAATTTTAAAAAAAAAAAAAAAGAAACCACACACAATTTTTTACTTTCTGCTACAAAACATGTCCAACAAAAAAAGAAAAAAAAATCAAATTTTGGCCAAAATGTATCCTGCTACATGTTTTTGATATTAAAAAAATCCCAATAAGTGTATATTGATTGGTTTGAGTTACCGTTACAGCTCCTACAAACTGTGGTATATTTACTAGATTTTTTTTATTTTTAAATACTAATGGAGACAAATCAGTGACTTATAATAGGACTGTGACAGCGCGAAAAACAATCTAACACTAACTGACACTGGGGAAAACTGACAATGACATCACCAGTGGTATTAATGCAGTGATCAATGATAATACTATACCCTATCACTGCACTAATGACATTGGCTGGGAAGGCAATAACATCTAAGGTGATCAGGGGTTAAATGCATGCCTAACTATGTGTAATGTGTGTAAAGTGTGTTGCATTTACTACTAGATCACTCAGTTTCTCATCCCTGCTCTGCAAGGATGAGAAATTAAGATTGCGCCCTCTGTACAGAGCTCTGTGTTGTTCGGCAACACAGAGCTCTGAGCTGTAATTGCACACAGCCGATCAGCAGGTCCTGGCCATGAATCATTGGTAGAGACTTGCTGACAGGCTCCTGCTTTGTACAATCACAGCAGAAGCCGGGCAAGGGGCGTGCATGTGCAAGCCCTAAATCTGGAAGTAAGCAGCGACATACATTGTTTTGCCTACAGTAGCCACTTGCCAGCAGTGTAGGTGAGCAGCTACCAAGTGGTTAACAGACCAAAAGTGGCAGTTAGAGGGTTGAGACAAAATCATTACATACTGACAATTGTCAGCTTTTATTCATTTTATGTACAACCCTTCCCTAAAGGAAAGAAAAGACAGTAGTGACTGCTGTTAGCAGGAGTTTGGCTTCAATTTGTTAATAAGCCCCATCTAAATCTGCTAGTACATCTAACACTGAATGAGTAAGTGAGTAATAGTGAGCGCACATCAAGTAATATCAGCAGCTAAGCACTAAAGGTAACCAACAAACCTCAGATAACCAGTGAGAAAGAGAAAGTGCAGCGCTAAATCATTAGAATAAAATATGGTACAAATACTGATATGAAAATCAGAAGGTGACTATAAATGTTCAATAATAATTATAGTGATCCGCAATTCTCCTTAGTTCGGTGCTGGTGCAATAAGATGTAGACAAAACTCACAAGACAACACTCACCGGAACGCATATTTAAATGCGCATAAATATAAGTGAACTCCTGATGTCATCAGATGTCATCCAAATGGGGGCAGGAATGGGGAGACCTTTATCCAAGTATATGGGTCCTCGGATTTCTGATGCGGATCAAATGGAAATGCCAGAGTCTCCTTTAAAGGGTGGATGGGTGCAGCTCCAGAGGTATGACAGGAGGCTCCCTCTCTGGAGTCTGGAAGCTGTGTTATCTGTAAGTTAATACTCCCCAAGGGAGTTAAATAGAAGAAACCCCATGGTGTAGTATTTAAAGGTTTTAATGGGTAAAAAATCAAGCAGCCAGAGTATAAGATCAAAATCCAGGTAATACGAAACACACTGAATGTATAGCATACAAAACGGGGACTGACCGTCCACAGTCTAAGATGGCCGCCGGAGCTCCACGTTGCTCCGGCGGCGTGAGGTCACGGCGTTATTGACTCCCTCTGACGCATTTCGTGCACCTGCATGTCTTCTGAGGGGAATGCCAATGTTAGTGTGTTTCGTATTACCTGGATTTTGATCTTATACTCTGGCTGCTTGATTTTTACCCATTAAAACCTTTAAATACTACACCATGGGGTTTCTTCTATTTAACTCCCTTGGGGAGTATTAACTTACAGATAACACAGCTTCCAGACTCCAGAGAGGGAGCCTCCTGTCATACCTGTGGAGCTGCACCCATCCACCCTTTAAAGGGGACTCTGGCATTCCATTTGATCCGCATCAGAAATCCTAGGACCCACATACTTGGATAAAGGTCTCCCTATTCCTGCCCCAATTTGGACGACATCTGATGACATCAGGAGTTCACTTATATTTATGCGCATTTAAATATGCGTTCCGGTGAGTGCGCATTTTGTCTACATCTTATCGCACCAGCACCGAACTAAGGAGAATTGCAGATCACTATAATTATTATTGAACATTTATAGTCACCTTCTGATTTTCATATCAATATTTGTACCATATTTTATTGTAATGATTTAGCGCTGCACTTTCTCTTTCTCACATCTAACACTGCCCTTTCCACAGACTGACAATGCTGCCATCTAAGGGTCTCATTCTTCATAGAATGGAGCCACCCTAATACAGGAAGTAAGTTAACAGCCGGAGCAGCAGGTGAAAATAAAGGGGGAAAAAATTAAAAGAAAGAAAACGAATGCAGGCACCACATTTATCGATTGGTAATCTGCAATATATTAGGGTTGTTTTTGGGTTTACATATGCTTTAGAAAAACATAGCCTGAGACAATTACATACTGCTTGTGTGTGCATTATTATGTGTGATCAATCCTCCACATTTCACACTTTAGCATATCTGAAACATATCTGAAAAACGCTCAACAATGGGGCACTGGGGTTATAATATTTAAATAGCAGCTGTCTCTCCACTTTCACTTACTGTGAGCTGTCCTGGCAGAATTGCCCTAATTATAAAATGATAAAAATAATGTTACTGCTACAATGTTTAAGCACAAGCATCAAAATCCATCTTAATGTACCTTGCCTGTGTTGTGTGCTCTTTTCCCAGCACTGCATATTTGATGAGTTGGTGCAAGGATCCATGCTGAATTTCACAGGAATCACTAAACAGTGCAGAGGATAATCTTGGTGCTTTCTGGAAAATAACACAAAATATTAAACCTTTGAGCATTTCAGAAGATTTTGGACGGATCAATCAACATTCCTATATCATCAGTGCCACCAACTAGTAGCGAAATTGTGTTTTTTTTTTGTTTGTTTTTTTCCCATAAATATCTCATTCCGGGGAAAAAAATAGTATGACCACTAGGTGGTGCTGACAATATAGAAAATACAGTTAGGTCCATTTATATTTGGACACGGGCACAATTTAACTTTTTCCGGGTATTTAACAAAACATATTCAAGCTATAGTTATATAATGGATGTGGGCTGAAAGAGCACACTCTCAGGTTTAAATTTGAGGGTATGTACATCCAAATTGGAGGAAGGATTTAGGAATTACAGCTCTTAAGAAATCCCCCTTTTTTTAAGGGACCAAAAGTAATTGGACAATTGAATAAAAAGTGTTTCATGGCCAGGTGTGGGCTACTCTTTTGTTATTTCTTCATCAATTAAGCAGGTAAAAGGTCTGGAGTTGATTCTAAGTGTGGAATATGCATTTGGAATCTATTGCTGTGAACCTACATCAAGCATTCAAAGGAGCGGTCCATGCAAGTGAAACAGGCCATTGTAAGGCTTCAAAAACGAAACCAATCCATCAGAGAGATAGCAGCAACATTAGGAGTGGCCAAATCAACAGTTAAGTACATTCTGAGGAAAGAACGCACTGGTGAGCTCAGCAACATAAAAAGGCATGGACGTCTACAGAAGACAACAGTGGTGGATGATCGCAGGATCCTCTCTAAGGTAAAGAAAAACCCATTCACAACATCCAGACAAGTGAAAGACACTCTCCAGGAGGTGGGCATATCATTGTCAAAGTCTACAATCAACAGAAGACTTCACGAGAGCAAATACAGAGGGTTCACTACAAGGTGCAAACCATTCATAAACCTGAATAGAAAAGCCAGATTAGACTTTGCCAAAAAAAAATCTAAAAAAGCCAGACCAGTTCTGGAAAAGCATTCTTTGGACGGATGAAATGAATATTACTCTGTACCAGAATGACAGGAAGAAAAAAAAAAGTGTGGAGAAGGATTAGAACAGCTCATGATCCAAAGCACACAATGTCATCTGTAAAACATGGTGGAGGCAGTGTGATGGCATGGGCATGCATGGCTTCCAGTGGTACTGGGTCATTGGTATTTATTGATGATGTGACAGAAGATAGAAGCAGCCAGATGCATTCTGCAGTGTTTAGAGCTATACTGTCAGCCCAGATTGAGCCAAATGCAGCAAAGTTAATTGGACGGCGCAACACAGTACAGATGGACAATGATCCAAAACGCACTGCAAAAGCAACCCAGGAGCTTTTGAAGGAAAACAAGTGGAATATTCTGCAATGGCGGAGTCAATCACCTGATCTCCACCCAATTGAGCATACATTTCACTTGCTGAAGGCAAAACTAAAGGCAGAAAGACCCACAAACAAAGAACAACTGAAGACAGCTGCAGTTAGAGCCTGGCAAAGCATCAGAAAGGAGGAAACCCAGTCTTTGGTAATGTCTATGGGTTCCAGACTTCAGGCAGTGATTGCCAGTAAAGGATTCTCAACAAAATATTAAAAATGAACATTTTATTTATGATTATATTCATTTGTCCAATTACTTTTGGTCCCTTGAAAAAGGAGAGATGGCTACTCTTAAGAGCTGGAATTCCTAAACCCTTCCTCCAATTTGCATGTACATACCCTCAAACTAAACATGAGAGTGTGCATTTCAGCCCATATCCATTATATAACTATAGCTTGAATATGTTTTGGTAAATACCTGAAAAAAACTAAAATTGTGCCTGTGTCCAAATATATATGGACCTAACTGTATATACACTCACCGGCCACTTTATTAGGTACACCCGTTCAGTTGCTTGGTAACACAAATTGCTAATCAGCCAATCACATGGCAGCAACTCAATGCATTTAGGCATCTAGACGTGGTGAAGACAACTTGCTGAAGTACAAAGCAAGCATCTACTATATACACTGGCCCCCCCATGACCCCATCTATTCTATATACACTGACCCCCCCATCTATTCTAAATACACTGACCCCCCATAACCCCATCTATTCTATATACACTGACACACCCCCCCCCTCTCCCCCCATCTATTCCATATACACTGACCCCCCCATGTATGAAGCAGAGCACAGAGAGTTTTGGGTGAATACTGATAACGAGGATGGACTCCATATATGAGGAGTGTGTCGGTCCTCCTATGGAATGCCCCCTCCATGGATGTGTAGTCCGGAGTCACCTTCATATCCTGGTGACAGCCCGGGGTCCCAGATGTGTGAGAAGTGTACACAGATCTGACCCAACAAGGTGTCCTGCATTTACCGTATATTTCGCTCCATAAGACACACTTGGGGGGAAATGTCTGTGCGTCTTATGGAGCGGCCGGCCCAGTATTCCCGCCGCCGTTGTATGTCCACAGTCTCTGGTCATCTCATGTACTATGTCCACAGTCTCTGGTCATCTCATGTACTGTGTCCGCATTTGTTCATAGTTTTTTTTTTAAAACTATAGTCCAGTCCTCCAACAGTCTGAGGGACAGTGAACTGGCCCCCTGTTTAAAAAGTTTGAGAACCCCTGCGATAACCTGTCCGCCTCTGTCCGCTTAAATGGTTTTAATTTGGAACCATTTTGGATATCTAATGGAACTAAACAGGGCTGTCCACTATCTCCCTGATTGTTCATCCTCACAGTTGGAGCCATTTCTTCAACATATTGGATACAATAGTTCTGTCCAAGGTGCGCTCACAAATGATTACCATCATAAGGTAGCGGCTTAAGCGGACGACTTGCTTTTTTATGTTACCAGTCCCCTTACTTCCCTGCCCTCCCTCCTGCTGGAATTGTAAAAATTTGGTACACGTTCAAATTTTAAAGTTAATCTTCAAAAGTCCAAAGCTCTAAACGTGTCCATACCCGCATCAACGATTGCTAGACTCTGCCATTACTTCCCATTCTAATGTGCTACGCTATTTATACGATGCTTGGGAACTAAAATCTGCACTGCACATCAAAAGCATAAAGAACACCATACCCACAGTGAAGCATGGTGGTGGCTGCATCATGCTTTGAGGCAGTTTTTCTTTAGCTAGAACTGGGGCCTTAGTCAAGGTAGAGGGAATTATGAACAGTTCCAAATACCAGTCAATATTGGTACAAAACCTTCAGACTTCTGCTAAAAAGCTGAACATTTAGAGGAACTTCATCTGTCAGCATGACGGCCCTAAGCATACATCCAGATCAACAAAGGAATGGCTTTACCAGAAGAAGATTAAAGTTTTTGGAATGGCCCAGCCAGAGCCCTGACCTGAATCCAATCGAAAATCTGTGGGGTGATCTGAAGAGGGCTGTTCACAGGAGATGCCCTCGCAATCTGACAGATTTGGAGTGCTTTTGCAAGGAAGAGTGGGAAAATATTGCCAAGTCAAGATGAGTCATGATAATAGACTCATACGCAAAAAGACTGAGAGCTGTAATAAAATCAAAAGGTGCTTCAACAAAGAATTAGTTGAAGGGTGTGCACACTTATGCAACCATATTATTTTAGTTTTTATTTTTATTTCCCTCTACCTAAAAGATTTCAGTTTGTTGTTCAACTGAGTTGTACAGTTTATAGGTTACATTAAACGTGGAAAAAGTTCTGAAATTATTTATCTTTGTCTCATTTTTTACATGACAGAAACCTGACATTTTAACAGGGGTGTGAAGACTTTTTATGTGCACTGTAGGTTATTAGGCAAGCTTGTGAAGTATTCCTTAGTTGTATCCAAACTTCCAAATACAAATTTGACAGGAATTTTACTGGGGTCAGGAGATTGGGGAGTTCAGGATGGAACTTACTGGAGTTTTTTTTTTTTTATTGGGGTTGTGTAAGATCTGTCTCTAGCAGTGCTTTATGCCAGGAGGAAGTAGCCAATGCAGTCCAACAGAACCACGTAAGACAGAACTTATTATGATTACCCTGTAACCATCATCTTAACACAAACTCTAGATATTGTAGTAATCCTAGTATGTCTGTAGCATAACTATAGCTGAAACGTATCCTTTCTTTAACTGTACATTTAAAGTGAGATCCCAACACTGCGTAAGTACCTACATCTAAGTGACTGTGTGTTAGTAGCTCACCTCAATAATCAACAGAAAAAATATGATCTGTCTGTCTGTCTGTCTGTCTGTCTGTCTATCTAGGCAGTGCTTAACTACATAAAATGAACTAAATAAAAAAATAAGTGAAAAAATATCAAACTATAATCTAGATGTAAGTCCTTATTCAAAGTTTGTCTACAATTGAAACACATATCATTATTAAAAAAATGTATACGAAAATTATTGTTGCTATCAAACATCTGCTTTGTGAAGTGATAGACATCTTATCCAACACCTTGTGTAATCCTTCCAACCCTGAGAAGCCCACAGTGGATCATTCTTCAGAGGGTGTTTGACAGGTGTTGAGGAGGGTCCTTCAACGCTTGTTTTATCCCCTGAAAGCCTGCACCAGAGCACTGCAACCATGTGCATTGCATCGCAGCTCAATTCACTTGAATACTGGCCCACTGAATGCAACAGGGGTTTTAGTCCTTGCTGTGGCCAATAAGCAAAGCATAGTGGTTGCAACATGTGTACAGCCCCGTCTGCAGCTTAAGGTGGAGCATTTGGGGGGTGGTTAAAAAGCATTTCAACTGCATGTTTTAACCAGTAGCCTACAGGGCACTTATACACCCTTCCTGCCCAGGCCAATTTCCAGCTTTCAGCGCTGTCACACTTTGAATGACAATTGCGCAATCAAACAACACTGTACCCATATGACATTTTTATAATTGTTTTGTGACAGATAGAGCTTTCGTTTGGTGGTATTTAATCACCTCTGGGTTTTTTATTTTTTCTTAAACAAACCAAAAACCACTGAAAATTTTGAAATAAAAAACGTTTTTTCTTAGTTTTTGTTATAAAATTTTATAAATAAGTGATTTTTCTCCTTCACTGATGTGCGCTAATGAGGCTGCACTGATGGGCATTGATAGGCTGCACTGATGGACACTGATAGGTGGCACTGATGAGGTGGCACTGGTAGGTGGCACTGATGGGCATTGACAGGCATCACTGATGGGCACTGAAAGGCAGCACTGATACAGGGCACTGATAGGCAGCACTGACTGGCACTAATAGGCAGCACTGATAGGCGACACTGACTGGCACTGTTAGGCGGCACTAACAGGCACTGATAGGCGGCACTGATGCTCACTGATAGGCAGCACTGACTGGCACTGATAGGTGGCACTGATTGGCAGCACTGATAGGTGGCACTGACTGGCACTGATGGGTGACACTGAAAGGCAGCTCAGATGGGCACTATGTGGTATTGATGTGCACTGGTAGGCACTGATATGTGGCACGGATGGGCACTGGCACAAGGCACTGATGAGCACTGACATAAGGCACTGATGGACACTGACAGGTGGCACTGCTGGGGATACACTGATCATCAGGGCACACTGATCCTCAGTGGCCTGATGATCAGTGTACATGTCCTCTCCGCAGAAAGCCGATTACCAGCTCTCCTCTCGAGCTGTCAGCAGGACAGCTCAAGAGGAGAGAAATACCGATAATCGGCATTTCCGTTTACATGTGATCAGCTGTGATTGGACACAGCTGATCACATGACCGAGCCGACATCTTCGGCTCTTTCCGTGATTGGTGATCCGCTGTGTCCGAGGGAGCTACAAGTTATTTAAAGGGACAGCCAAGCAGTGGAGCATGCTTTTCACCTCCCTTTGTCTCAAGAAAACTAAGCTGTTTAATAAGGGATTAGTCACTACTCTGAAAACACAGCTGAAAGGTAATCATGTTACTGACCACCTTAGCAGGAGGCCAGAGCCCCACCTACTGGCTAGATAGAAGACTAAGTATTAAAATGCATTATTTCATGTATACCTGGCTGAAAAAAAAATCTCTTTATTAATCCTGGCCAATCTGTCAATTTGTCAATCTGCGCCTGGCCACACCTATTCCTGCCTACTGTTTTCTGGATTGACAACACCGTCTCTACTGCTGAAACCCTTCCACTATGAGCTGCAGTTTCTAAGAGGGGGAGCGCATAAGGCACAAATGAAGAAGGATTTGGATCTTTCAGGGAAGGCCAAGAAAGTCTTTTGTTGCTTTACAAGGCTTGTGCATTATGTAGTAACTAGATTTAGGACAGGTTTAGACTCTCAAACAGAAGCCTTTAGATGTGCCTTAGTGTACGTAAACCCAAAAAAATTACCTTCTCTGAAGTTGGCCATAGATGGATCAAAATTCGACCAGTTCAGTAGGAACCAGCCAAATTTCGCTTCATGTGCGGCCATTTCCTGTTCTTCAAGTCGATCATTAGATCGACTTTCGTCAAACTGGATTGTTGAAAGACCTTTGCAATCAGCGGCTTCAGCTGCTTATCACTATATTTTGATTGCAGAAAATACCAAAGTCAGAATACAACATCTTGTGTGTGGATGAAGGAGTCTGTTCATTTTTTTCCCTTCAGCCCTCTGGCTACATGAGAAAAAAATGGCCCATGTATGGCCAGCTCTTTTTTCTCCCTTTTTTGTTTGTTTAACCTCTTTCTGACTTTGTAACACATATATGTGGTGGCAAGATAAGTGGGCTTTAGTGCCGATGTGTCCACAGTAATCTAACGTCATGTGCTAAGAGTTCACTCAGCACACTGACCAAGTTGTTTCCAGCAGCTCTTAAGCATGCCATACATGGGTCGAATTCCAAATGATTTTTGTAATCGAAAATCGCAAGAAAACATAATTCGTTCTGTAATCCGATGCCAACAATGACTTCGTTTTTCACAAATTTTCCAGCATGCCCAATAAACGAAATGGGGAGGAACCACGAAAATCGGCCGGTGCCATTGCCCCATTAACCACTTGACCTCCAGAGGATTTACCCCCCTTAATGACCAGGCCACTTTTTGCTACTCGGCGCTGCACTAATTCAACTGATAATTGCGTGATCAAGCAATGCTGCACCCAAACGAAATTTACGTCCTTTTTTTCACACAAATAGAGCTTTCTTTCGGTGGTATTTGATCACCTGTGCGCTTTTTATTTTTCACGCTATAAACAAAAAAAGGCCAAAAATTTTTAAGAAAAACAATATTTTTTACTTTCAGCTATAAAAAATATGTAGTAAACTCAAAGTTGGTTATAAATTTAGGCCAAAATGTATTCTGCTACATGTTTTTGGTAAAAAAAATCCCAATAAGTGTATATTGATTGCTTTGTGTGAAAGTTATAGCGTCTACAAACTATGGTATAGATCAGCAATGGGCAAACTACGGCCCGCGGGCCGTATACGGCCCGGCGGACCTTTTAATCCGGCCCACGGAGCTAGGCTCCTCTCACAGTCCGCCCTGAAGACCGGTGTAGCATGAAAATCTGTCTCCTATGAGGATCTGTCCCCCTCGACGTATCTGCGCATGTGCCGGAGATCGCCGATCGGCTGCTAATGTCTGAAACTGGCACATGCGCAGATACGTCGAGGGGGACAGATCCTCCTAGGAAACAGATTTTCATGCTACACCGAAACAGCGCGGGACACGGCGAGAGGAACGCGCGTAGCAAAGGTAAGTGAATTGACACAGGGGGGACTTGGGGACTTAATATGGGGGATGAATTAATATGGGGAATGAATTACTATATGGGGGATGAATTACTATATGGGGGATGAATTACTATAGGGGGGATGAATTACTATAGGGGGGATGAATTACTATATGGGGGATGAATTACTATATGGGGGATGAATTACTATAGGGGGGATGAATTACTATAGGGGGGATGAATTACTATAGGGGGGATGAATTACTATATGGGGGATGTATTACTATGGGGGATGAATTACTATATGGGGGATGAATTACTATATGGGGGATGAATTACTATAGGGGGGATGAATTACTATAGGGGGGATGAATTAATATGGAGAATGAATTACTATATGGGGGATGAATTACTATATGGGGGATGAATTACTATGGGGGATGAATTACTATAAGGGGGATGAATTACTATAAGGGGGATGAATTACTATGGGGGACGAATTACTATATGGGGGATGAATTACTATGGGGGATGAATTACTATGGGGGATGAATTACTATGGGGGATGAATTACTATATGGGGGATGAATTACTATATGGGGGATGAATTACTATATGGAGGATGAATTACTATATGGAGGATGAATTACTATATGGGGGATGAATTACTATATGGGGGATGAATTACTATATGGGGGATGAATTACTATATGGGGGATGAATTACTATAGGGGGGATGAATTACTATAGGGGGGATGAATTACTATAGGGGGGATGAATTACTATATGGGGGATGAATTACTATATGGGGGATGAATTACTATAGGGGGGATGAATTACTATATGGGGGATGAATTACTATATGGGGGATGAATTACTATATGGGGGATGAATTACTATGGGGGATGAATTACTATATGGGGGATGAATTACTATATGGGGGATGAATTACTATGGGGGATGAATTACTATGGGGGATGAATTACTATAGGGGGGATGAATTACTATAGGGGGGATGAATTACTATAGGGGGGATGAATTACTATAGGGGGGATGAATTACTATGGGGGATGAATTACTATATGGGGGATGAATTACTATATGGGGGATTAATTACTATGCTTACTATGGGGGAATATTACTATACTTACTATGGATGACACATACACATAATTCATCTACTCTTGGTCCGGCCCCCGGGTCCAATATATGAACCCATTGCGGCCCTCAAGTCAAAAAGTTTGCCCACCCCTGGTATAGATACTGCAATTTACGCCATTTTTTGTTTTGCTATACAGCGCTGAGTAGTTTAACGGACAATTGCGCGGTCATGCAATATGGTACATAAATGAAATTTACATCCTTTTTTTTTTCCACAAATTGAGCTTTCTTTCGGTGGTATTTGATCGCCTGTGCGGTTTTTATTTTTTGCGCTATAAAAAAAAGGCTGACAATTTTGAGGAAAAAAAACAATATTTTGGACTTTTTGCTATAAAACATGTCCAGTAAAAAAAAATTAAAAAATCAAATTTAGTCATAAATTTCTGCCAAAATGCATTCTGCGACATGTCTTTGCTAGAAAAAAAAAAAACAATACGTGTAAATGAATTGGTTTACATGAAAGTTATAGCGTTTACAAATGGCGGGAAAGATACTGGGATTTTTTGGGGTTTTTTTATACTAATAATGGCGGCGATCAGCGACTTATGGCGGTGATCAGTGACTTATGGAGGCGATCAGCGACTTATGGTGGGACTACAGCGGACATTCTGACATTGGGGGGTACTGACTTGGGGTCACTGACATCCCCAGTGACAACAATACAGTGATCAGTGCAAAAAAAAAACACTGACACTGTACTAATGGCACTGGGGAGGAAGGGGTTAAGTTTATTTTTCAGGGAAAGGTTAACTGTGTGAGGGGAGTGTTTTACTAGGGGGCGGGGGTGTGTACTGCACGGGACACCGCTGATCGGGACAGATAAACTCTTCTGTCCCGATCAGCTTGTCCTGGAGCTGTCAGGGAACTGACAGAAAGCACAGCTACTGCAGCTCTCTGTCAGCGATTGCCGCCGATCGCTGGGACATAGCCGGTAACGACTGGCTGTGACCCGGCGACTGACATCCGCGGCTGTGATCGGCGGGACAGGTAGGGCGGCGGAGCGCCTCGCGCGCGCCCCCTACCTGTTTACAAATCACACGTTTTAAAACAGGATTTTGCCCAGCCGTGCCGCCCTGCCACCGTATTTATACAGTGGCTGGGCGGCATGTAGTTAAAGCAAAAATCGACTGATTATTTTTAGGTCAGATATTCAAACGAAAAATCGTTTGAAAATGGACTCATGTATGGCCGGCATTAGTCACAGATTCTTATTGGGAGCTGGTAGAATGGACTTCTGATCATGTAACCACTGTGAGATCTAATTACAACGCTCACGTGATCGGGAAGGTGCTCCACCTCCTTTCATTAAAGCCTAACAACATTGTCGTATTCAATACTCTGATCTATTCTGGGACCTTCACACCCTGAAATTTAGAACTCAGATTGCTATTGATTTTTATATTATAAACTACTGCCCCTACTCCTCCATGAACACGAAGGGATGACTAAAGTTTTACGGAACTATGAGTTGGGTCCAATGACGTGCATGGCACCTTGTGGTCACTTTTATTTATATCTGACAGTTTTACGGAGCTCTGGGAGTACAACTATCCTTACTTTCCCAGGGCTCGGACAGGAGAGATGCTGCTCTCTTATACAGAAGCAGCTCTGCTCGCCTCCCCCTCTGCTGTTCATTCACAGAAGGTTTTGTATTTTGTGAATGTGTTCACATAATACAAAACACTCTGTAATTGGACAGGAGAATGGGAGGGGGCGGGCAAAAGGCTGCGTGACTCTGCAGCTGCAGAAGAAAAAACTACTTAGCCAGGGACTAAATCTGTGTCCCAATTTACTCCCTCATGACAATCTACTTGTCCTGATGCAAAAAAAAAAAAACAAAACAAAACCATATTTAAATCTGAGGTGCTTTTAGAAATGGCTGGGGCTTTTAGAAACAAAAAGGGGCTTTATGGCGACCTAAACGTTTAATTTTTTTTAAATTGCGCAGTTTATCTCCTCTGTTCCTCCCTGCCTGTCTCCCGGGGACTAGCAGGGAGGGGAGAGACGGTGCAGTGTAATGAGCACTGATTGGCTGCTCGTCAGGAAAGGGGAGTGTCGGGCTTATCCTTTATCCCTTTCGCCGCTAGAGCTGTTTTTGCGGTTTTTTTGCACACATTTAAAAAATCATTTTAGGCCTGAAGATTACACAAAACCCCCAAACATTATATATTTTCTGAAATCAGAGACCCTAGAGAATAAGATAGCAGTAGTTACAATTTTTTATGTCGCATGATATTACCACAAAATACACAAAATTAATTTTAAGGCACAAAAAAAGCAATAAATTACCCTATTTTTTGGTAAAATATAAAAGTTGAGGTTCCACCGAGTAAATAGATATCCAACATGTCAAACCTTAAATTTGCGTGCGCTCGTGAAATGGCAACAAACTTCAGTACCCTATATTTTTTATAGGCGACCCTTTTAAAGACCCTTATAGGTCATCAGTTTAGCGTTATGGAGGAGGTCTGGTGCTCGAATTATTGCTCTAATTCTGGTGTGCGAGGAGATATGTAACATGTGAATCGCAATTGTCGTTTTCATGCGTAGGCGCCCTGGCGTGTGCTTTTAATTTTGTACGTGCATATATGTGGGGGTGCTCAATTTTTTTTTTTGAGGGCTTGTTATGTGATTGGGTGCAAACTGATTTTTTTTACTATTAAAAAAATTTTTTTTCTACTTAACATTTTTTTTTCCCATCATATAGGGGGCAAAAAGTCCCGTGTGATGATTTTTTTGGTGACAGAGCCAGTCCTGGGCCTGTAGATGGGCAATCGGAGCCAGGGACACTTAACGAGCATGGGGGAGGTACACACCGAATGCTTCCACCTGACAGATGAGCCCTGCTGCTTGCCCCCAGCAGAGCTAAAGGTTGAAGGAAAGTTACCTGCCCGACGCCCGTAACTACATGTCCCAGGCATCGGGCGAATTCAAATACAAATTCAACATCCTTGAGCTAAGAAAAGAAGGTTCAGCTTCAGAGTGCTGGAAGTATAGCGATAGCCATGTTCTCGGGACTGTAAAAACCTAAATTGTAAGTTAAAGAGATAAGTCCACAAGGTGGCATGCACCTCATTGGGCTTAACCCCTAGTAATCTAGCACACTGTACAAAGTGACTGGACTCCCAGAGTTCAGCTTTAATATAATGGAAATGTTTTGATTGAGTACCTTGGCAAAGTTGGTCATTTCTGATGTTTCTAGTTGGATCTTTCTCTTCTTCCTTGTCTGTTTTTCTTCATCACCGTGTGGCCTTTTATATTTCTTAACAATTTCCTGCTTCATTTTAGGCTACAGACCTGTAAAAAGAATAATGATTATCAAATGTAATGGAATTGTAATGGCTGGAAAAGTATACAAATTAGTTAAAAAATATATCCAAAGCCTTGCCACCGTGACAAAAGGGAAAAATCTAAAAATTTGCTGAGACCAGGAAAAGAAGAGAAGGTAAATTATCCAAAAGAAGGGAATTTCCTTAATTTTGTAAAGGGAAGGAAGTAAAGGGTAATCTCCTCAACAGGATACAGATGGCAAAAAATAAACTCAATGTAGTTTTACCGTTCCTAAGTTTTTCAAGTGGGGTGCCGCAAACAGTCCTCAGGGATGCCGCAGACACATCCCAGTCTGAATGCTGCTGTGTTAACTCCTGTGCACTGCAACTCTGCGAGGAGAGAGGGAGCACAGCCTGCACGGCTCTCTTCTCCTCCCTGCAGCTACATGTACTATTGCCGGTAAAGCAGAAGGCTGTGCGGACTGCCCGCCTGGGTCCTACCAACCAATGATGTCATCAGTTAAGAACATGGCAGGAGGCACTATAGCTTTCTGCTTTGCCGGCAATAGTATACATAGCTGCAGGTAGGAGGAGAGAGGCATGTGGGGGCTGTGTTCCCTCTTTCCTCACAGAGTTGCAGTACAGGGTAGTTAACACAGTAGCGCTCAGACCAGGATGTGTCCGCAGCACCCCTGAGGGCTCTTTGCGGCACCTTCCCCAGGGGATCTGGAGGGGTGTTGTGCTAAGAGGGGGGATTTGAGGGGATAGGGCACAGCTCAAATTTGTGTTAATCGAGGAGGCTGGATTTGAGGGGATTGGAGCAGGATTTGTGATAGGTGTGGGGATGTGTGAACAGGGGGGTTTGTGTTAGGAGGGGGGATTTGGGAGGGAGTTGTGCTAGGAGGAGGAGGAATTTGGAGGGGGGTTGTGCTTGGAGGGATTTGTGTTAGGAGGGTGAATTCAGGGGATTGTGCTAGGAGTGGGGATTTCAGAGCAGGGGGGTTTGTGCTAGGAGGAGGAATTGAGGAGGGGGGTAGTTGTGCTGGGAGGGGAGTTGGTGGGGGATTAGTGCTCCCAATTGGGACGTACTAATCTGCATATTGGGATGATTGGATTATTGGCTGCAATTCTCAACACTCTCATTAGGTGTCAGTATATATTTACACACCTAGATGGTAATGACTCTGAATATATATATATATATATATATACAGTTGTGTCCAAAATTATTCAACCCCCAATGCTGTAAAGGGGTTTAGGGACTATAGTGTACATTTGGAATTGTATTCAGAATCAAATCCTACAAGGACGTTGTAACTACCCAAATGCAACTAAAATGACATCAATTGTTTATGTAATACAGTAGTAAATGGTTCTTATGTGGTTTCTTCATTGCCACAATTATTCAACCCCTTAAAGACTACCACTCTGAAGAACAGAGGTTCATACAGGTGCTTTCCATCAGGTATTGAAAACACCTGTGGATGTCACCGAGCAGCAATCAAGCATAATAAGCACCAATTAGGCAGCTTTAAAATGACTGTGATACTCAGCTCCTTCTAGACATTTACTGGTGTGGTTACAAACATGGTGAAGGCAAGAGAATGGTCCAGGAAGACAAGAGAAGAGGTGATTTCTCTTCACAGGAAGGGCAATGGCTATAAGAAGATTGCAAAGATGTTAAACATACCAAGAGACACCTTAGGAAGCATCATTCGCAAATTCAAGGCAAAGGGCACTGTTGAAACGCTACCTGGTCGTGGCAGAAAGAAGATGCTGACTTCGACTGCTGTGCGCTACCTGAAGCGTAGAGTGGAGAGAAGTCCCCGTGTGACTGCTGAGGAACTGAGAAAAGATTTGTCAGATGTGGGTACAGAAGTTTCAGCCCAGACAATAAGACGCACACTGCGTAATGAAGGCCTCCGTGCCAGAACTCCCAGGCGTACCCCCTTGCTGTCTCCAAAGAATAAGAAGAGTCGACTGCAGTATGCCAAAAGCCATGTGGACAAACCACAAAAGTTGTGGGATAGTGTTCTGTGGACTGATGAAACAAAATTAGAACTGTTTGGGCCCATGGATCAACGCTATGTTTGGAGGAGGAAGAACAAGGCCTATGATGAAAAGAACACCTTGCCTACTGTGAAGCATGGTGGAGGGTCAATCATGCTTTGGGGCTGTTTTGCTTCTGCAGGTACAGGGAAGCTTCAGCGTGTGCAAGGTACCATGAATTCTCTTCAGTACCAGGAGATATTGGATGGAAACGTGATGCAGTCCGTCACACACCTGAGGCTTGGGAGACGTTGGACCTTTCAACAGGACAATGATCCCAAGCATACCTCCAAGTCCACTAGAGCATGGTTGCAGAGGAAAGGCTGGAACATTTTGGAGTGGCCATCGCAGTCACCAGACTTAAATCCGATTGAGAACCTCTGGTGGGACTTAAAGAAAGCAGTTGCAGTGCGCAAGCCTAAGAATGTGACTGAACTGGAGGCCTTTGCCCATGAAGAATGGGCGAAGATACCCGTAGATCGCTGCAAGACACTTGTGTCAAGCTATGCTTCACGTTTAAAAGCTGTTATAACTGTAAAAGGATGCTGTACTAAGTACTAAGATTGAATGTCACTTGGGGGTTGAATAAAACTGATAATGCTGTGAGCACAGAAAAGACATTTGTGGTTATTTCATTATAACTGTTATGTTATATTTGTCTGACCTACAAGTGCCTCTTTAATGTAAATGTAAGCAAGATGACTGAATGATCAAAAGCAATGTCAAACTGGCCAAAACACTCAATTTCAGTGGGGGTTGAATAATTTTGGACACAACTGTATATATATATATATATATATATATATAAAATATACACTAAAATATGTTTTTATTTTCTGCACTGCTTGATACTATGTTGCAAGAAGTAGTGGCTAATGTTTAATTCTTCACTTGCTGATATATATGAAACTGTACAATGGAATCATAGTAAATTATACAAACATAATGGAAACATTACTCAACACATTTCTAGGAACAGATTTACTGATGTTATACAGTACATGTATGTGTACAGCACTACATTTTGAACTGTTTTATTAGGAACCTGGAAAAAGAGGTTTCAAAAATGAACACAAAGGAAAACAATGTGGTTATTATTGATCTGCATGGGGAATATTGATGAAATATAATCCTTACACATCCAACGTAATACATTTCACCTTTTTAGATAAGAAATTTCTTTTGTATATGGGGATTATGGTGGAATTATCATGGTTACACTTAATAACGAATATAATTAACCTATTTCAGGTAAGCAAATGTATATAATTATTTTTCCACATGGGGATTATGGGTGGAATATTGTGGATACAAATGGCAAGGACCATATTTGACCTGTTTCTGCAAGGAATATAAGAATAGTTATTTTTCTACATGAGAATTATGGCTGGAATATCATAGTTAAACATGCCTAGGAACACACTGGACCTTTTTCTGATAAGAACATGAGAATAGTTATTGTTCCATATGTAGATTATGGGTGGAATATTGTGAATACACATGCCAAGGACCTAATTTGACCTATTTCTGAGAAGAATATGAGCATAGTTATTTTTATACATGGGAATTATGGCTGGAATATCATGGTTAAACATGCCTCGGAACACATTGGATAAGTTTCTGATAATAATATGAGAATAGTTATTTTTGTACATGGAGATTATGGGTGGAATATCATGGTTAAACATGGCAAGGACCATATTTGACCTGTTTCTGATAAGAATATTAAAATAGTTATTTTTCTCCATGGGAATTATGGGTGGAATATCATGGTTAAAAAAAGTAAAATTTTGGTCTCATCTAACCAGAGCACCTTCTAAAGGTAATTGGTTCCCCATGAAGAAAAATATTTATATGCATATTCTTATCAGAAATAGATAGAATATCATGATTTCTATAGAATAATAATTATATCTATAATAATCATGTGTAAAAACAAATATGCCCATATTCCTATAATAAACAGGTCAAATACTTTATGTAAAATGTGTAATGATGATATCCCCAAAATCCCCTTGAAGAAAAATAATTATACTCATATTCTTATCAGACACAGGTTGAGTATTGTCCTTTGCATGTGTAACCTTGATATTGCACCCATAATCCCCATGTAAAAAAAATTATACCCATAATCTTTTCAGAAATAGGATACTTATGTCCCCTGTTAAATGTAAGCATGAGATTTCCCCCATATATAAAAGTAATTTTATCCATATTTTTATCAGAAACAGGTCAAGTGTATTTTTTGTAATGTGTAATTATGATATTCCCCCATAAACCTCTTGTAGAAAAATAATGTTACCCATATTCTTATCAGAAACAGTTTAAATTTGTTCCTTGGAATATGTAATCATTATATTCAATGAATAATCCCCTTGCAGAAAAATAATTATAAGCATATTCCTATCAGAAATAGTTTTAATATACAGTATGTTTCCTGTTAAGTGTAACCATGATATTCCATCCATAATTCCCACGAAGAACAATAATAATGCAATATTCCTAACCGAAACAGGTCAAATGCATTACATAGGATGTGTATCCATAACATTCCACCAATAATCCATCTGTAGAAAAATAAGGATACCCATGTTCTTATCAGAAATAGGTCAAAAGTGTTCCTAGGCATGCTTAGCCATAAATTTCCACCCATAATCCCCAGTAAAAAAAAGTAATTAAAGCCAAAATATTTTCGGAAGTACGTTAAATATTTTGTCAGGTGTAACCATGATATTCCCCCATAATAATCATATAGAAAACAATCATACCCAAATTCTTATCAGAAATAGATTAAATATGTTCCTTGGACTGTATAACCATGATATCCCACCCATAATCCCCATGTAGATAAATCATTATATGCATATTTTTATCAGAAATAGGTAAAGATGTTCCTTGTTAGGTGTAACCATGATATTCCATCAATAATCCGCATGGAGTTCAATAATTATACCCATATTCAGAAAACAGGTCATATACATTGTGTAGGATATGTAATGAAGATATTCCCCACATTATCCCCTTGTAAAAAAATAACTATACCCATATTCTTATCAGAAAAAAGTCAAATATGGTCCTTGGCATGTGTAACCACAATAATCCACCGATAATCCCCATGTAGAAAAATAACTATTCTCATCAGAAAAAATCCAATGGGTTCCTAGGCATGTTTAACCATGATATTCCACCCATAATCCCCAGGTACAAAAATAAACTAAACTCATAATCTTTTCCGAAATAGGTCAAATATGGTCTTTGGCATGTGTTTCCACAATAATACACCCATAATCGCCATGCAGAAAAATAACTATACCGATATTCTTATCAGAATGAAGTCAAATGTGTTCCTACACATTTAACCATGATATTCCACCCATAATCCCCATGTAGAAAAATAACTATATCCATATTCTTATCGAAAACAGGTCAGATATGGTGTTTGGCATGTGTATCCACAATAATCCACCCATAATCCACATGCAGAAAACCAATAATTCTCATATTCTTATCAGAAAAAGGTCAAATGTTTTCCAAGGCATGTTAGAACACAATAATCCACCCATAATCCTTATGTAGAAAAATAAATACTCATATTCTTATTGGAAATAAGTCAAATGTGTTCCTAGCCATGTTTAACCATGATATTCTACCCATAATCCCCGTGTAGAAAAATAATTATACTTATATTCTTATCAGAAACAGGTCAAGTGCATTACTTGGGATGTGTAACAATGATATTCCATCCATAATCCCCATGTGGAAAAATAATTATACCCATGTTCTTCCCAGAAACAGGTTAAATATGTTCCATGGAATGTGTAACCATGATATTCCACCCATAATCCCCATGTAGAAAAATAATTATATGGATATTCTTATCAGAACTAGGTAATATGTTCCTTGTTACGTGTAACCATGACATTCTATCCATAATCCCCATGTAGAAAAATAATTATTCACATATTCCTATCAGAAAATTTTCAAATATGTTACATAGGATGTGGAATGATGATATTCCCCCATAATAAATAACTATACCCATGTTTTTATCAATAAAAGGTCAAATATGGTATTTGGCATCTATAGCCACAAAAATCCACCCATAATCCCCATGTAGAAAAATAACTATTCTCATATTCCTATTAGAAACAAGTCAAATGTGTTCCTAGGCATGTTTAACCATGATATTACACCCATAATCCCCATGTAAAAAAATAAATATACCCACATTATCAGCAAAAAGTCAAATGCATTACATCAGGTGTGTAACAATTATATTCCATCCATAATCCCCATAAAGAAAAAAAAATATACCCATGTTCTTCTCAGAAACAGATGAAATATGTTCCTTGTTAGGTATAACCATGACATGCCAGCCATAATCCCCAGGTAGAGGATACCTCCATAATCAAAAACAGGTCACATACATTATGTAGGATGTGTAATTATGACATAACCCCCCCCATAATCCTTAAATAAAAAAAACACTATTCTCATATTATCAGAAACAGGTCAAATGTGTTCCTAGGAATGTGTAAATGATATTCCACCCATAATCCCCATGTAGAAAAATAACTATATCCATATCAGAAAAAGGTTGAATATGGTTCTTGGCATGTGTATCCACAATATTTCATCCATAATCCACATACAGAAAAATAACTATTC
The DNA here is from genome assembly GCF_062004578.1 of Staurois parvus. Taxonomy (NCBI): domain Eukaryota; kingdom Metazoa; phylum Chordata; class Amphibia; order Anura; family Ranidae; genus Staurois; species Staurois parvus. The sequence goes on along the minus strand of NW_028317948.1, from coordinate 27,432 downwards.
TCATATTCTTAACAGAAACAGGACAAATATTGTCCTTTATCCACAATAATCCACTCATGATCCCTATGTACAAAAATAACTATTCTCATACTCGTATCAGAAACAGGACAAATGCGTTCCTAGGCATGTTTAACCATGATATTGAACCCATAATCCCCATGAAGAAAAATAATTATACCCAAATTCTTCTCAGAAAGAGGTTAAAAATGTTCCTTGGAATGTGTAAACATGATATTCCCCATGTAAAAAATAACTATATGCATATTCTTATCAGAAATAGGTTAAATATGTTCCTTATTAAAGTGTTACTAAACCCACAACCGTAAAATCAGTCTGTATATGCAGTAAAGCATGCTTTTTATACTTACTCTGGAACCTAAAGAGTTAATCTTCTACATTGTGTAAAAATGCTGTTTGATCCTAACTTCTATGATCGTTCCCTTGTTCCAGTGTCCCCCTCTTATCTCCTGATAAGACATATTGTGTGGAGACACTCTGCACATGCTCAGTTTGGTTTGTATTGCTAGAGAGGTTTTTTTTTTTTGCTTGGGAGAGTGCATGTGATCAGCACAAGGCCAATCGCCACTGTACAGACAGAGGTCAGGGGTTCTGCATCCTTCTAGAGCAGAAAGAGAACTCCTCCTACAAGCTTTTACAAGTGCTCTGCTGAACACTGATAGAAGCCACAAGACTGATCTAACTGCTGATGAAAAAATGTATTTAGCAGTTTATATTTACTAAAATTGCATTTCCATGTAGTGGGTACTGTGGGGGACCAGAAAGAGTGAATGCAGGGCCCTGTGTTTAGTAACACTTTAAGTGTAGTCATGATATTAAACCCATAATCCCAATGTGAAAACATAATTATACCAATATTCTTTCCAGAAACAGGTCAAATATGGTCCTTTACATGCATATCCACAATAATCTACCCATAACCCCAAGTAGAAAAATAACTATTTGCAAATTCTTATCAGAAACATGTCCTATGTGTTCCTAGGCATGTTTAACCATGAAAGTCCATTCATAATCCCTATGTAGAAAAAAAAATATTCTCATATTCTTATTAGAAAAAAGTCAAATGTGTTTCTAGGCATGTTTAACCACAATAATCCACCCATACTCCCCATATAGAAAAATAACTATACTCATAATCTTATCAGAAACAGGTCAAAAATGGTCTTTGGCATTTGTATCCACAATATTCCCCCCATAATCCTTGTGTAGAAAAATAGCTATTCTCATATTCAAAATAATGCCAAATATGTTCCTAGGCATGTTAAATCACACTAATCCACCCATAATCTTCATGTAGAAAAATACCTTTACCTATATTCTTATCAGAAACAGGTCAAATGCATTACGTGGGATGTGTAACGATGATATTCCATCCATAAATCGCTATGAAGAAAAATAATTATACCAATGTTCTTCTTAGAAACAGATTAAATATGTTCCTTGGAATGTGTAACCATGATACTCCACCCATAATCCTCATGTAGAAAAATAATTATACTCATATTCCTATCAAAAAAAGGTCAAGTATGGTCCTTGCAATGTGTATCCACAATATTTCACCCATAATCCCCATGTAGAAAAATAATTATTCTCATATTCTTATCAGAAACCACTCAAATATGGTCCTTTACATGTGTATCTACAATAATCCACCTATAACCCCATGTAGAAAAATAACTATTCACATATTCTTATCAGAAACAGGTAAAATACGGTTCCTGGAATGTGCATCAACAATATTTGACCGATAATCCCCACATAAGAAAATAACTAATCTCATATTCTTATCAGAAACACATCAAATGTGTTCCTAGGCATATTTAACCATGAAATTCCACCCATAATCCCCATGTAAAAAAATAACTATACAAGATGATTCTTATCAGAACCCCTTAAGTGACATCTTGCTTACTACTTTGCATGTGATCACTGATTGGCCAATCAGCGATCACATGACCGGGACCTCGTACAGAGGTCCCGTCCGACGATCGGTGTTTCACTGTGTCCGGAGGACACAGCGGGCACCGGATCGCGGTGCTGCGCGCTCCCAGGGAGCGTGCACAAGCAGGGTGCGGGGAGGCCGTTCATAAACGGCCACCCGACCCTGCAGTGCCACCGTCCGGCCGTTTATATGCAACGGCCGGTCGGGAAGTGGTTAAAGTTCATGTGCATGTAAAGGCAGGCTTCCCAATACTTTGGGAGAGAGAGAAAATATACTGACCCCTAATGAGCATGTTGAGCATTGCAGCCAATAATCCAATCATCCCAATATGCAGTTTAGTACATTATTATTATACAGTATTTATAAAGCGCCAACAGTTCGCTCAGCGCTGTACATTACAATGGGAGACAGAACATGCGACAGTACGATAACAATACAATGCGATACATAAGGGGTTCGAGTTTACAATCTACATCCCTCCCAGTTTGACAACCATGTGCATGCACAGCCCTGAACACAGACTGTGGACATCTCCAGACATGCCCCCACATTGGGGTCACATTGGGAGCAGCCATTGTATGCCTGCAGCCTCTGCACCCCAACTGACATGAATGGAACTGCCTGCATGAAGGGGGAAGGGACACATTTAGGATTTGTCATTGCAATTGGATTTTTCTGGATAATGTGTATCATTTCCTATCTGGTTGGACACGAAGCCTGTTTCCTATGGCCATCCCATAACATTGGGGATCCTCTCTGTGTTCCTGATAGTCTTCCCCCTCATTCTCTGATAACCCAGGTCACTGTGATCACACAGGGAGGGGTGATAGGATTGTATATCCCATCGATCATAGATGAGGCACTCACGAGATCAGGAACTGACACAAGGAAGAAGACTCCGCAAAGCATGTGCACGTGTTCTGGACAACATCCATTCCAGCCGCGATCGATTGCACAGCCTGTCAGAGCCCCTTCACACACACACCGTATGCCGCACTACTCCAAGCCACTCCCTAATTGTCGCACAGAGTTGACAAAGCGGAAGTGATATAGCAGCGGGGGATTTGAATTACTAGAGCCTCGGGTCGGCGGTCTGCGTCCGGAGGGGGTGAGTATGAGGAGCTCTTCCACTGACATTGGGGCTTCTCTGCTGTAACTCAGGCTCAGCCATTCCATGGAGCGGAGGACTGGGCTCAGGACGCTTCGTTAGTGTGACAGCATGGAGGGAGTCAGCATTGTTATTAAAGGGGATGTGTCTGTATGTTTGGATAGGCGGTGGAAGGGTTAAAATCCCTGACAGATTGAGGTTTATTTTTTTTTTTTGCATTGGTATCAAAGGCAGGCATTTCCTCTGAGTTTTTGAAGCCCCATAAACATCTGTCAAAATGATGTGCATTGCAGTGGATGGTGTTGTTCACATGGTTGTGTTGCAAAGCATTGCGCCAACCAGCGTGTAGTTAGGCTGTGTTTACTGCTCCCCAAACACTTGCATTGATGTAAACTTGTATTTATTACAGGTACTTGTATAGCAATGGGGGCAGCACAGTGGCTAAATGGTTAGCACTTCCGCCTGGCAGTACTTGGGTCGTTGGTTCAAATCCCAACCATGGCACCACCTGCCTGGAGTTTGTATGTTCTCCCTGTGCCTGCATGGGTTTCCTCCGGGTACTCCGGTTTCCTCCCACACTCTAAAGACATGCTGGTAGGTTAATTGGATCCTGTCTAAATTGGCCCTAGTATGTGTATGTATGAATGTGAGTTAGGGACCTTAGATTGTACGCCCCTTGAGGGTTAGGGACTGATGTGAATGTACAATATATATGTAAAGCGCTGCGTAAATTGACGGATCTATATAAGTCAATTTACTCAACGCTATGTATATACCAGGGTACATTTGATTTAACACCTTCTCACCCGGCCTATAGCAGACTGGCGGCAGGGCGGGACACTCCTCATTGTGACTGGGCGTCCTATGACATCCTGTCAAAACGAGCTGCTCACGGGGCAGCACAGCGGCACGATCTGTCACCAGCTGTGTCCACGTGGCACAGCCGATGACATATCACTACACTGGCCTGTTGCCAGTGTCATGTGACCGCTGTAACCAATCACAGCAGATCACATGTCAATTGTATACAATGGATGGCTTCCTTTCATGCCATCCATTGTATACAATTATGGTGTTAGCTGTGACTGGTCAAGGCAGTCACATGATACAGACAGGGCCAATCACAGCCTATCTGTACCATGTGATCAGCTTTGCCCAATCACAGCTAATCACATGAAATACGTCGGTATTAGCAATCATAATGTGTTAAAAAAAAAAAATCCTGATCACTTGCACAGAGTAGCTCAATGTTACTATGATAACATTGTATTGCTTTGGTCACAGTGTGCTGAAAAATAAAATAGAAGAAAAAATGTAATAGGAAAAAAAATAGAAACATTTGAAAACAAAATACAAATTGAATTATTATTTTCACGAAAGCAATGTAGGAGAATACATTTTGACCTAAATTTATGAAGAAATGTTATTTATTTGCAAAATTTTATAACCAAAACAAAGAAAAGTACGTTTTTTTTTTATTTCAAAAGTTTCAGATGTTTTTTGTTTTATTTCGCAAAAAAATAAAAACCACTCTGGTGATTAAATACCACCAAAAGAAAGCTCTATTTGTGTGAAAAAAATAATTTCATATGGACACAGTGTTGCATGACTGCGCAATTGTCATTTAAAGTGCGACAGCACTGAAAGCTGAAAATTGGCCTGGGCAGGAAGGGGGTAAAAGTGCCCTGTATTCGCGTGGTTAAATCACTAGTGAAAAGGTTTGATTTAAATCATAATTTTTAAAGAGCAACTGTCATCTCTGTCCCACAGTGGCTCCTCCTCTGATCGGCTGTTGACTCATTGACAGTCCCATTCACTTTAATGGGACGGCTGGTGATGCGGCAGTGACACAACAAAGTGCGGGACGTGGCGGCAGCAGGTGAGTGGATGCCCGCTAACAGGTGCTGCCATGATGGATTCAAAATCACAGGTGCTCTTTAAATGTAAGGAATCTGACTCATTCTTGCTGGTAGTTACAATCTTTAATATTTGCAAACCAAATGAAGGTTTCCTTTTTAGAATAATAAGCTGTCAGGTTAGTCAAACAGTGATATCACAACCGATTTTATGTTAATCACACATAGCTGGAGAACTACGCAAATTCTTTTAATTCATGTTTTTTCTCATGGTTACTGTGAAATTGTGTGAATGCATCAATGCAGTGCATGTTTTCTCAGCTTGGATTCATTGAATGAGTTTACCAAAAATGTAAATATTGCAGAATATACAGCCTCATGCTACATAACGAAGCTCCATTTCATGCTGAATAAACTAAATTATTAATGTATTCTAAATAGAAAACTATCTTTAGATAGATTTTTACTCCTAAAGCATTTTATTAAAATAAATTTGATTAAATCAAAAAAATTAGAGAGAGCGCGTTTAGGATGTGTTATAGGCCTCATTTAGAGTTGCTTTGCTGTCTGAAGCAGGGTCCGCATTCAGATCACTGTTTATGTGGGAGGGGTTGTATCACCTCCTCACCACTGGTTTTTAACTCCCTAATTACTGCAGTTGCAGAGCAGCCCCATTCACTTAAATGGATCACATTTGGCAGGCTGTATCACCCACCAACCATGACTGGGTATAATTCCTGCCACAGCATGTGTACATTCTCAGGCCGCTGCCTCAGCAGCAACAGGGGGAACAGTTGAGGGGGCAGTAAAAACACTGCTCAATTGCAGGGTTTTACCATCTCTTAATGGCAAGTGTAAAAAGAAAGCATTACTAGCCAAGATGATAGTACAAAAATCTATACAATAAAAAACCAACAGAGAGGAGGCATCTGGAAAGCTTGTATAACACAAAGCAAATGTGTTAAAAGCACATCATAAGCGCAGCTTATCGCAATGGGTGCGTTATTGGGTGTTCAAATTTCAAACTGCGTCAACTGAGGCGGTAGAGAATCGTTCTGCTTCCTCTAAACTCCTCTCTATCTGTACCTGGGACTGTAGTCCAGTGAGCTATATACTGAGTCATTCCACGTCTTTGTACTGCATACAGGAACTAAGGACAGGTGTCCCATTGAAAGATTGCTTCTTGTTATGGGGACAACTCTAAGCCCCCATTCACGTTACCCTAGCATGACGCCAGGCGTCACACGTGTGTTTTGTCATACTTTGTGCTTAGGCCAGCCCAATCATTTCAGTGGACTGCTGTATACATGACAAATATGGCAAAGAAGCCCATGTATCTTGTTGAGGATTGCGTGTTTTTATGTGCATTCTTGCGCACAAAACTGGCTCTACCTTGGTGTGCCATTAACAAAGAATGGCAGTAAAAGTATGACCCATGTTTTTGGCATGTCCCATCACACACTACGCTAGTTATTTCTCAGTGATGTTTTTCACTAGTATGCATAGAGGGGTGCATCTCTCCAGCTGGTACACAGACAGCAATAAACACTTGATAGAGGGTCTAACCCTTCCCCACTTTATGCAAAACATGAAAAATAAATAAATAAATTTGCCTACAAATACATTTTTAATTGGTTCTAAAGGCAAGGTTCCCTGCATTAAGATACAAAACATCCTATTGGTTCTAAATACTTACATGAGCCCTATCGTGATCCAGCGCTGTGCTCGAGTACAGCAGAATTTCTCTCTCTTCTCACCTTGCAGTACTCAGTGAGAGCAGCAGGAGCCTTTGTTCCTGATGCTGTCAATCAAATCCTGTAATGAGGGAGTGGGGGCAGGGCTTAGTCACACTGTGTGTGTGTCTATGGACACCCACAGCTTGGCTCAGGATGGAGCCTGCAGGTGCACACCCATAGGAAGCAGCTTCCTATGGTGATATACCAAGAAGGGGAGGAGCCTAGAGTACCAGCAGGGGGCCCAAGAAGAGGAGGTTCGGGAGTGCTCTGTACAGTTATTGCACAGTGCAGGTAAGTATAATGTGTATTATTTTATTTAAAAAATAAGCTTTACATTCTCTTTAAACTCCAAATCAAATCCTTCTTATATTGTAGCTTACCAATTGTTAGATGTGATGGCTACATTAGTTTCCTTTTTTATTTTTTTTTCACCTGGTGATCCTGCCAGTAAGTCTATTGTTTTTCAACAGAACAAGCTATCCTGTAGATGTAGCAGTTAGAGAGTTGAGACAATATATTTACAACTGACAGGTTCTTACAATGATCAGCTTTTTTATTTATGTAAATCATTTAAGCTATATTCACATAGGCGACTAGTGCTGCTGTGAATATCAATGGTAGGTATCTCCTGATTCCTGCAGCTGTTTCAGCCATCTGTAAGTGGTTAGCAGAGGCCGCAGAGCCATGTACACTTCAGTGACAGGGCAGCGGCAACCACAGCTATCTGTGGCTGTCCACCCAGCAAGTGATTACCTGTGATGATCACTGCTGAGCAAACTGTGTGCTTCCAGCAGCGATCATAGGAGGTAAACACTGGCTGGGGAGACTGCCATGGATAGCTGTGGCTGCCACTGACCTGTCATTGAAGTGTACAGGGCTCGGGGGTCACGGCTTTCCACTCACAAATGTCTGAAACAGCTGCAGAAATCAGCAGATTCCTGCTGCAGTCATTTGCACCTGCTCTAGTCGCCCATGCATATGTAGCCTTTTCCCAAAAGAAACAAACCTGTTGCTGTAATTGCTTCAAAAGTGTGAGCTGGAGTTTGGCTTCAGTTCTATCTAACACTCCCCTCCGTCCAGACTGACAATGCTGCCATCCCAAGGTGCCCCTGTGCTTCTTCATCCAGAGTGGGGGCACTGTAATACAGGTGTTACTGGCTAGATTACCAGGTGAAAACAGAATGGGGGGAAAAGCCTAAAAATAAAAAAAGAATGTGGCCACAACATCTAATGATTGGTAAGCTGCAATATATTACATTCTTGGTTTGGGGTTTAATACCGCTTTAAACATGCCAGTTTCTAATTCTCATGCTGGGTTTTCACTCCATTACAGGATGCTGCAGTAGAAAAGCCTGTCCCCAGCCAGCATGCTGCATAGAAGAATCCTTGCTCTCTATGTGGAAGCAGTGGTCTCTCTGCAGAGGTTGATCTTGTCCCCTATGGAGACATAGTTAGACACTAGAGCACTCCACTCAGCAGGAAGTATAAACTTTGCTGATTGCAGAGCTCCAATCTGTCTAACAGAAACAGATCAAAGCCGATAGTTGTTGCAGTTTTCAACTTTGACCATATTTTGTGTTGTTAAAAAACCAAACTTTTTTTTTTTTTCTCTTGTAGCTGCATGATTTTTAAGGTGTATGGAATACAACAATGACTACAAAACAGCTTGCAAAGTAAGTTCTGAACAATTTTACTACTGCATTTTACTGATGTTAGAATGCTTTAAAATGAGAACCAAAGTGTTTGTGATTTTGCTCTGGGAGCCTAGAAATATTTTCTACAATTCTCCATTTTGGAAATAAATGCAAAAAAAAAAACGGTGTGCAATGTGCAGAGTGGAACAGTGTGTTAACTACAGTAATTGGATTTCAGTTTACTAAAGTCAGCCCAGTTGATGGAGAATTCTGAAATGATTTTCACTGTAATTCAAATTTGCCATAAATCAAAACTCTAGGCTAAAAATGCAAGCTTGAGATCTGTTCTATGTTCCACTATGTGTTTTCCTGCTTTACTATAGCTGCAGGTATCACCTGTTCACAGTTCAAAAACTCACTCCCAAGAGATCATGGTAACTGTATTCATTTATTTTAAAAAGGTGTCCAAATAAAAGAAAAATGTCGGCAGAAGTTCACCTTCTCTAGCCACCACTTCTCTCTCAGCCTGTGACTGAAAAAAAGGGGGCAGCAGCACATTAATGACCTCACTTTTGTTTTTGCCTCTCTTGTAACCTTTAAGGCTGACAGCACTATGCATATACTAGAATTGTTTAGCCAAAAACACTGACCTTCCTCTCCCAGCCTGCTGTACAGGGTATTTTAGGAAGCTTACATATACAGTTCTCAACAGAAATGAGTACACCCCAAGCCTGGAGCAGTGTCATCACCCATAGGCTTCTATTCCATCTGTTGTCAGCACTTTCTCCTCTGCCTTGCAGCTGCATTGGCTAATAGAGAGCCGGATCTGGAGCGGCCTGAAACTCTGTAAGTATATACATCTCTAGGTAGCATAGGTGTTAGGAGGAGGGAGGGGACAGTTTTAAGGCTAGTTGGGTATAAGCTGGAATTCCACTTTAACCACTTGCCCTCCCAGAGGATTAACCCCCCCCCCCCCTCCTGACCAGCCTATTTTTTTTGCAATACGGTGCTGCATTACTTTAACTGACAATTGCGCGGTCATGCAACACTGTACATAAATTAAATGTATGTCCTTTTTTTTTTTTTCCCCCACAAAACGAGCTTTCTTTCGGTGGTATTTGAACACCTGTGCATTTTTTTATTTTTGAACTACAAAAAAAAAAACCATTTCGAAAACAAAATAATTTTTTTGACTTTTTGCTATAAAACACCCAGTAAAAAAAAAATCAAATTTAGGCAAAAATGCATTCTGCTACATGTCTTTGCTAAAATAAAAATAAAAAAATCCCAATGCATGTTAATAAACTGGTTTACGTGAAAGTTATAGCGTCTGCATCTGGAATCTAAAAAGAAAAATGTTTATATACTAGTAATGGTGGCGATCAGTAACTTATAGTAGGACTGCGGCGGGCATTCTGACGCTGGGTGGAAAATAACTGCCAATGACACTAATACAATGATCAGTGCTAATAAAAAGCACTGACACTGTACTAATGGCACTGTGCAGGAAGGGGTTAACATCTGGGGTGATCAAAGGGTTAACTGTGTGCTGTTTTACTGTATGTGCTGTGTGTGTTTTACTAGGGAAACATGCTTCTGTGTATTTCTCTGCTGTGCAGAGAAATAAGCAGCATGTTCTTGCTGGCAGGAGAGGTATCTGTGTTTTAAATACAGGTCTCTCCTGTCACTGTTTCTCGGCAATCGACGGGAAATCTCCCACCAGGACCTGGAGATCGACATCTGTAGCTGTCAATGGAGGCGCAGGTAGGGCGGCACGCTTGCCCCCTACCCAGAAATGCAAATCACGTGTGTATGTATGTGTCTACGTATATGTGTGTGTGTGTGTGTGTGTGTGTGTATATATATATTTACATGATTTTGCACAGCACTGCCGCCTTGTAGCAGTATTTTTGCAATAGGGCAGTGGGGAAGCGGTTAAAGGTTAAGTTCACATTCTGTGTTTAGGGTGGAACATGTAATGTGCTCCTGCAGTGGCTTGGCGATCCAAACCCTCTGTGTGACAGCAGTAAGGGGAGAAGCTCCCCATGCAAGCTACCTCTTTTTGAAAAGAGCGTGGCCGTGTGGGGCTCCGCCCACACGGCGGCATCATTCATTCAGAGTTATGTGAATAAACTACAAGTACCGACATCCTTTGCGGCTGTCGGCGTGTGTGATTTTTGCAGTTCCAGGTAGGGGATGCGCCCCACTCGCGCCACCATTCGCGGCCTCCGCTGTCAATCACTGGGTGCCAACGGGGAATCACCGGCGGGGACTCTGTGATTAACAGCCAAAGCCGCGAATGGTGGCACAGGTAGGGCGCTCACGCCCCCTACCTGGAACTGCAAAATATGAGTATTACTGATGGGGGAGAGACCCGTATGTAAACGATACAGACCTCTTGCCTGTTAGCTCCTGCACACTGCTTTGTATGGCTCTGCTTAGCGTAAGTGTAAAGCGCACCCAGTGACACCGCACAGTTAACCCTTTGGATGCCTCATATATTAACCCCTTCCTGCCCAGTGCCATTAGTACAGTGTCAGTGCTTTTTATTCGCACTGATCACTGTTGGTGTCACTAGAGATGTCGGTGACACCAAGTCAGTTCCCCCCTATTGTCAGAATGCCCGCCACAATCCCACTAAAAGTCACTGCTCGCCGCCATTACTAGTTTTAAAAAAATAAATAATTCATGTGTGTGTGTACCGCCATTTGTAATTTATGACCTTCACGTAAACCAATTCATTTACACGTATTGGGATTTTTTTTTTTTTTAGCAAAGACATGTAGCAGAATACATTTTCACCTAAATTTATGACGAAATTAGTTTTTTGGTTTTTTTTTTAATAGCAAAAAGTAAAAAATGTAGTTTGGTTTTTTTTTTTGGGGGGGGGGGGGTTAAATTGTTTGGTCTTTTTTTGTTTATAGTGCAAAAAAATTAAAAGCGCACGGGCAATCAAATACCACCGAAGGAAAGCTCTATGTGGGGGAAAAAAGGACTTAAATTTAATTTGGGTGCAGCTTTGTATGACCTCGCAATTGTCAAAGTAACGCAGCACCATATCGCAAAAAATTGACTGGTCAGGAAGGGGGGTAAATCCTCTGGAGGGCAAGTGGTTAAAATGCTACATGTATGCATCGCAACACAACGCAGGTCAACGCAGAGTTGTAGTGTGAACAGGGTAGATAAAAAAAAAAAATTGTTTTTTGTGTATGTGTTGACCTGCATTTTACAGGTGTGCTAACATGCAGATCAATTCAAGTCAACGCATATTAGAACGTGCATAAAATGGATAGAAGTGTACTTCCATGTCACCTATATTTTACTGCAAGCGTGAAATCAGCCTTGAATTAAAAAAAAAAAAAAGTTAAAATGTGAATGGTCAGGCCAGAACTGACTTTCTGGATGGTAAAACATGGAGTTGTAACATGCACAGAGTGGCCAGCCCTTCATGTATCACTATGGATGGTTATTCCCTACCTGCAGGACCAAGGCTATGGCATAGCCAAACACTTTTTTTACACAGTCAGTCTGTAGGCTGTCCATATTGCAATCCCCATCGATCGCCTCTTTCCCACTGCAATTTTCCTGTGTATTTCCAGGGAAATTGTAAACCAATAACTATGATGTTGGCAAGCTGTTACTAAATGCCACCAAATGTTTTGAGAAAGGCGGGCTGTGACCCACTGAAATGTTGAGATTGATTAAACGATGTTGGAAAACTCATCCTGCTGTATGTCTTGTTAAGTGCACCTACTGCCTGCTGCATATTCTACATACGATTTTTCATGCTTTGCACCCAGGTCAGTAACCCTACAGGTAGGTGCAATGGCCCATCTCTACACTATCGGTTAAAGTATATATGGCATATAATGGAAATTATTAGCCGTACATTGAATAATGTGTAGTCAACTGTATAAATAATGACACAGCATTTGATGCTAACTGGTGATAAAGAACACATTTACAAATGTTAAATGGTGTTTCTACAGGCAGCTGGGTCTGATCAGAAGAAGCTCGAAGTTGTCTCTGAGCTGTAAGAATGGTAGCAGCCCCAAATCTAGTAAGTATATCTTCCTGTAACTCCTTTGTAGAGGAGGGAGCTGGAGATTTTTCACACTCATCTGCTTGTGTTCATGTTTTCCAGAACAATTTTTCCAATACTTGATCATTATTGATTTTGAGTCAACATGCTGGAAGGACATCAAGCACTACGGCCAAGAAATCAGTAAGCAATATGCTAGCATTTACATAACCATCAGCTTTCCATATTATAAGGCTCCATGCGCACTGGGTGTTTTAACCACTTGCCTACCAGGCACTTATACCTCCTTCCTGCACAGGCCAATTTTCAGCTTTCAGTGCTGTTGCACTTGTAATGACAATTGCATGGTCATGCAACATTGTACCTAATATGAATTTTTTATCATTTTTTTTTCAAACAAATAGAGCTTTCTTTTGGTGGTATTTAATCGCTGCTGGGTGTTTTATTTTTTGCGCTATAAACATAAAAAGCGCAAAAAATAAAAAAATTAAGTTTTTCTATTGTTTCTATTATAAAATTTTGCAAACAGGTAATTTTTCTCCTTCACTGATGTGCGTTGATGAGGCGGCATTGATGGGCACAGGTGGGTGGCATTGATGGGCACAGGTGGGTGGTACTGCTCATCAGTGCCGATCTGTTCTCTGACAATCGCCGGTTATCGGCAGTACTTTCCTCACGTTCTGACAGCGTGAGGAAAGTGCAGCCGATAACCGGCAACTGTATTTTCCTGGTGATCTGTGTCATTGGACACCGCTGATCATGTGATAAAAGGCCACTGTGATTGGCCGTTTGTCACATCACGTGATCGTCTGTGTCTGTAGGACACGGAGATCGGCAGGTGCGCACCGCTGGGGGGTGCGTTCTGGGAGCGTGGGGGTTGCGTTCATATGACGCCCTCCCAGGACCGGACAACCGCGTTGTAGCAGCCGTTCGGCTACAGCGCGGTTGGCAGGTGGTTAATAACTCTGGTAACGTTAGCCGTGCAAAAGTCGTGTTAAAAAGGTAATGGTTTTCAGCGTTTTTGCATTAGTGTTTAGCGGCGTTTTGTTGTGTTTGCTTTCTTTAGCTGTTGTTTGGTTTTTTGTTTTTTTTTGTTTTTTTGGTTTTTTTTTTTCTAAAAAAAAAAAAATCCAAAAATGCCGGTTTCGCATTTGGCAACGTAAGAGCGTTTTTACAGCTTAAATAACTCCTCTTGAAACCCACTAGTTCTGGGGGTTTTTTTTCCAGCCAAAAAATGCCCCTGCCAAAATTAACGCTGATTACAGTCTGTGTGCACGGACACATAGGATAACATGCTGAGGAGTTTACTGGCTGTAGAAAAAAAAAAAGTCAAAAGCCAAAAACAGCAGCTGTAAAAATGTTCAGTGTGCATGAGGACTACAAAATCTGACCTGCACACACTGCTTGTGTGGTTTCTAAAGAACCAGATACAGCTACAAGACAGCCAAAATATATTATAACAAAGAAAATACCCTGCATGTTATTGTGGTACATCAGTGTGATTTTTTTTTTTTTTTTTTTTTTTTTTTTTTTCCTGTACTACATACAGCAAACATTCTCTACTAGATTTCCTGAGCAATTTCTGCCTTTCAAATATGTAACCACTGATATCAATGGTTTTGTTTTGGATATCTGTAAGAGGAGCATTCTTCCCCTATTCTGAACAGACTTTCATTGTGCACCCTGTTGGGAGCAGCTCAATCAAAATATTCAGGTCCAATTTGTTCCCTGCAGTCCTGAAGAGGTCATTCTCTATTGAGACAAGCATAGTACAAGCTCTGCATGGAGCTGCACACCCTTTTTTTCCCAAAAGCCTTAGAATGAATGGGGCCATGGAGCACATGCCAAGGGTGAAGAAAACCTCATGGGTAGTAAATCCAAGCAGAGCTCCACAGGTAAAAGTGAAGCATTTGCACAGCTAAGGTACAGTTGTCTAGAGCTTGCTATAGAGGTCCCTTAAGTAATGTGCAATATCTGCCTCTCAGATAGGTAACCACTTATACCAATGATCTTTATATTCTTTCCATTGCATTCCTTCCCCTGACCACTAGGCTAATGTACTGTGAGCTGTAGATAAAGTAATTTTACAGAGGGGTTCCCTGAAAGTTATTTCAAGGGTTCCCTAATTATAAAAAAAAGTTTGCTAAAGGCTGATACACAATTAGATTGATGCACAATTGCACCAATATGCAATACAGCAATCTCAATATTCTTTTAATCAAGTGGTAAGTATTGAGCAACAGAGCCATGTAATCACCAGCATGTCTTCATCTGTTTTGAACAGCACCAAAATGTATATACAGTATAGCCCCGACTTTAATTGCTCTGTTTTACGTTAGAATAGAACAGACTCCCTTTTATTTAATTCCTTGCTTAAGCATTAAAATTGTCATTTATTCTGCAACAGAAATTACACACTGGCCACCAAACTGAAACAGAATGCAGAATAGCAGCGTAATTTTATAGGAATTTTTTTTGCATTTTTCTGTTAGCGCCTTTTTATAATTTAATTACAAATTTTTGTTTATTTTACTTCTACCAAAAGTTCAGTGTATAGAACAAAGTTTGTAAATTATATTCATCTGAATACAACCATCTTATTTTTCAGTTGAGTTTCCTGCAGTTTTATTGAATACTTCCAGTGGAGAAATTGAGTCAGAGTTTCACACCTATGTACAACCACAAGAGCACCCAATTCTTTCAGAATTTTGTACACAGCTGACGGGAATAAAACAGGTGAAAAATGACACTTTGTTTATTGATTACAGGAACTGCACATAAATATTTTTTTTAATTGAACAAAATTACGTTTTCTTCACACAGAATGGCAGGCCTGCACTTACTGATATTGATCTTATTGATTTGCACACATGTAGTCCTTCAGATATAAGATTGGCAGCCATATGACCTGTATGCAGCATTTAAGACATTGGGCAGGCTGTACTCTGCAATGGACATTCTCCTCTATGTGGGATAATACAGTTCATGCGATTTACAGGTAGTTACAGTGTGAATTGTAGCAGCCCTCGCTTGCAGCATAACTAAAAAAAAGTTGATACCTCTTTTATGTGTAAATCTAAAATTGCAAATTAATGTTGCTGCTTTATGTTAAAGTAAATTGAAATGCATTTACCCCTTGGGGAGATTCACTTTAACTATCCTGTTCACCAGTGTCACCTGGAATGAATGTGAGGGTAAATTCCAAATTTTGAGTTGCCACCAGAACAGGAATAGAGGGGAATCTTCCAATGAGGAATATGACCACTGAATATAATGTTTAAAGCAGATCTAAACAAAAATGTAATATATTGCAGCATAATTGTCCTTAAATGTGGTGGCTGCATTAGTTTTCTTTTTTTCAGGCTAAGTACATTTTATGAACTTACTGAAAAATAACTGTCGATTCTGCCATAAATCTGGTTTCCTTTTAGCTTGTGCACAGAAATGAAATATCAATCAATGTTATTAGCCATCCTAGTACCTTCTGTGAGGTACAAAACCTTTCCTCCCTATATAATAGGGTGAGGTGTTTGTAGTTCAGATCAGTGGAGCAGCCTAGGACTTCTGTGATCTAGGACAGGAAGTGTTACTGGCAGCATCACTGGTTTAAAAAAAAATAAATAAAGGGGGAGCCTTAAAAATAGAAAATAATGCATCCACCACATCTAAAGACTGGTAAGCTGCTATATATAACATTTTTGTTGGGTGGGTTTTACACTGTAAAGCTCCTCCCGAGATACATTTTACCCCCTGCTTATACTTCCCTCTAATTCCCAACAACCCAAATCTTATCCTAAGCTGTGGTCACATGCAACTCTCCAGCCCCAAGCCTCTCCTCTTCTTTTTACTTCCCAAATGGGTTCCTCCTATGGGTGTCCACATCACTGCCTGCGACAGTGTCCCCTCAGTAGAGAGAAGAGGACTGACATGACAGTGGGATGGCAGGGGACCTGTGGTCCTAGGCCACTATTGCAGGGTATGATTGGCAAAACAAGTGAGTATTTTTTTGGCTTCCCAAGGTAAGGAGTAAAAAGATTGTCAGGATAGGTTAGAGGTGGTAGTTAAGGTGGGTTGGTAAAAAGATAAAACATTTTATCCCAGAGTGGGGCTTAAATTCACAAGCTTTCTAGTAGAACAGATCATACTGACCATTCAGATAAAAGAATTATTGAAGCGTATCTAAACCCCAAAACAAAATCGTAATAAATACAGTGCATCCACTGTGTATTCACAGCGCTTAACTTTTGCCACATTTTGTTGTGTTACAGCCTTATTCCAAAATGGATTAGATTCATTTTTTTCCTCAACATTCTACAAACAATACCCCATAACGACAACGTGAACGAAGTTCGTTTTTGAAATCTTTGCAAATTTTTCAAAATAAAAAAACCACATGTACATAAGTATTCACAGCCTTTGCTCAATACTTTGTTGAAGCACCTTTAGCACCAAGCTTGGTGATGCTACAAGCTTGGCACACCTATTTTTGGGCAATTTCTCCCATTCTTCTTTGCAGTACCTCTCAAGCTCCATCAGGTTGGATGGGGAGCGTCGGTGCACAGCCATTTTCAGATCTCTCCAGAGATGTTCAATCGGGTTCAAGTCTGGGCTCTGGCTGGACCACTCCAGTACATTCACAGAGTTGGCCGGTAGCCACTCCTTTGTTATGTGGGCTGTGTGCTTAGGGCTGTTGTCCTGTTGAAAGATGAACTGTTGCCCCAGTCTAAGGTCCAGAGCGCTCTGAAACAGGTTTTCATCAAGGATGTCTCTGTACATTGCTGCATTCATCTTTCCTTCGATCCTGACTAGTCTCCCAGTTCCTGCCGCTGAAAAACATCCCGACAGCATGATGCTACCACCACCATCCTTCACTGTAGGGATGGTATTGGCCAGGTGGTGAGTGGTGCCTGGTTTCCTCCAGACATGACGCTTGGCATTCAGGCCAAAGAGTTCAATCTTTGTTTCATCAGACCAGAGAGTTTTGTTTTTCATGGTCTGAGTGTCCCTCAGGTGCCTTTTGGCAAACTCCAAGTGGCCTGCCATTTGCCTTTTACTGAAGAGTGGCTTCCTTCTGGCCACTCTACCATACAGGCCTGATTGGTGGAGTGCTACAGAGATGGTTGTTCTTCTGGAAGGTTCTCCTCTCTCCACAGAGAAACACTGGAGCTCTTTCAGAGTGACCATCGAGTGCTTGGTTACCTCCCTGGCTAAGGCCCTTCACCCTTGATCGCTCATTTTGGCTGGCTGGCCGGTTCTAGGAAGATTCCTGGCGGTTCCAAACTTCTTCCATTTACAGATGGAGGCCACTGTGCTCACTGGGACCTTCAATGCTGCAGGAAAGTTTTCTGTAACCTTCCCCAGATCTGTGCCTTGATGCAATCCTGTCTCGGAGGTCTACAGACAATTCCTTGAACTTCATAGCTCGGTTTGTGCTCTGACATGCACTGTTAACTGTGGGACCTTATATAGACAGGTTTATGCCTTTCCTAATCATGTCCAATCACCTGAATTTCCCCACAGGTGGACTCCAATCAAGTTGTGGAAACATCTCAAGGATAATCAGTGGGATGCACCTGAGCTTAATTTTGAGTATCATGGCAAAGGCAGTGAATACTTATGTACATGTGTTTTTTGTTTTTGTTTTTTTTTTTTTTAATAAATTGCGAAGATTTCAAAACGAACTTCTTTCACGTTGTCGTCATGGGGTATTGTTTGTAGAATGTTGAGGAAAAAAATGAATTTAATCAATTTATTTTGGAATAAGGTTGTAACATAACAAAATGTGGCAAAAGTTAGGCGCTGTGAATACTTTCTGGATGCACTGTATTGCAGTTAACCACTGCTTATATCTCATCACCACATTCGTTTACTTTATTTACACTTTTTTGCCTTATTTTCACTTGGAATCCTGAGAATAACACATTTCCTGTCCTTAGATGGCAACATGTCTGCCTTTTTTGTTCATTAACTCCTTCACACAGGCCGTACGCATATATGCAGCCTCTTGGTGTGTGGGTCTTAACGCCGAGAGGCTGCATATATGCATACCAGTATGTAAACAGAACTGTGCCGACACAGTTACCGGAGGATAGTGGAACCCTTCTAATCTCTACTTGCGATCAGGAGCGTTCCGATCATGCGACCACTGTGACAGCCAATCAAGCCAGTCACATCAGACACCCCGCCCTGCCTCCCACATCTGAAATACCTTATAGGGCCAGCAGGGGTTAACAATACATGGTGGATGTAGTGGGGAGAGTAATAGTTTACAGAAGAAATATAACAATGTTTTTAGCTTTCAGTTCAGCTGACAGATGAGGACAAGGCATTTCTGGCATTATCATCAGATATTTACTTGCTGAAAATGTTCTTCGCTTGAGAAAGCTACCATATCTAAGGACTGGTTAGCTGCAATGTATTAGGTTTTTGTATTGGAATTTGGTGAATCTTTAAATCCCACACAATTGTTGAAACCATTTTGTCTTCCTTTTTCAATCCTGATCATCAGAAGATACTAGTAAGACCTTCATGGGGGTCATTTTTTTTTTCCTTTCCCGAAGCTACTTGTCTGCTTCCTGTATAGTGCCATTTTCTCATCTTGTGATTTTGTGTTTTATATATAGAACAAACATAACTGTTATCTCTTTTAATGCTAATCATTACTTTGGCTTAAAAAGCTGTTTGAATACTTTCCTGTTTTTCAGCAACAAGTAGATGATGGCGTTCCTTTAAAGATTTGTTTATCTCAGTTTTCCAATTGGATTAAAAAACTCCAGAATGAGAGAGGCATAATTTTTCCTAATGTCCTCCCAAACCAGTCCTGCCCTGAACAAAAGATGTGTGCATTTGTCACATGGTCAGGTAGGGAACAGTTCTTGTTGACAAATCTCTTGCAAATGATTTGCATAGCAAATTTACCTACTGTAACTCTAATATATTTTTTATTTTCTAATTTTGGATCAGGTGAGTCTTTATTGCCGTCTGTTGCCCCATAGGGAAGACCATTATCTGTCCTGGTAATAATTGTCTTCAGGACAGAAGGTGAGGGAAAATCCACATTCGTTCAATTGTCAGTAGTATAGGGGATATGAAAAAGGTTAAAAGTCAATTGTCAAAGATATATTTCCCCTCCCTTCTTGTCATATTATTATTACTCCCCAACGCATGCACAGGCAGATATAGCAAGTAAAGGGGAATTATGGCCAAACCAAATTTTTTGGCTATACTTCCATGAGAATGGATCACAGGAGTGTTGTTTTGTTCTGCACTCCTATGACCTGTTTTCAGCCGCTAGTAGGCTAAAGCCCGCTGTCGGTTGACGTCACTCAGCCGGTCCAGGCAGGGAAGGAGCATGACTTTACAACTGGGATCCACCTAGATACCTGGACCGGCAGCTGACTCAGCCTCTTGGCTGTGCCACTGGAAGACTAAGCCAGTATATCCCTTCCCTCCCCAGCCCTGTGCTCCAGTGAGCACTGGAGGGGCAGAGCAGAGAGCCGGTGGCTGACAGTTCCAACTCACTGCTGAGTGGATTGATGCTGCATCACCTAGGTGAGTAAACATATTTTTTTTTTTTTTTTTTGTAAACCACAAAGTTCTTGTGTAGCAGAGGTTGCAGCCACTGAACTCAACACTCTATCCAAAGCTGATAAAGCTTTGGCTGAAGTAATAATTTAAAGGAGAACTTGATTCTTCAAGAAAAAAACAAAGCCAGTTCCTCAGATCTTTGTGCTAAACAGGGACATGGTGTCTGTCACTCACTGAGGTGCAGCCCTCTAAAGATCGAGGAATCTTGATGCTAACAAAAGAAAACAAAGAGGGGGCGCACTCCTTGTGCATTTTCGTGTTAAAAAGGAATTTATTAGAAAACCGCAAATGCATACTCACAAACCAAAGGTGTTAACAGATGCAAAGAACCAAACGCATCAGTACCAGATAGCGGGACCATTTTCGTCTGAGGTGGTCCGGTGTAGCGGGTCCTTTCTCTAAAGACTTGGAAGTGTCTGGTAGGGCCAGGGAGGTGGAAGGTGACCGTCAGAGATCCTCCAGTTTGTTAGGCCCAATGAAAGATGTATTGTCCTTCCCAGATGAAGCTTGTTCCACTCATGTGGCCTCCCTGGGAAAACCTTCCAGTAGAGTGGAAGTTCTAGTTAGATGTGCCTGAGTAAATGGAATATCTGACCGTGTCCTCCCTCCTGTTCTCTAAACCATATGAGTCTCCTGTGGATATTGGAATACTTTATTAAATTTGTTATTTTAAATTGCCTCCCTGAAGTTCGCATTCTTTTGGTATGATTGTGGGTGGTTTCCCCTGTGCCTATGTAAACCTGAGTGGCTAGGGTAAGGAGAGGGATGGGAAGCCTTCTCCAGGGTCGGTTTGGAAGGCCCCATCCTGGGGTATTGCCAGTACCCCTGCTGTCCCTGTTAATAGTGGGTCTGAGGGGTTGGTCCTGGCTGTATGGTGAAGGTGTCCCACCCATAGATGCTAGTGATGTTCTATTGCGTTTCCAATTGTGTTCTCGGCTTGCTAAAAAATCCTCCCTATCCCTTTCGAATTTGTTGGCCTTTTTGCTGATGTGATCGGCCTCGAACTGTGTTTGTTCGTTGATGTTGTTATCCTATTCAGCAAAAGAAGCTAAATGAATGTAGGCTCCTAGATCTTTTTGTATCTGTGAGAGCTGAATACAGACCTTCTTCTCCAAATTCCTCTCCCGTTGTTTAATAACTATTTGCATCCATCCTTTACTGCATTCCCTTGACTGATTTGTACCATTCCTCCTTGAGGTCATCCTCGAAAAAAAAATCACAACTTTTAGTGATCCTCAAACTCCTAGGTGCCCTCTTGATCTCCATATATTTTTGTAATGATATAATGTCCCACCACTGTACCATTTCAGTTTCAAGGAGGTGTTTGAAGCTGTAAAAATTGGAAAACATCTGCTCTTCCTCTAAGACAACTGTGCTCTTAGACTGTCTGTTGACCAATATGAACATTTATTTAGTTTCTCATCAACACTGTTAGAAAAACCTTTGGCAAGGGAGTCCCTTCTGATAAGTCTCTCCTCAGTGGACACCACCATACTGTAGTAGTGCTGTGTAAAACAGATGTATAGAGGAAGGGAGTATGACTCCCGAAACACGTTAGCTTTATCCATTATAAGACCCCCGCTATCTTGGACTGATGTGTTTTGGTTCTTTGTATCTGTTTTTAACACCTTTTTGGTTTGTGAGTATGCATTTGCTGTTTTCTAATAAATTCCTTTTTATCACGGTAATGCACGAGGAGTGTGCGTCCCCTCTTTTTGTTTTCTTTTGTTAGAGCTTGACTCTTATCAAAGCACCACAAACTGAAATGCTATATATTTAATTTTAATATTCAAAACAAACTCAGCCATCCAGCTATGTCTCCATGTTTTATTTTGTTGACAAATGACTTTGGAAAAAAAAAAAACCCTAGCATTTCTAGCAACGGCCATCTTAAGTAAGGGTAGATAATTCATGTAGCATTTACTTCCTGGAAACCATCTACAGATTAAAGAAAAAAAAACTGCCAATGAAGATTCATGGGATTTTGACATAGGCCAGAAACCAGGAGGCAAACAGAAACTAGATAGAAAAGTGTGTTAATTGTTTTAACCTCTCCTTTTTTTTTTACTTCAAACACTAACTGCATAAGGTTTAAAAATAGTTAATGCTGACTGAGAAAGTTTAGTTCTGTTTTTTTAAATACAGATTAATACATATCTCTGTAGATACAAGTATTGACGTGTTTCTGTGATGTATGGTATGTGTCCTATTTTATGAGCTTCCAAATTTTTTCAGACTGGGACCTGGGTGTTTGTTTGCTGTATGAATGCAAAAGGAAACAGTTGAGAAAAACAGAAATTCTGAACTCATGGATTGATCTCAGACTAACTTACAAGGTATGCTGACCCAGCTGTAAGACCTTGTGTTGCTTTCTTTTTGAGTAAACATTGTGATGTGGGAAAATAGTTTGAGTTGTCTCTTATGGATAATTATGATTTATTCTATATTGTTTCAGCTTTTCTATAATCGCAAACCCAAGGGCTTAAATGGAGCTTTACAGGATGTGGGAATCAAATTTTCTGGAAGAGAACATTCAGGTTCGCATGCTTTACATTATGTTTCTGTATTAAAGTAGTTAATCAAATCCTAACTATACCTAAACCTGCTCCCACCCCCATTCTAAGCCTATTCTGACTACCCTGTAAAGGAAAGATGTCTATACTTACCTGTGCTGAGGGCGCTCAGGTCCAGTCACAGATCAGCTCCCAGCACTGGCTTCACTGTAGAGACAGGCAACAACGGATACCATACAGTAAGCCTATGTGTGAGGTCACCGCATAGGCATTGCAGCCATTGTCGGCGATCTCATTTCTTCACTGAAGCCGGATGCTGGAGACATCATGTGACCAGACCGGAGCATCCTCAGAACAGGCAAGTATGCACATCGTTCCTTTTACAAGGTAGTTAGAATGGGGGTGGTAAGCTTTAAGTATAGTTAGGATTTGCAAACAAAATTGGTGCAGCGCTGAAAAACATCATTATAATACAGTGCAAAACTAAAAATATTAATGATAATATGAAAATAATAAATATAAGTGATATCACAAAAGTGAATGAAGTGCTGCAATTAACGCAGTGAAACAAGTGCGGCTGTGAAAGTCTTAAACAAAATAAGTGTTCAATATGATGGTGAGGGTATGACAAACACCGGTCAGAAAGTTGTGCTGCAAATGAATTCTATTGCACAGGTGGTGTCAGATTAATTCATGTGACTGTTATCCATGCAGGGAATTTATAAAAATGCACACCCACCAGATGCGCAAAGTAAAAGCGCAGTGTGTTGAACCATATATTGACCAAGGATGTGCAGGAAGCCCCCTTTTAGATGGACCAGACAGACAGCATGGGAAGAGACTCCCTCCTCTGGATATGAGACCGCTCTGCAACCGTAATCCTACTGGAGTCCTGGGAATCATTCGCTCAATAGAGAGACAAAAAAGGTGCTCATAGTGTAGTATTAATCTAATTTATTGAGTAAAAAAGTTACGTCTTCCACGTTGAAATAGAGTCAAAAATGACAGTTTAAAAGCAGTGGAACTGACCAGCCACCCTCTAAGATGGCCACCGGACTTTCGTGAGGCTCCAGCGGCTTGACGTCACGACGTACGGCTCCTTGACACTTTTCGTGCGCACGCACGTTATCAAAAGGGGTTTGCCTACATGCCGGACGTCAGTTGAGAGCCTTAAATAGCCTGTGAGGCACGCACACAGATGCGGGCGCCATTTTGTTGACAGAATGAAGAGGACTAATGACATCTTTATACTTGGTGGCTCTGCATCGCTGACCGTCCCG
This sequence comes from Staurois parvus, assembly GCF_062004578.1. Lineage (NCBI taxonomy): Eukaryota > Metazoa > Chordata > Amphibia > Anura > Ranidae > Staurois > Staurois parvus. The sequence goes on along the minus strand of NW_028317948.1, from coordinate 3,716 downwards.
CAAACTCATCTCTCCACAAAAATATGACCGGGGAGAAATAATATATTAAGGGGGAAAGTTAAAAGCCAAAAAGAATCAAAAGAATATAATGAATAGCCAAATAGTATCGGGTGTTTATCCATTGAAAAACTGATATTAATACAAGTTCCAGGATAATGTATGCAAAACCATATGGCAAATTCCAGAATAATATATATAAAAAAAATATGATAAATAATGTTAATTATTCATGCCTACAAATCACCAATACAAATAAAAATGAATAATAAATTCAAAAGGCTGTTCTCAATGTTTTAATAAAAAGCCACATAGGAACCAATGGCATGTGACAAACCTCCCAAAAATTTAAAGAGGCAGAGCAGGAAACAGAGAACCAGCCTCACAATAATTTGTCATACGAACCCAGAAAAGGGGAATAAGTTATGACGGTCAAGGATGAATGATTGCCCACAATTTTATAAAGTGTGAGAAAAAAATCAATATTCAACATACATGGATGACATAAATCATACTATTAATCAAAATACTAAGAATACAAAGAAGCTGAATATTTCATGCCATAAAATTACAATCTAGCATAATTTAGGAAGTCAAGACAGTAATTTACCAAATATATATATAGTGGCAATACATTAAAAACTTACAAAATTATGTAAATAAATAATAAAAATAAAGATAAAAACAAATAGAATAGACATGAATACACACCACAATATGAGTAAAATCTAGCTATTATCAATGAAACCGTTTACATCAATATCTATATTGTGTCCCAAAGGGGCCAATGTCTGCATTTGAAAAATCCACTTGGTTTCCAATTGAGAAACCGTTCTACGCTTGTTGGTTCCCCTCCAGTGAGGGTGGATCATATCAATGCCCATGAATTTCAAGGATGAAGGATCCCTACCATGATGATACCTATAGTGTTTGGAGAGGGAGTGTTCCTTAAGGCCTTTCCTAATGTTAGACATGTTCCCTGAGCCTATCCCTAAGTCTCCTAGTAGTGCGACCTTTGTACTGTTTACGACATGAACATTCTAACAGATAAACAAACCGACTGTTGAATGATGTAAAGGTGGAAATGTCATATTGTTTGCCTGTAGAGAATGACATAAAGGAATCCGATTTCCTTTTCAGTGTTCCGTTGCACTGGCAGATAACATACTTGTTGCAGGGAAAGAAACCTTTCATATTAGAAAAAAAGGATGCAGTAATA